>NC_137019.1:16178639-16341139 GCF_032717465.1 Coenobita brevimanus
CTGGAGAGAGAGAGAGAGAGAGAGAGAGAGACGGAAGTAGACAAAATGGTCCTTAGAAGAGACAGACTGAGCCCTTAAATGTATGAGACAGACTGAATGATTCTTAAATAAAACAAGCCAGAATCACTCGTGAAGCAGACACACAGAATAGTCGAGAAACCCAGATAGACAAACACAATGATCTTATAAAATCACCTTCATAAGATTTCTAGCACTTCCTTCTCACCATTTATTTATATGGCACATTAATATGTCACGGAACCATGATTTGCTATTCAAGTTATGGGACTGGCCCACTTCCATCAGGGAGGAAAAAAAAAAAAACACTAGCCGTCCCTCAAGCACTACCAAATCACTGTTCAGACTTTAATTACAAGATGTAGTCAATTTTCACAAGGTTAGAATTACAAGACTGTAGTTCCCCCGTTTCATCTACCAAACCTACTTCCCTACATCACTCAGCTCACGACCTTTCTACTTTATTCTTGCTGCCTTCAGACGATTTCACTCTCTCACTGATCCCCTCACTACTCGAATGATTACCGAAAGCTGAATAAACTCGTCTGACTACAGGAAAAATAGAATAAAGAATACACCATTGTCCTGAAGACGTTGCAAGTTAAAAATTTTGATGCTTAAAGCTTCTGAGCTCGTGGACTCTCTACACAATAATGGTCCAGTATTCACCATGTTAAAATAAACAGACTGTAGTTTTGTTTCCATTTTACCAACCAAACCCAGTCCCTCTAACAGCCCACAGACGAGGGGAGAAGCAATAAAAAGTTGAAAAAAAATAATTGGAAAAATGAAAACTGTGATGACATGTATGTTTTACCTTTTTCGGGTGAGAGGAATTCTTAACACAGCGAAAATCGTCACGTACCTGGAAAAAGAGAGGAAAAAAAATGATATTGAGAGATGGAAGGTGGAGTCAGCGGAACACGAGGCGACTCCATAACCACCCAGCCACTTATGCTCCTTCCTTCAGCAGTCACTCATCATTTACTCATTCTCTCTGTGTTTCTAAAGGAGGTAATCTTGGTATAAGAAACTGTACCGCCACTTTCCATGCGATTTATTTTGCATATTATACTTTCATTCTTCTGTACAAAACCGTCTGCCGTTAGCCAAAATTATATGCAAAGTAGGTAATTCGCAGCCATCTACTTTTACGTACTCTAGGGAAGGACAGTGAAAATAGGATATCGGGAAAGCCATCCATCCCTTAACAACACCATTACCTCCCTCACTATGCTGTTCCCTCGACCCCCATGATCATCTGTGTGTGTGTGTGTGTGTGTGTGTGTTTTATGTACGGTCACGGCCAAAAATTCCCCTACACCTCCTGTTCACCTTATCAGTTCACCGTGTCTATTTCACACTTTGGGAATGTCCGTCACTTTCCTCCGTAACGCATCATATCAAGGGGCATTACAACTTCACTCCCTCCCTAACCCCAACTGCTATCCTTTCCCCACTCATATATCCCCCTTTTTATCTTGTCATGAGTTCGGTGGGCAGGAAGGTCAGAGAATGAAGATACAGATAGTTATTTAAAGACAGTGGCAGAGCACAGGTATTGGTTTGAGACGGAAAGTATATCAGATGAAAGACGATGATGAGTAAAGGTGTATGTTATTCTCCCATTCAGTCCTCTATTCCCCCTCATCCCTCTCAGTGCCTCTCTCCCTCCTCATTCCTCTCATCCTATTCTTCCAGCCTCCCCCTCCCCCCCGCCTCTTAAGCCCCCCACTGCGAGTAATGAAGACGCTTGCCACCTCTTTTGCCCCGTTAATCACGCCACTCTAGAGCCTCGGCCAGTTTTAACGAGGGTGACACCAGGCTGGATTTATGTGAGGCTGGGGGAGGTGGGGAAGAGGACAGGAAGGTGTCCGGGTGGTGTCACTTTTGTTTACCAGTGAGACGGAGTGATCGAAGGGGTTGCTACGTGGAGAAAGATAAGTCAATTGTGTCAAATAATACCAGTGTTAGTATCAATTATTTTTCTGGAGTCTCCTGTAGTTGTGCATTAGCTTGTTTATCCTTTTGTCTTCTCTCGTACATAAGAACGATTCAGTCATACTATTGTGACCAAACAAAACAAATTCTGACGATAATGAAGTACTCGTGCTATGGACATTTGCTTAGTATAAAAACTGGCAACGATCCTATATGAAAAGGGTCCCTGCTCATTCTCTGCCGAGGTATGACAGAGATGGAGTGATCAGAGGGCGAGAGGGTTGATGCTGTGACGTGGAACTGTCTAACCTGCATCTCGCTGTGCTCTGCTGGGGGGTACACATTTCGTACTGTGACAACAAACAATTATCCTGCAGTGTAAGGTACTGTTACTTTACAAATAATTTTATGCTGATCATTACAGTTCCATCATCAAAGGAAAATTTATCCTATACTGTGGAAATCCGTGAAATACTTGGCAAATTTCCAAAATACCGATTTATAGGTAGCCACTGTCCCATTCTGGTATTATACTGTGGATAACGCCAGAATATTATATTTAGCTATGATACACCATTAACATACAAAGGTTTCCTTAATTGCTTTACTGGTTCCTGCTCTCAGAAACTTCTATTCTCTCTAACTGCAAGCGATTCTCTTAAGCTATGCCAAACCCCTGAAAAAGAAATAATTTGCTACCTCTGTTAATAGTAGTAACAACTCTCACGAATGAATGATGCCTGTGAGATCAGACACGAGAGTAGAAAACAACTTAGGTATTTAAGCCAGACGGGATTCTTGGAAGAGCCACTGTGCAGAACAGACAACAAAGATGGTCAGACTTTTTAACCTGGAGGGGTTAGACTCAGCCTTCAATATTCCATTTAGTACGAGAGGTTTTTCTAAGTTGAATAAAATCGTCCGGAGACAGCAAGATTAAGCTGTAAAAAAGACGTCCCGGTACAGACGGGATTAATAATTCTTTGATATTTTCGAACTGGAGAGGTTAAATACAGCCTATATCAGTCCACTCAGCATCAATACGAGATACCTTTCCTAAGTTGAATAAAATCGTCTGGAAATAAGCCTGAATGAAACAACCATGACGTTACCTGATGGAGAGGATTAAAGCCAGACGGAATTCTTGGAAGAAGCAAATTGAAGGGACAGTATGAGACAATGAGAGATAATGGAGGCAAAGAATGATGCAACCTTGTCCCTTAATCTCGTCAGTTAAGCAGACTCCCCCAGTGCCTCTTCCGTATCAGCATATTTCTGCATTTGTTACCTTGATATATTCGTGTATGTTACTTATGCTGTTAATGTCAATATGGGTAAAATAGAAATAACATATATGAGAATAATATGATGTAACACGGGAAATAAATCTCCGAGGAAGATATTAAAGTACTGCCTAGTGACTTATCTCCACAGGTCAATATGCATGTACAGCACGGTCAATAATTACTTTACATTTCTGGGGTTCCTAACTTACGAGGCGAGGTCACAGTTCATTTGATTACTTTTTATCCTCAATATTTACCCGTGGGTGCGCTGCCTGTAAATGAGAAAATGCAATAAATGTGCTGACTGTAAATGTGGCGATACAGTGAATATGCTGATTGCAAGTGTAATGGCTGAACATTAAAAAAAAAAAAAAAAAAAAAAAAAATGAGTGTGTTGGCAGTAAGCAAAAAAAAAAAAAAAAAAATCAAAATACGAGTGTTCCAATCGTAAATAAGAAAATACAAATAAATGGTAAAAACATAAACATAAACACACACACACACACACACACACACACACACACACACTCACAATGCTAAAATACAAACATACACTCGGAATACACCTAGACCCAACAAGCCAGCGGCAATGCTGACACCGAAGCCACACAGTCTAAATTTGGCCAGGTATGAGGCTAAGGAATTCGGTATTAGGCCACGCACCGGTATATCACGCAGACTGGACTGTGTCGTATGTAAAGATAATAGCTATATTTTAGTTCTCCAGGGAGAGGATACTACACCCAGTTTGCTTTCATCTGATGGAACTGGGCCATTCCCACAACTTGCTAAATGGTGGCCACATAAAAAATCGATGAGCTTTTGTTACGAGGTCCAAATGTCTCCTTGGTTATTAGTCAAATTAAGCATCCAGTCTGGCTACTTTTGGCCATCAACTGAGATGAAAGGGTTTAAGGATCTTTGTTAGGTTACAGCAAAAAGGCAATATCTGCTGTAAAATGCTTTATTGCAGATTATCGTCATTGTGATCGTTAAAATCTCAACCTTCCCAACCTATACCACAAAATCAAACCTCCACCACACACCGTCACAGCCTCTAAAATCTTTTGCTTTCCCAACCTCTGACATACAAAATTAAGCTTCCATCACAATCTCAACTCCACAAAAAATATCCAACTCAATATAACATCCCAACAGCCTCCATAACCTTCCCCACAACTACACAGCCCCATTACTTCCACCTCAACTCCCTACCACAATCACAAATCCACCAAAATATCCACCTCAACCTAACGGCCCTACAGCCTCTACAGCCTCCACTTCAGCTCCACAACCCTACATCCTCCACCTTAAATCCACAACCAGACAACCTCCACCTAACTCCCCCCAACAAATCCAACTTCAATTATATCCACAACTCAGCCTTGCAACCCAGCATCCTCTACAACCTCCACCACCCACCACAATCTCCACTTCAGCTCCACAACCCCACAACCTCCACTTCAACTCCACAACCCCACAACCTCCACCAACTCCCCGTGCACCTTGTGAGCGGAGGGCAAATCGTGAAATCCTAAACCTCCCTTACGCCACGTGGTCCCTGATACCCCACGAGAGGGATTTTCCACTACTATCTGTATATTGGACTTTTTCCTCTTTCCTCCTTTCTTTACTCATTTCTTCTTGAGTTTAATTCATTCATTATTCCGTTAGTGGCTTTTTCTTTTATTCCCCTTTTCTCTGTTTTTCATTTCACATGAAGTAATATTCCTATTCGCACTCTTATTCTGTCTTCGATCTGATCCCTCTCTATTTTAATTCCGCCTTGCGTATCTTCCTCCATATATTTCCTCCAGTGTTTTTGCACTGTCTGTCTGTCTGCTATTCCTTCCTAACAATACCTGGGCGCCGATGCCCTCAGTGGAGAAGAGAAATTTTCGCCCGCTTTTTGTTCCACATTCTCATTCTCTGTTCCTGTACTTATATATATAATATACAGTATTAGCTTTTATTATTTCCCCCTGAAGGTTTAGATGATGGGTGAATGGAAGTGCGATCCTGTTTATGCAAGGGATTCTTCAGATAGTTCTGCTCTTGTGTATTTTCTTTATCTGATTCCGGATTATACCCACATCGATAATGGTGGGAACAGGTATATGTTGATCATGGTGATGATGATGATGATGATGATGACGACGATGATGATAATGATAATGATGATGATGATGTGGGTAAATAATCGAAAAACCTCGATCCACCTTCTTGAGGATTCGAACCGGGGCCGAGAACATGATACCCATCCCGACCAGTGCCTCAGTCCACTAAACCATCAGGCGCCTTATTATGTCTCAGTTACCCCTCCCAGAAATCGAACCAGGGTCCATTAGATGATAAGACAGCATCATACCGACATACCTGCGAGAGGGAGGGATGGAAGGACGGACAGAGGAAAGAAGGATGTGAAAGAGGGAAAAGAAGGCACAAGACAGGGAACGAGGCAGGGAAGGAAGGTATGAAGGAGAGGAGAAAGAAAGGAGGGAGAGGAGGAATGATTGACACATTAAACTTCATGTAACATAATCACAGTATATACTTTACTTTAAACAAGCTGGTTTCTGTGCCTCTTTCTATTTCCAGTATTATAAATATGCTTGGCAAAATCCAGGATAAGGGGGGAAAACATAAATTAAAATAAATATCATCTGATCCGAAAGAAAAATGGGCACATCCAAAATTCTTTATCTATGAAATTAATTTTACCAAGAAATACACAAAGTATAATTCCAGATCCCGATGACACGCCGGCAATATTTCGCTATCGGCGAAAGATCATATGAATTTAAGCCAAGTGACTGTTCTGCCTGTTGCCCTGAGATTTACATTGCTTTAGTTACGGGCTCCTTATTTGCCGCAGTAGAAAGGCTGTCGGCACTGATTTTGAGAAACGATGTTGTCTCTGAGTTTCTGTTAATACTTAGAGAACCATTTTCCCTACTGATGACAGAGTAATAGGATTTTTCTCTTTATTTAATCTTTTAAATTTTTTTGCTGGTTTGTGGAAAAGATTGGAGAAAAGAAAATCAAAGCTCCACGACCTAATATAATTGATGACATGATGTATTTTTAGGGAAATACAAAACCCGAGTCTTGCCAGTGCAACCAACTAAGATGTTCTTGAAAAACTGAGATAAAGTAATCTGGGATACAATAGGTGTCAACGAGGCAGGAAGATCAGGTGAGGCAATCACAGAAATGTATGATTGTCATATACTGTGCTTAAACTCCCCCCCCCCTCCAAAAAAAAAAGTATTATTTCGTATATAAACACTTTCTAGTTGACTAACACTGGATCAATTAACAGTTTTCCTACTCCTTAATCACTGTCTTGCTTTTGCCACATTAATAAAGACTTTGTTAATTTGACCCGATTTTCTCTGTGTGAAAGAGAAACAAAGATAAAATCAAAACAAAACCGCCATTGTCCACCCACCACCTCCACTTCTTCCTTTGGTACGCTGAGCCTCAAAACTTTGCTCGTAAAGCTGACCAGAATTGCTTTGTTGTGGCGCCAGCATTGCGGAGAGTAGAAGGAAATGGGAGGATGAGGGATCTAGATGGGAATGATGAGTGGGGGAGACAGGGAAGGAGGGGAGTGGTAGAGAGGGAATTAAGGAGACAGGAGAAAATATAAGGAATACAAAACAAAGAAGGAATGAGAGAGTTTAGGGAAAATAATGTGTAGAGAGGACGGAGAGAAGGAGGTATAAAGGGGAAAACTGAGGAAACAAAATAGGGACAGGGAATATGGAGGGCAGAAAGGGAGAAATGGGCAAAGAAGAGGGAAGATGAGAAAAGAGGGAAGAACTGCTTTGTTGTGGCAAGCGTATAGTGGGAGGTTGGAGGAGGTGGAGGACGAGGGAGAGGTAGATGGGAATGTTAAAAGAAGAGGGGAGGGAGGAAAAATAAAGGAAATAAAAGATAATATTAGAAGACAGAAAGGAATACTGGCAGAGGCAAGAATAGGAGGATGAGGGAAGGATAGGGGTGACTGTGAATAAAAGAAGGCAAACAAGCAGCAACAATGTGAGAGTGAGAGAAAGGTTAAAGAGAGGAGTGTGGAAGACAGAAGGAAGGAAAAAGAGGGAGTGAGGGAGGGAAAAGAGTAAGGGCGAAGGAGATGAGGAAGGGTGGAATGAAGAGAGACAGAAAAGTAGAGATGTGATACCTCGTATTATATTTGCTGGAGGGAACGTTGAAGGAGACAAAAGAAAGAAAAGAGGAAAAAATAAGAATACCAGTGCACAGATCTATTGAAAAAGAAAAAAAAACGTGGTGCAACAAAAGTCAAATACAGCAAAGAACACTTTAACATGCTAGGAACGAAAACAGGAAAAAAAAGAAAGATATAAACTATATAGAGAAAAAAAACAAAAAAGTTAAAGTAATTAAAATAGAGGAGTTAAAAAAAGAAGAGTTAATCAGCACTGTCTCTAAATGTTTCAATGAATAAAATCATCTAGAGGTAGCGAGAACAGAGTACAGTAAGCTGGGAAAGGAAAAAAGTGAAAAAACGACAGACAGATAGACAGATAGACAGACTGATAAGGAAGGACAAATAGTACCTCAAAAGGTCTTACGACCCATGCACAGGATGTACCGTGAATATAGAGCTAGAGAAAATAACCAGCGAGAAAAAACACTAAAGATCCGAAAGTAACAGAAAGAATGAAAGGGCGAATAAAAAGGAGATGATCGTGAAAAAATCGACTACATAAATGGAAGACAGAATATAGAAAAGAGTAAAGAGCAGTGAATCAAGAAAACAGGGAGAGAGAGTCAGACATTCAGTGGCTTAGACAGAGAAAAAGAAAGAGAGAATAAGGAAAAGATAAAACGAGAATATAGAAAAAAGAAGAAGCATAAAGAAGAGAGGTAAAAAGCAGAAAGGAGAGAGAGCAAACATAGATACAACACAGAAAAGAAAAAAAGAGGAGGAGGAGCAGGAGAATACAGACAAAATAATGAGAAAATAAAGAAAAAATAAAGAAAATTTTGACGAAGAGAGAAAGATGGAGTCAGATTCGGTGGGTTAGGGACAGAGAAATAGCTGTCAGAGAAGAAAGATAAATCGAGAGAAAAAATGGAAGGAAAGGCGGTGTGGCTGTGAGATGTGGGGAGGGTTTTTTGAGAGAGAGAGAGAGAGAGAGAGAGAGAGAGAGAGAGGAATGACAGAAAACAAGAGATATCAGTATATAAAAAGCGACTGAAAATACACCCTTTTAATCGCCTACGAGATTTTGGACGAGATTTTGCCCTCCCTGAACGCCAGGTTAATCAGATCTACCACCAAACTCGATTAACCTGACATAATATTAATTCCTCGATTTAAGTCACTTTCTTTGATGTTATTTTATGCTGTAGACTCACAATACTCGTATATTAGTTTTAGTACAATACCCCTAAATGCACCTATACTGCTACTACTACTACTACTACTACTATTACTACTACTGGTGCTGCTGCTACTACTACTACTACTACTACTACTACTGCTGCTATTACTACTACTACTAATAATAATAATAATAATGTTTGAGACATAAAAATTGTACATTCCAAAGCAAGTCCAACAACTGAAAGGCCAAATTAAAACCCGATCACTTCGAAATTTTTTAAAGCACTGCATCTGAAAGGCGGGAGGTCGTAGGCAAGGGGAAAGATAGGTACTGTAGGTAGGTAGGTAGGTAGGTAGGTAGAGAGAGAGAGAGAGAGAGAGAGAGAGAGAGAGAGAAATCTGACGCCAAAACTGGACGACGAGATAAAAAAAAAAAAAAAAAAGCTTGATATGAGAATTTGATATGAAAAAGTGGACGCAGAGACGATCAAAACCAAAAAAAGATAAACCAAAAAATACGATAAAAAACCTGAGATAGAACTGAAAGATTAACACAGAGACGAACAAAAAATCACCAAAACGAATATACAACAGGTCGAGTGGCACAGGAATGGTAAAAAAAGAAATGAAATAAAATGGTCAATGGAGAGTGATGGGGAACCAATGCACAAGTCAAATCCATCCAACACTTTATAGAATTCGGAGGGGAGGTGGGGAGAGGGGAAAGGAAGGGGAGAAGGATGAAGGGAAGGATGGGAAAGGAAGGGTAGGCCTGGAGGTTGGAAGGGACAGGTGAGGTGAAGAGAGGAAAGGGAAGTGGGAGGGAGTTGTAGAGAGAGAGGGCAGAGGCAGAAGGAAGAGGAAGTGAGGGGAGGTGTGTAGGAAAGTGAAAGAAGGGATGAAACGGAAGTTGGGAAGAGGGAGGTGAGGTATGGAGGAAGAACAGGTGAAGGTAGAGGAGGTGAGATATTCAGGAAGGGGGAAATAGAGAGATGGAAGAGGGAAAGGAAGACAGGAGGTGGAGGAGAAAAGGTTTGGGAGAGGGTATATCGAAGGGGGTAAGGGAGATCGAAAGGTAATGGGAGGGGAGAAGAGATTTTGAAGGAAGGGGAGATTGGAAGGGGTAAGAGGTATCGAAAGGGAATGGAGGTGAATGGAGAGATGTGAAAGGAAAGGGGGGAGGGAAAGAGAAGGGGATGTGACTCACTTTTATATACACCAACTCGTCTATGAATACTGATGAAGTGAACAGGACCAAAGCCGCCTCAGTATAAACAACTAAGCAAAGAAAACAACAGAAAACTATTAATATTTACCTGACGGGTTCTCAATCACTTAATGAAGAATTGTGACGGATCATTTACAGTCTTCCTCACCAACTAGTTCTTCCTGTGTCACCCTCCTTCTCCTCTAAATAATTCTACTTTATGTCGCCAGGTACTTCAATAGGTGAAACAAGGAAAGGCAAAGAGGACATGGTTTTCATAATATGCGATAATCAATAAAAATCTTAATATTAAAAAAAGCTAACGAGAGACTTCCGGTAGTGAAAGGGTTAATCAGCTTCGCGTACAATCACTAAGCTTCGCCTACTATCACTCAACTTCGAGCACAATCATCCAACTTCGTGTACACTCATTCAACTTCGTGTACAATCACTCCAATTAGCGTGCAATGGCTAAGTTTCGCGTACAGTTACTCAACTTCGCGTACAACCACTCAACTTCGCGTACAATCACTCAACTTCGTGTACAATCACACTGTTTCGCGCACCATCCCTCTAGCCTTTTATTTTTCACCCATACAGAAGGTCCCGAGTCGCATGATGAAAGCAGACTCCCTGAGCTTCAATTAAACGCCGCTACTTGAGCCTTATTTGCCCAAGAGCTCTCAAGACGCAGGATTTAAAAGGCGGATGGTTCAATTATCATGGTGTGGGGCGGGATCTTCAACGGGGTGTTGCCAGGGTGAGCCGGAGGGATGGGTGGATTGGGTCACGCCCTTCCCCTCTATTTAGTAGGTAATGTGGGAGATCTGCGAGTCTGTCTGATAATGTGTTGTTTTGCGGTTGAAAGGGGTAAGGAGGATGTATGTTTTAATAATGTCTTTGGCTCATAACAGTAAGGTATTCAGGGTATTATGAGGAATTAAGAGAGGAGTAAATGTTCATCTATGCAAGGATTAAGTGGATTCATTATACGTCGATATCAGGAAAAAGGAGTAGAGAGTATACACGTATTTACTTGAACAAAAACTTTTGCCCACTAGGGTCAGTATATACTAAGGAAGAAGAATAAAGAGCCGATAATGGGAACACGCGTTACCTGAGTTTTTATATTCTACTGTTTGGGGGAGACGATGAAGAGGAAAGGAAGAATATGGGCATGAAATATGCTGATTTTTGGGCGAAAGGAGAGCACAAATACACTGTTAATCTAGGTGAGGAAGGAAATACAGAGACAAGGAGAGAGGAATAAGGAAATAAGAGGAAGGAAAATATAGATACGGATAAAGGAAAAAAAAAAAGAGGAAGACATGAATAAAGACGTGGACAAGGAGAAAAAAAGGACACAGAAAAGGAGGAAGAAAAGAATACAAAGAGACGATGAAAGATAAAGGGAGACAATGAGGATAAAAAGAAAAGAGAAGGAGGAAGAAAAACGGAGACAGATGAAGTTAAATCGAGAGGTGAATGTGGCTGGGGTTCTTCTGGTGGGCAGGTATGTAAATAAAGGTGGGCGTGTGTGTGTGTGTGTGTCGGATGGTCTTCTGGCTCTCATTACTGTCAGTCACACCCATGTCCACGCCATACCACACTTTGCGACAAACCTACACTACACTACACCTACTACCTACTGTCACTAAGTCGTCCCATTGTTTACTACACACCCACGCTAAGAAATAACTTATCTACAGCACATTTATATCTCATCACAACACTTCTACCACATATTATCACCATCAATACACTATACCATATGTATTACACACTCATACTACATATCGCTTACAAATCTACACCACATAACACCATACTTACTGCATCATACATTAAACTTATTTTACACACACACACACACACACACACACACACACACAATCCACCTCCCCCATGCCCCCATACACAGCAACCCAACAATCGCCCCGGCCAACGCTAAGCAGGATATCCAGTACAATACAACGCACGGGTCATGTTTACTGAATAGGATATATGTATACTCTTATGGACGGCGGAAATAGTAGCCTAGTTGACAAATACATAATGTCCCCAGCTTTACATAACGCCAGAAATAGTTACGAGAATACTAATCGTACAGGGTATTACTAAAATCGCCGGGAGGGATTATGAGAGCAATTAAGTCTTTGAATCTGGCGACACCTAATTTATTTTTATGATATCTCCAGACGATTTTCTTCATCTCAAAAATTTCCGAACATAAGAGGTCTTCATTAACACTTTCACTGAAAGAGGACCATCTTAAGCTTCATAAAATCGCCAACAGGAAGAATGAGGAAAAATGAAAAATGGCGCCATAGAAGTGAACGTCATATCCTATTAACCCTCCTGCTTACACCTCTTAAGGGCAACACTGCGTTGAGGCGCCTAATCCAGCTAGACCACCAGGCGTCCATAAATACCCATAAATAAGGCTGAGCAACTACGACTAAACATAAGTATCAAAGGGCAATTCTACCTTTGTATATTCCCTCCTCCCACCCCCAACCACCCAAAAACAGAAACCGGATCTACTGCCGTGTTCAGAATATCCCCCGATGTACGAATACCAGTAAGCCGGATGTATATATAAAGTACCGGACTAATGCCATTTACTGGTGACCAAGTTTAAATATTCAAACAATTACATTAATCCTATTACGCCGGGGGTGAGCTGGTCTGAACAGCGGCGTACACACACACACACACACACACACACACACACACACACACACACACACACACACACCTGGAGGTTTAACGCGTATGCACAACAAAGGGAGTATTAAGTGAAAAAGTACAATACATGGATTCTGGAGTGAACATGGGCAGTGGAGACAGGGTTTGGAGGGGTGGAGGGAAAGAGAGAGGAGGGGAATGGAACTGGAGGGGAGCTGGAAGGGGAGACGGAAGGACTTAGGAAAGGGAGAGGAGGCAATGGTAGGAAATGGGAGAAGAGGAGGCGAGGATCAATGAATAAGGGAAATATATGGAAAAGCAGATGGATTTTGAAGTGAATATTGAAACATTTAGTGGAGAGAGCTTTCCAAAATACTAATAACTATAACTCCAGAGATCATGTAGTAATTCCTTATAGTTTCCTATTTACAAATACACAATTCTTCTATTAAACCCAATAAATTTACCATCACACTTTACTTATAACGAAAGTCAGACATACCTCTTGAAAATGCTAACAACTGCAGCTTGAAAAATAATAAATTCACCTCCTCCTTACAAACACAAAATTTCCCCCACTCAGACCAACACATTTACACTATACTTCACATCGCACCACAGTCAGTACTAATAACTTTTCACAGTACACGACTTGGCGTTTTAGGTGACGAAGAAGACAGCGGGAAACGTAAACACCATTAATGACTAAAGCAATTACAGTATTACGCGCTAACCCGAACTGGAGCTGCCCGGGGATGCTCCAGTGATTGCACCACCACCACAGCCACCAAGCGATCTCTCTGTTGTGCAGATGCTGGGTAATTGCGAAAATGTACGGTACTGCATTAAGGTATTCTAGTAATGTTGGGCGACTGTACAAATAGGCTACTAGAAATGCTGGAATGATGATGATGATGATGATGATGATGTGATTTTGTCGTCTATACAATGATGTCTCTAATCTTGTTATTACTGTGATGTCTGTACAGTGAAGTCGGCTGTCGTCTTTTGAAGTCAGTATTATGTCAAGGCAATGAAGGAAGGTAGAAGGAGGGAAGAATGACTGACTAACTGAATGAATGAGAGAAACGTCTGTGTGTAGTCTTCTTGGCAAAAAAAAAAAAAAGTCTGAGGGCTATGTTGTAAAAATTTTGTAATATATAATAATAATAATAATAATAATAATAATAATAATAATAATAAGATTCTGATTTCAGTCCTCAAAGCGCCAAAGTCAGTTCTCCACCGTCTTAGCATGTAAAGAACCTGCTTTTTGTCGTCCAAGTAATGAACCCCAATTCTTGCTTGTCGTCTATACGCCCGAATCGTCGCTTTAACTTGCACGCGTCGGGTTTCCTTGCACGACTTATAGAGAGAGAACTTCGATTCAAACTTTTAGAGAGAAAATACTGAGAAACTTGAGCCCACAATGAGTATATGCAAAAAAAATTCCTCCGGGGGATATTTTTAATGGAAGTCTGTCAAAGGGACGTATTCTTGTGGGCGTAGGAGGCTGTTCCTTTACCAATTAATTTCTGGATATGAGAGGTTAATATTCTCTTGTTTCTGGATCCCACTGGAGAGGAAGAATAAATATAAAAATAAACGAAATGTGGGTAGAAAAACAGAGCTGAGAAGAGGCAACTAATAAGAATAATAGTAATAATAATAATAATAACTAGTCAACATTCATAATAAACCACATTAGTCAAACCCCAAACCCCTCACCAAGCAAACCCTTCATCCCCCCAGCCCACTGCATCGTCGTCTGTTAGGAAAAAGAAAGCCCCTGCATTAGATGGTCGTAATTCCACAGTGGGAAGGAAGAAAGGAAGAAAGGAAGGAAGGAAGGAAGGAAGGAAGGAAGGAAGGAAGGAAGGAAGGAAGGAGGGAGGAAGGAAGGAATTAATGAAGGAAGACACAGGAAGGAAGGAAGGAACGAACGAACGAAGGAAGACACAGGAAGGAAGGAACAGAAGGAAGGAAGGAAGAAAGGAGGGAGAAAAGGAGGGGGGAGGGAGGAAAACAAGAAGGAGAGAAGAAAGAATATATGAATGAAGAATGATAAAAGGAAAAAGACAGAGGATCAAGAACGAAAGGAATACGGAAGAAAGGAAAGAAGGAAATCCCCCAAAACCCTCTCACCAGATTGCTTCCTCCTTGATTATTATAATTGTGGATAATTAATGGGGGAGTATACATTATGATAAATAGGAGGGCGGACAGCAGTGCCTACCGCCCAGGCTATGTTGACTTATGGGGGGCGGGGTTTGGCTGCAGGATAGAATGGGTAGAATGGGAGGAGAGTGGGGGAGTGGGGGGAGTGGCGTGGGAGAGGGGGAGAGGCATGCGACAGATTTCAGAGCATTAACCTAAATTTGTGGACTTAGTGGATTTAGTCGCCCTGGATGGTTAACTGAAGACTCCGTTTTAACCTACCCCTATAGTGACATGCAGTGTGTGTGTGTGTGTGTGTGTGTGTGTGTGTGTGTGTGTGTGTGTGTGTGTGTGTGTGTGTGTGTGTTTAATCAGGGTACCACCAGACGATATTGATTCAGCAAGAGAGTTTGGCTGCAGGACAGAATGGGTGGAGACGCGAGAGGAATGCGACAGAGTTTAGGACATTAACTCTGTGGACACTGCCGCTGCCTTGGACAAAATCAATCGACGGGTATCTATATTAACTCATTCACTACGATAGCGTCTTTTTCTTATTTTTTTCTATCTTCAAATTTCATTCACCTTCAGAGGGTCCCTTGGTAGCTGATGCGTTTTAGCGTAGGGTACATAAAACACCAATAGTTCGAAAGGTCTGAAGTGGATTAAGTAGAATGATGAGAGCCAAAGATACAAGACCTACATACTCGGGGGTGATGATTTGATGCAGCTGAGTTTAAGATACTGAAATTGTGAATATGAAGGTTAAGGGCCTTGGATATTACCTGTCATAGCCTATCTACCTATATATATACATCAATAATCTCACACACACACACACACACACACACACACACACACACACACACACACACACACACACACACACACACACACACACACACACACACACACACACACACACACACACACACACACACACACACACACACACACACACACACACACACACACACACACACACACACACACACACACACACACACACACACAAATTCTGGTCCAGTACCGTATGTAGCATCACAAAACAACGAGAATAACACAAACTCTGGTGCCTTATATTATCATGACACAAACAGCAACACAAAACTCTGGTACTAAAGAAACGAACATGGTAATCCAATGAACTCAACATATCAGACACAAATAACATAATGACTCAAAATTAACATATCAGACTCAGCAAACACAGGATGCTTACTTTTCAATAACATCCACTGATTACACAAAGGATCGAAATAAATACCCAGTGCACAAATCTCATTCCAAATCGCCAAAATTTCGTCCCAATTCGTCCTAATCATTCGAGCTCCACCTTTTCATTTTTTTTCCATCGAGGCATCAAAGGCAAATCACAATTAATTATAACAGAGACAGACGGGTGCCTGGGCTCTCCTGCCACAATGATTAAACTGTTGGACTAATTACTATGGGTTAAAAAAAAAAATAAAGAGGCATTAAAATTCTAGCTGGTCATTCATCAGTCACAACTTTGGAGGGACGAGTGAGGGTGGAGGTGGAGAAAGGACGGAGAGGAAGGAGGGGGATGGTGATGGAGATGGAGAAGGAATGAACTGGAGAGGAAGAAGAGGAGGTGGAGTGAGAGAAAGAACAGAGAGGAAGGAGGGGATAGTGATGGAGATGGAGGACATGGAAGGAGCTGGTGAGGAAGGTAGAAAGGTGGAAAAAGTGAGGGTGGATGGAGGGTGGAGGTGGAAAAGAGTGGAGAGGAAGGGAGCGGGGATAGTGCTGGAGATGAGATGGGAGGAACTGGAGAGGGGAAGAGGTATAGTAAATGAGGGTGGATGAGAATGGGAGGAGAGGGAGAAATGGAATGGGATGGGAGGGGATGAAGAAAGGAAAAGAGTGGAGAGGGAAGGGGGGATGAAGACGGAAATGGGACCCCCACGCTGTTTACAGACAAAATTGGCTCTCTAGCAGAATTTGCAAGAGGTCTGCTGGTCTCCGCCTGACGCACAGATGGGTCAGCGAAATCATCCGGTTGCTCTCTCTCTCTCTCTCTCTCTCCTCTCACAGACACACACACACATACAGAGAGAGAGAGAGAGAGAGAGAGAGAGAGAGAGAGAGAGAATGATAAAAAATAGGAAATCAGTAAAAGACAGTATAAAGAGATAAAGCATACTAATATTTAACTTCAGAAATAGTATGAGGAAAAAATCAGAGAAAGGAGAGAAAAGGCCCACGTAGTGGCAAGGACAAAGACAGAATAAACAAGGACTACCCGGAGGCACAAAGGAAAAAATAAGGCGAAAAAATAAGAAAAAAAAATCCGAGCGGATATCATCCCGGACAGGTAATCGCATTAATTCTCTGGCTGTGAAGTACTAAGTATGTAATTTGTTCCAGGTAGCTTCAGATGGTTTTAATTATCTCAGAAAAAAAGCTAGTTGGAAAGGTGTTAAAAACTATCAATTTTGTTGTCTATACAGTAAGTGAGAGTTTTCTAGTGTATTAAAGCTACCGGCAGATGACTACAGTATATTCCGCTGTGGACAGGGATGGCAGTTAACTAAATGGTATGTATTTATGGATGTATGCATGGATAAACGGACGGATATACAGAGAAAAAGAGATAAACAGACAGACAGATACACATATAAGCAAAACGCAAAGCAATATACCAGTCGTGAAGCTTCCATTCTTGCAGTATAATGTTTTGTTGGCAGGGTGAGTCGCAATACTTCACTGGGGACAACACATTTAAAGTCACACGTGTACCTGGACACACATACATCACCCCAGAAAAGTCAGGGAGTTTGTCGAGTGCGTTTTACCTCTGACATACAGCTGCAAGGATAAATATTTCGTCTGTTGGTGAGGGGAGATGAAGGAGATAGCTGCGTGCTTTTACGCTGGATGGTCACCATGTAGTGCTGTCTTCTGTCTGTACATGTGTCTGATCCTAGTTGTGGTCGGGCATAAAATTAAAGTGTGTATACGTAGATCGACCTGCCTTGCAATTGTCGAAAATTCCTCGCCGACATATTAAAACTCTCACACTGAGACTACAACACAACACTTATTCAAATGTAATTTTCATTCTACACTTCAAAAGTCTCTCACACAAGTATCCTTGAGTATGGCATCGTAATATAAGATTATGTATCCCACTCAAAGATGGAGTTTTAAAGGTCAGGTGTAACCACACAAAACAGGTTCGGTTCTTATTCTGTCCCTCCCCACTCACTTTTTTAGGTATCTCTCTCGAACATTTTTATTTTTACAACTATGTCCTTCTTGTAATGCCCCAACTCCCGACCAGATGCGGCTACGTCTAGAGACCCATTTCCTACGACTGCCCCGCGATAAAGCTTGCGGTAGGAAGCGTCACTACACTAGCATAAAAACAGGAGAAAAAGCGAAAAGGGAAGGGGGTGGGGGGTGCTGGGAAGAAGGGAGAAGGCTAGGGACGTAAAAAGGGAAAGAGGAAGGGTGGGAGGGGAATGGAGAAGGAAGTAAAGGAGGGAAGTAGGGAATGAGAATGGGAGTCAGAAAGAATGGGGGAGGCGGAACAGAGGAAAAGGGGAGGGATTGTTGAGGGAAAATCAAGAGGAGGAACTGAAGCCAAGAGGGAGAGATTATATACAGTCTGCAGGAAGGGAAACAGGACAAGAGGGAGGGAAGACAAGGAAGAAACGGAAAAGACGAGAGAAGGAAGGAGCGAGGAATGGAACAACGATGGAGAGAAAGGGGAAGAGGAAGAGGAAAGAGAAGGGAGGAGAGGAAAGAGAGAGGGAAAGGAAAAGAGACTGGAAGGCGAAGAATAGAGGCCGTATAAATGGATATCAGGGAATAAAGACGAAGATAGGAGAAAGGGGAAAACAGACAGGGGAGAAGGGGGCCGGAAAGAGTGAAGAGAGACGAGAGGTGAAGGAGATGTTGGGGGGAGGGAGGATAGTAAAAGCGCCTGAACTTAGCGGTCACTGAAGCGTGTATGAAGACCTCAGCCACTTCTCTAAAAACACATCAAACCACACCCCCACCCCTTTCAGCCACCCTACCCTTCCATCTCCTCCCCACCCCCTACCCTCCGAGTCTGATAAATATTCATATTCGAGAGGACCTTGAAGAGTAACCCTTTCAGTAGGATGACTTTTCTGCACTTTATTATCTACACTAGCGGAAGATGTTACCTCTTGTAATAAAGTGATTTGATTGTCTTTAATAACCACACTAACAGTACACTGACCATTCATCTTAACCTTTCCAGTACAAAGGTGTCCTACTGGTGTCCATTCTTGCTATTGCCGGAAGATTATATTTTCCCATACATCTAAAAGGACGTCAAACCACACCCACCGACAACCTCAAGAAAATATTTGACTCAGATATGCAGATTCAACAGGACCGTGCATCTAAATCCTTCAAGATTATGATATATATATATATATATATATATATATATATATATATATATATATATATATATATATATATATATATATATATATATGTAGCAGCCGTGGCTCAGTGGGCTAGAGCGCTCCACGCTGACCGAAGGGTCGGAGCATGGAATCTAACCAAAGGTCATTCCTAGACATCACGAAGGGCATCCGGTCATAAAATCCTACACGCTCCAATGCAAAGTCCTCTACCCAGGGGCAACGACTTAGCCCTTCGGGGATACCTGGCGTAAACCCCCCCCACCAAAAAAAAAATATATATATATATATATATATATATATATATATGTCGGTATCTATGAATGTATGTTTAATATTCTTAATATAAGACGAATGATTATATTCTTAACTTTCGCAAAACGATTTGTCTAAAGTTAAAATCGCATGGCTGTGACAATAATAAAAAACAAAAGGCGTCACCGTACGGAAGGGTTTAAGGAAAGACTTGCAGTGAAGGGGTTAAAGACCTGCCTGACGCTATAGATTTGAGGTAAAAAAGTATTTCCGACGCGACAGGAAGTTGCGGCAGACCCCCCTATGGTAGCATCCCTCCCCCCCTCCTCTCTCTCTCTCTCTCTCTCTCAATCGGCGCCAGGTTACGAGAGACTTCCCCCCGTTTAGTATCCAAGTGTAGAAGGGTACCACAACTCGCAACCACAGTAAACCCTTTCTGTCCCTCTTCCTGTCTATCGCTGTCTCTTTTTTCTGTCTGTCTTATTTCCTTTTCCTGTCCCTGTCTACCACTGTCTCTTTATCTCTCTAACTTTTTTCCCGTCACTGTCCTTCTCTATCCCTGCCTCTTTTTCTGACCTCATCTTTGTGTGTGTTTCCCCCTTGTCCTATGCTTGTCTCTGTCTATGTTCCTTTCACTGTTTTCCGTCTCTTTTTCTGCGCCTGTCCCTATCCCTTTCCCTGTCTCTATACATATCTTTGTCTGTCTCTGTTTGTGTTCTATTCTGTCATTATTACTATTTGTTCTCCGTTTCTGTGCCTGTCTCTGTCTATGTGTCTGACTACCTGTCTGGACTCCTCTCTCTGTATCTGCCTAAGCTTTTCTCTCCCTTCCCCCCCCCCTCCTCTCTCTCTCTCTCTCTCTCTCTCTCTCTCTGCCACAGTAAACCCACGGCCAGCGCCCCCCTGTGCCACTGCCTTGCGTTCCACGACCCTTCGCCTGGGAAGTCTTGCCCACAAAACTGTCCACGACGCTACCCAAACGGCGGGGCGTGGATGTAAACACGCTGAAGTACGGCATGAAACCACCAGAAAAGAAAAATAAATAAAAAGTATAAATTCTCAGTGATGCAACCAAACTGGAGTGGCGTGGGATGTAAGAATATATGAAAAAAAAAAAAAGGGAGGAAAGTCAGAACTCACCCTAACATTATAACATTCCATCGCACCAGTCCTAAATAATCCACTGTGGTTGCTGTGATGCCAGTACCCAAGCAGTGGTATGTGTAGGTGAATGGAAACATCAACTAATGGTGTGCGGTAGGAGTGCTGGGCCTCAGAAAAGAGGATAATCTAAGCCTAAAGTGGGATTCATCTGTTTATCTATATATATCTATCTACATATTGTACATACATACATACATACTCGTACATACACACATACATACATACACAAATAAATAAATACATACATACATATGAACATACCGATCCAGCGAAAAAATTTTGGTGGTAAAAAATGTGGAGGAAGAAGTATGGGGGAAAAGGAGGAAAAATATATATATAAAAAACAAAACACTATTTCTTTCCAGGGAATTTTTTTTTTTTTGGGGGGGTACGAAGCGATATGTTGCCGGGGATGAGGAAAAAACAAGATAATAAAAAACGAAAAATACATACTTTTTAAAATATACTGGACGGAAATTAGGGTAGAGTAATAATAATGATGATGATGATGATGATGATGATGATGATGATGATGATGATGGTGACGGTGGTGGTGATGACTGATGAGAGAGAGAGAGAGAGAGAGAGAGAAAGCTTAGAGAAGGGAAGGAGATGAGAGGAGCAACTTCCTAGACCGTAGAGATGTTCCCTAAAGTTGTAAAGAAAAAAGGAATACTGAGGAAGGAAGCTGCGAGGTAGAGAAAAAGAGGAGGAGGAGGAGGAGGAGGAGGAGGAGGAGGAAGACGAGGAGGAAGAGGAGGAGGAGGAGAAGGAGGAGGAGGAGGAGGAGGAGAAGGAGGAGGAAGAGGAAGAGGAAGAGGAGGAGGAGGAGGAGGAGGAGGAGGAGGAGGAGGAGGAGGAGGAGGAGGAGGAGAAGGAGGAGGAGGAGGAGGAGAGGAATAAAATGCACAAACGAGAACTCCCCCTCCTCTCTCTCACACACACACACACACACACACACACACACACACACATACACAATATTAACTCCAAAGACATAAAGAATAAACGACCAGGCTAAATGCAGAAATGCTTCGCAACCAAAGAGAAGACAAGAATATAACTTAGGACTGCAACAAAAAAGCACCATCAATCTTAGTTTCACTTGACTCTTCAGCGTTTAAAAATTCTATTCTTTAGCCACTTCAGAACGGTGAGGGATTTTTTTTACACTAAAGATAAGTTTATTATGATTAAGAGTCTTTTCGATCTGAAGAGGTCAAAGATAGTCTTCAGTAACCTCTTCAAATAAAACTGGTCTTCCTTATGGTGAATCAAATCGTTTTTTTGGTTGATTAAAATGAAAATATATTACTGTACTGGGAGCTTGGGGTAAGGTTAAGTCTCTCACCCATTAAACTGTACCTAACTCTTACATGTATTTTTCCCTCTAGTCTCTCCACGACATTTCATTTTTACATCTTTCACACTGCTATTTTCAAGAGTATATCAGTTCTAGAATATTTCATACTGTCTCGTTTTCACATGTCCACCTATTAATCCTTACCTTTTACCATCCGACGTAGGAATTTGTATATCTAGCTTACTTTCACAAACTCACCCATCCCATCACTTCCTCATCCTTGATTCTCACACTTCCACTCTCATTTGGTTACTGTTTAGCTCTCTATGCATGATTTTTCTTTTTGATGTTTTCTTTACACTCACACTCACTCTCACCCTCCCCTCATCCTCTTTCTCTGTCCCTCTCTCATCTTCACACCTCCACCCCGCATTGTTTACCAGTCAGCAGCAGGGAGGAGTTTATGTGTTTGTTTGCGTGCGTGTGAAGTGAAAAGAACCATGACGAAGGAGGGATGTCATCACCACCCCGCCATCCACACCCCGCCGCCGTAATGACTGAGAGAGAGAGAGAGAGAGAGAGAGAGAGAGAGAGAGAGAGAGAGAGAGAGAGAGAGAGAGAGAGAGAGAGAGAGTTATTCTTAACACCTATTTCCCCAAGTCAATCTATGTTAAGGAGGTGACTGCGAATATCCTGTCTCTAAACACACACACACACACACACACACACACACACACACACACACACACACCAAGTAGACACGCTATGTTTGTCTCGTAATATTGTCTATTTATATATCCGAGACCGTGATCTCCTCCTGACGATTTACTCAACAGTATGTATGTATGTATGTTAGTATGAATGTAAGTATGAGAAAGAGAATGCAACAGACCCCGTGAGAGATGGGATGACGGAAAAGATATTCAGCACCAACAAACAGACCAACAGATACCAATAACAGAAAAGTAGACAGAGAGAAGGACACACAACCCTACGAGGAAGATACACCGGCTGACAAACAGGGAGGCCCAGGAAACTGCCACACATATCGATAATCAGACAGGAAGACAGACAGACAGACAGTGAGGGAGGGTAAGAGACTGACAGGGCCAAAGGAGTCTCAGGGTGAGGGTAATGGGCCACCCTTGCTTTACACTGCAGGGGGTGGGTCCTCCTGAAGGGGTTTCAAGGAGGAGGAGGAGGAGGAGGAGGAAGGGTGAATAAAATCACCTGCCAGAGCACAGAATAAAATACAAATGTCACATGGTTCCCTTGGGGTAAATGGGGTGTTTCTTTAACTTAATAAAATAGGCCTAGAGGGAGTAAAAAGGATCTGACCCATAATCTCTTTACTCTTACTTGGCTTAAAATTGCCGTCTTTCGATCTTGAATACCGAGATGTAACAAAAATTAACACCAGATTATGATGCGAGACACCGAGAAGTGCTACGGAAAGGACATAGAGACATCGCATTCATTTTCTCTCACTGAGCTACGTGAAATGATTTGCAAAAGAAAGAAAATCCGAGCGAAGTTAAGGTGATAGAATTATAGAATATGATACAAAATAAAGCCACTATGATACTAAAAAATAAAGCAAAATCTCCTGAAACAAATGAAGGAGTAGGAGTAATAAAGGAAGATGGGCGGGCAGGTGGGGGGAAGGTCTGGAATGCAAATGTGTGTGCAATATTTTGGGTCGAATTTATTTGGAGAGCGCCTTGGCCATCTGGAATTTCGCTTTCAATAACCCCTGTCTGGCCTAGCCCCCGCCGTTCTCTTTATCTCTCTTCTCTACTCTCTTCTACCTTTCTTACTTTCCACTCTCGCTCCCTTCCTCTCTCATTGTCTATCATTCCTTTTCTTCTCTTTTCTTTACTCTGTCTTTGCCTCCCCCTCTTTCATGTCTTCTCTTTCTCACACTCATCTTCTCTATGTGCATACGAATATATGGCCTGTTCCCTCTCCATTCTCTCTCTCTCTCTCTCCCCTCCTCCTCTTTCTTATTTTTGTTTCTTTTGTTCTGTTCTACTCTATCTATCTCTTCATTTGTCTTTCTGTATGTCTATCTATCTACCTATCTACTTCTGCACGTAGGTGGATAAGTATGTGCGTGCATATTATTTGTGTAGCCTATATAAGATTATATTCAAAGATATTTGTATCCATGTGTCTCCCTGCGTATATAAGCGTACGTAGCCAACGAAGGCATTTTGGTGAAGGTAAATCTCAGACATTGATTGAAGACAGATAGATAGATAGATAGATAGATAGAGAGAGAGAGAGAGAGAGAGAGAGAGAGAGAGAGAGAGAGAGAGAGAGAGAGAGAGCATGGAAACATATGACTAACGGGCCTCAGGTGTGTAACAACACACAATCAACAGATAAAAGCCCCTGTCTCGGGTATTGTTTCTCTGTCTCTGTCTGTCTGTCTGTCTGTCTGTCTGTCTCTCTCTCTCTCTCTCTCTCTCTCTCTTTCCTTACCAGTTTGCTAATAATAATCTGTTATCCACGAGATCCATGCGGTTGTTTAAAGGATATAAATAACATAAAAGGGCAAGTCAGTATTATCTTTTAAGTAATTCATGCCAAACAAATCGATAATGAAAAATAAAATAGGCATGGAAACCCTAACAGTCTCTCGTAAGTTATTCATAAATTTTTCAATATTTACAGATCTATACTGGTTAGATTATAATTATTTCTCATCCTGGATTCGCCCTTTCGGGTAAAAAGTTTTGTTTGATAAAATAGGCTACAATCACAGCTTTTACAATTATGGTGAAAACGAGTGAAAAAAATTAGCTCATCTATTAATATTCCAACCGCATACAAATTCAGATGGGAATATGTGAGAAAGTTTGACCTCTGCATGTGGACTTGATATTCATTTTTTTAAGCGACCCAAATTCCTTAAGTCATTTTCATGTTGCTAATTACTTCCATGCAAAACGTGGTTAATTTCGTGTGGATATTCTTTGGGGGGACATTCAAAATTATCAGTGTACCTAAATTATCTGTTACAATTGTCGTAAATTCGTCTGGTGATATCACGAACAAAAAAGAGGTTATGGTACTAAAAGATGTCAATGTCCTGAACGGTCAGCCTAGCCTTGGCCCCCTACGTAATGTCACTATGCTTCTTTGGGCATAGGTACCGATACACATACAGATAAGCGTACAATTTTACAAGGCATTTTTATCAGCAATCTCTTGCGGCCTGACAACCTCATATATCCTCTCATTCAGACTCTGCATAGTCAATCTTTCTTCATTTGGATAAGTTTTAAGGCTTTGTATATACGTCAAGAAACCAGTCTAACATCCACATTTTCACTTCATTCTTGTTTTTTGTCTTGAATGTGAGTGAATGGGGTTGCTTTATCCTGTTTTTGAGCCATCTCATTGGAGAGGATAACACCAAGTAAAATAAGCATAGTTTTTTTTTTTTTTTTTTTTTTTAATCCCTCCCATCAATTTTTTTGGTTGGAAACAGGATGATGATGACGACGACGACGACGACGATGATGATGATGACGATGGTGATGATGGAGGACAACAGGGCAGCAAGACAAGTGTATGATGACTTTTTCTAAATCCTCCACTTGGAGGGATTGCTGAATAAAGTTGTCTGGCGGAACCAAACATAAAAACACAAAAACAAGGCAGCGTACTATATGGGTTTGCATTCCTGTGCTCTGAAAACTCATTTTTTTTTTTTATCTGATATGTACAGTAGCCATTTTTCGTCATTAGGTGAGGTTGTAAGGTTCTTGCATATCAGACGGCACCGTAAGCATCCCTTCATTTTCACATCATTCAGAAAAGGACAGAGGGCATCAGGGCAACTATTAAGCAGAAGGTGAGATACATGTGGACAATGAAATTCTCTTAACAGCCTGGGTATCATTATTTATTATGCTTTTTCATCTCTCTCTCTCTCTCTCTCTCACACACACACTATGTTGTGAGTAATGATGCACGACAAGACGATATTTTTCTCACGCCCCTACGACTGTTTTGATTACCTGCACATGTATATCAGAGGTCCAGCAGATGCCTCCGTGGTATTTTATTGGAGGCTAAGAGACAAGTTAGTTCAGAAGAAAGTAGGTCCATGTTCTGAGTTACATGGGAAGCTCGTGGCATTTTCCGAAGCGATTTACTTTGCATATTACACCTCGACATTCTCTTCTGTGTTATTTACAGCGTTTCAGTACTGACACAGTTTGCACCAACAACAAACAGAAGGATATTAATGTGTAGGGTGTAGACTAAATCGCTAAGGAAGAGCGGTTATGAAGCCTCCAAAATCACTCCAAAAACAACACAACACACCATCTTCCCATCACCTCGTAGTTCACCTTTCCTGGCTCTGTGATAGAAATACGCCCCTGGGTATGAAGAGCAGGTGAGTTGGTTCATAGGCAAGAAATCCTGGCAATAAAAACCCTAATCACGCCATCTTCCCACCTCCCACGACGCTACAAGACAGGAGGCACGGCGTGTTTATTTTTCTGACACCCACACAGACACGGGAGTTTTGAAGGAGTTTTTTTAACCGCCACACACACACACACACACACACACACACACACACACACACACACACATAGCTATCACAACCCTTAAACCACGGCTGATCATGTATTTTATTTTACTTTGGATTACGACACGATTTCATTGGTCACTGAGACACCTTTCGAAATATGAGGGTAAAAAAATTAAGGCAACCAAAGACAATTTTATTCAGCTGATATATACTCTAGCAAAAATAAAGGTAATGAAGCAAATCTCAGCATCTTTGTCAACTCTTAATTTCTTTCCATTACAGAAAGCTAATCTCATCATCTCTTCCATCTCTTACTCACTTCCATTAAAGAACGCTAACCGCAACACCTCTCCCGTCACTTACTCCACCCCCCATGGTGCAAAAAGCGAAGAAGCGCGTCGTGACTATTCTTCTGACATCCACGGCTGTTTTGTTTACCGCCACATACACTTCCAGGAGCATTCGTCACGTTTATCTCTCCTCGGCTTGACTTTACGACCCTTCTATCAATTTCTTTTGCCCGTAGCTTGCGGTCTTTTATTTACACCTTTTCCTATTTTATTTTATTTTATTTTTTTATTTTTTTACACTCTGGATTTTTTAAAGACGAACTAAAATCGACTACCTGAATTCTGCGTTACCATATTTTTCCAATCTTTATTCCAGCTTAGTTGCTTTCTTTTTCTAACTGCAATTCTTTGAGCTCAAACTTTTTTTTTTTTTAATATTCTAGTTGGTACAATTTTAATTGCGAAAAAAAGACAACCTTGGGTGAATGGGTTAAAGTTTGCATAAGCCACAGACATCCTCAGGCGGAAATATATATATATATATATATATATATATATATATATATATATATATATATATATATATATATATATATATTTTAATAATTCTCATTCCTTCCTCTTACTGTTTTTTTCCTCCACTTCTTTTAATTTCTCCCCTTTTTTCACCATCACCACCACCACCATCTCCTCCTCCTCCTCCCCATGCTTCTGTTCCTCCTCCTCCCCCTCTTCCTCCCCCTCTTCTTCTCCAGGCAGCTAAATGGATTATCACGAGAGCCAGGAAGTCCGTCTGATTACCTATTGAGAGAGAGAGAGAGAGAGAGAGAGAGAGAGAGAGAGAGAGAACGGTATCTTTCAGCTTCGTTTGCTTCCATCTCATCCATTCTCTTTTTGTCTTTCCATTTCTGCAGTGCTGTCTATCTGTATTGTTTCTCTCTCCCTCTATCTATTTACAGCATATTTTTGTCTGTCTATCTAGTCTTTCCATCTCTGTATGTATGTATGTATACCTATCTATCTATCTGTCTGTCTATTTGTCTGTCTGTCTACCCTCTTTGTCTGTTCCTGTTTGCCTGTTTATCTACTTATCTACCGCACTTCATAGGAGAGAGTAAAATATAAATGGACACATGCAAGCCGATATATAAACAGAAATTATAAAAAAGGAGGAAGCAGTTAGGAACATGAACGGAAAGAAAAGAAAATACACGAAAAAAAAAGACAAAATACAAAATCATCCACAAAACAAAATATCAACATCATGGAAATGCAGAAGGAAAAGAAAGAGAGCCGCCAGAAACCTTGCCGAAAAGAACAGGATCTTGAAAATGAAATCTGGAAAAGCGAAAAAGATGACACGAGTAGAGAATCGAAGAAAGAAAAATTACCGTTGTAAATACAGGGAACTGGGGTTGTTTTTCGTGCTTTTTTTTTTTCCGTAGGATGGTGAGTTTTTTAAAGTGTGTTCTTGGTACCTGCGGACGATTTTAGTCAGTTTAGGAGGGCGAGCTGAGAATGAAAGGGTTAATGATGGCTCTAAGTATGGTAAGACAGGGTCGGGCAGGTTAGGAGAGGTAAGGTCACAGAGAAAAGAAAAGGCAGGGCAGGGCAAGGCAGGGCAGGGCAGGGCAGGGCAAGGCAGGGCAGGGCAGGGCAAGGCAAGGCACGGCAAGGCAAGGCCAGGTAAGGCGGAGCAGGACAGGTAAAGCAAGGTACAGCAAGGCAAGGAAGAAGGGGGTATGGCATGGCATGGCAAGGAGAGGCAAACCAGGGCAGGGCAGTGCAGGGCAAGGCAGCGCAGGGCGGGGAAGGGTAGGGCTGGGAAGGAAGCTGGACAGGGCAGAGCAGGGCAGGGTAGGAGGTAGGGCAGGGCAGAGAAGGTGGGGAGAGCAGAGGTCATGCATACCGAGGGAGGGATGGAGCAGATGAAAAACAAGAAATGTTTCCACCCACTCCCTATTGTGCTCTCTCTCTCTCTCTCTCTCTCTCTCTCTCTCTCAAAACTTGTTACTCCTCTCCTTCCTCACACACACTGGCAAATTACGACAAGAGTTTAAACCCACATCGGTAAGCACAAGATCAACATTTAACTTTGAACCCTCGACTTTTACGATGCGAGATGATCAGGGAGGAAGTATGGGGGTGGGGGATGAGCTGGCGGGTTACGGGGTGGGGATGGGCAAACAGAATGTTCAGTAACTTGTATCATCATCATCATCTTCCAGACCTCTTTTTTCCTACTCAAGGATGGGATGAAGTAGGATCCAGAAATAAAACATGGAGAAAGCAATAAAGAGGGAGAAGTACTAAGGCCAAATAAGTCCTGTAGTAAATAGCACCGACTGGATATTTAGAAGCACAGCCATTAAGAGTTACGTGGGTAGAAATTACAAGCCTACACTGAAGTTGTGCTATTATGAATACACAACAATGTATCCTAACAAAAAAACAAATTTTCAATAAGTAGATATAATTTTTACCATCTGAATACTCCACCTCAGTATGAATTCAAGACCTATAAGTTACGTTATTCTTTCTGGCTGGAGGAAAAAAACAAATTGGTGTATTGGAAGTTAATCATTTGAAGTGGCCCTACCGATGACTGTAAAGAGGGAACACAAGCACACAGTAAATCCCCCAGAACAGCACCAGGCGTCAAGGTGTGGGAGTGGCGGTGTTGGTGGGTATAAAGAAACGTGAACACAACACTCACTCTCCCTCTCAGCCTCACACACCGACACGCCTCACTAACCCACCATCATCCACCCTCCTTTTTTTTTCTTTCCTTGGCTTCCCCCCCCCTCTCTCTCTCTCTCTCTCTCTTTCCCTCTCTCTCAACCCCCCGCTCTCTCTCTCTCTTTTTTTTTTATTGGATTTCCCTTCCCTATTTCTGTAGTTTTTTCTCCACCCTCCCTCCTTCCCCTCGCCCTCCTTCTCTCTCACTTGGCCTTACCTCTTTTTTTTTTTTTTCCCGTTCCCTCTCTCTCTCTCTCTCTCTCTCTCTTTTGCCTTCCATTCTTTTTTCCATAAACGTTCCTCTCTTTTTTCCTTAGCCTTCCCCCCTCTCTCTTTTTTTTTCTCCCCCCTTCCCCTCGCTGTGCCTGGCTGACCCTTTGAACCTCATCAGTGTCGCGGGTCTGCCAGCAATTTGCGATCAGGGGGAAGATTTAGGGGCGAGGGCTGGAGAGGTATTGTGGGAGGGACGCACACCCAGACGCACTCACACTCCATTTTCTCTTTTTTTTCTCTCTCTTGGGGGTGTACTTTTTTTTTTTTTTTTTCAGGGGGTGCGCTTCTGTACTTTTTTTTTTTTGTAACCCTGTGTACTTTTCCTCTGCTGAATTTGTTGAAAGACAATATACTGACTAACGAGGAAATTAAAAATTGAATATTGTGAAGACCCAAGCGAAGACAAACTACACGATTTTTGAGGGGGTCAAGTGTACACTTTCTTCAACTGACTCTGTCTATGATCAACATCGAAATAGTCAGCATTTTTCTTATTTCTATATTCCAACAGAGGGAAGTAATGTCTGAAAGTCTGTTGTTCCTTCCAATGGTAGGGGTCAGGGAAACTGAAAGATTTTTTGGAACAGTTGGAGGGCCACAACTGAGCACTGGTTTTTGAGGTTTCGTGTACTGTTTCCTTACGTGAGTGTTGAATAATGGCAAGTAGAATTTACTGTCGTGCATCGTAATGTGGAATAGGGAAGAATTTCTGATCAGGACACCCCTACAGGTGCATAAAATGGTGTGATAATATTATGGTCATAGGGTCCGCACCCACACCATATGCTCACCAAAATACCACTATGCAATGCTAAGCCCCAAGAGCAGGAGAAAATAAGAAACCCCACAGCAGCGGCAACCAACATAATCAATTATGCATCCTGCCCATCAACAAGGTTCCCTTTCATATACTCCCAGGGTCCCCTGCCTCAGCACAAGCTATCTGTCAACCTTTCAGATGACACTAGACTTCATACCACGGCTTTATGAGACACAGGACCCTCATGATCCTCATCTGAACATGTCTTAGTTTCTGATGAAGACACTTCAGAGGGGAAGTTCCGGGAATCACCCCTGAGACAGGTAAAACAACATCCTTCCGGCACGTACAAACACATCACCTTCCATTGCTTCCTCAAGTGGATCCTTGACCCCTCGAGATGCCCCCCCAAAAAAAAAAAAAAAAAAAAATATAACAGGATAAGCTCCGGTCTAAATCTACCACAAGACACAGTTGTATCCTCTGACCAAGAAGCATTCCTTGATATACATATTACGAAGGATCCACACACAAACCCACAAAAGCACATATCACTTATGTTTAATAAAATAACACACACACACACACACACACACACACACACACACACACACACACACACACACTCTCTCTCTCTCTCTCTCTCTCTCTCTAACGCGTACCAGTTACTACGCCTGAGATGACTCACAGGTGTACAGGTCAAAGCTAAAGGTCAATGGCTAAAAGCATCGTAACGGCGAGGCGGGGATGCTGATGTGCCTATTTTTATCTCTGCCAGTGTTTTCTGCCTCATGATCTCCACCTGGGGATACATATGACACCTTCCATCACTTCTAAACTGAGTATTTTCTTCTGGATGTAGAAAACGAAAGCAAAAAAAAAAAAAAAAACAGTGATACTGAATGAGTAAACTTTTTTCAACCCGGTGATATATTTGTCATTATATTACTACTATCCTGAGACGATTTTACTCAGATTAGGAGACGTTTTGGAAGTGGAATAGTTAGATACAGGCTTCATTAACACTTTCACTACTAGAGGATCTTCCTGAGCTGCGTTAAATCGTCTATGCGGGCTCCTGGCCTTTAGTTCTCTCTTCCTAGTATTAAAAAAAAAAAATCTGAACAGGTGAGGGGCGAGGAGTTAGGTAATCGAGTGCTACATCAAAGTCTGGAAAGATAATTATCTGAAATGAGATTAAAAAACCGCATGACCATATTCCTCCTTTAGGTAATATATGCTTGTGCAGGAAGAACATGAGACATGGAAGTAATCTGCACCCCATATGATTGTCCCTCCATCAAAATAATAGCCAGTTCTCATAAAATTCCTCCAGCAACGAAGATTTGTTTTTGCCTGATTAATTAGAGAAACAGGGCTATTCTGTATTTTCTTTTCCTGCCCTGCCTGTGTGACAAAAATAGATTCTGCATGCATCTACTCTTGTCCATCCTGCAAAAGCATATCACATTTACGAAGGAAAACGGATGACTTTTTTTTTTTTTTTTATGAATCAGTATCCCAGGCGGCAAGAAATTTATGCCATATTTTTAGATAATGACCAAGGTTATCGCAAAGTTCACTGTCACCATACCATGGGGTAGTGTTTTGTGTGTGTGTGTGTGTGTGTGTGTGTGTGTGTGTGTGTGTGTGTGTGTGTGTGTGTGTGTGTGTGTGTGTGTGTGTGTATGTGTGTGTGTCTGTGTGTATGTGTGTGTGTGTGTGTGTGTGTGTGTGTGTGTGTGTGTGTGTGTGTGTGTGTGTGTGTGTGTGTGTGTCCTATTGCCTTGCACATGAACCATCGCTACTGCATTCAGGTCAAGTGCGCACACATACGCAACCCCCTCCTCACACACATGAAAAGTAGAGTAAAGTGGGACGCAATTTTGTATGGCGAAAATATAAAACAGAATGAATAAATGAAAAGGGAAACTGTGAAATTACGTCCAGGGAGCGAAGAGCCAGAGAGAAAGTGCGAGAGAGACAAAAGAGAGGATTGCAAGGAGCGAAAAAGGAAGGAAGTGATAAAGGAGAGAGTGCAAGGAGAGGTGATGGGGGGAAGGAGGAGGAGGAGGAGGAGGAGGAAAGTCTGCGATTAAATGAACCCAAAAGGAAGAAAAGACAGAGAGAAAGTGAGAGAGCCATAGACAGACTGTGAGTGAGTGGGCTGAGCGAAAAACTGATGCACATTTCACGTCTGCTTTCCTTTGTCTGTCTGTCAGGCTGGCTATCTCTCTTTCCATCTTGCTTTCCGTCTTCCTGTCTGTCTGTTCGTCTGTCATGCACACTGCCTGTCTCTCTCTTCCCGTCTGCCAGTCATTCCTTCCTCTATCTTTTCTGTCCTTCCCTATTCCTGTCTTGCAGTGTCTGTCTTATGCACTTCCTTATATACCCTTGTAACATTCTCTTCACCATCCTGTCCATACGTCTCTCTACTTGCCCCTTCCTTCCTCGTGCGTGTGCGTGAGTGTGTGTGCTGGTGGATACGTCCCAACTCAGACCAGATCCACCGGTAAAAACAGAGCCTGGACCCACGAACCACCACACTCCACTTTAATTACGAGCACAGATGAGAAGGGTAAGTCCTGAGTTAGAGCGGATTCGTGACGCCTCCCCTGCCCTACCTGGGAGTGCAAAGGGGGATAACTTAGAGGGAAAGGGGATATAAGGGAACAAATGGAGGGAGGGAAGGGGATAAGAAAGTAGAGATGAGTACGGTGGAAGAAGGGGAGATGGGAGGGGGAAATGGGAGAGGTAAAAGATGGAAGGGAAGGCCAGGGAAAGAAAAAGGAGAGGAAATGAGCGGGGACAGGAAAGGAAAGAATGGGATGGAATGTGCGAAGAATGAAGTGATGGGAGAGGAAGTGAAGGGAAAGGGAAGGGAGAAGGGTGCGTCGTGAAGTAAGGCGAATTCGTGACGCCTCCCTTGCCCTATCTGGGGGTGCAAAAGGGGATAATATTGAGGGAAAGGGGATAAAAGGATTGTAAAGGAAGCAATTGCAGGAAGGGATGGAGATGAGAGAGGAAAGGACGAAAGGAGACGATGAAGGAGCTAGATATGGGTAAGGATAAGGAGAGAAGGGAAATGGGAGGAGAAGAGGGGAGAGGAAGCAGAAGGCCGTGATTACAAGAATGAGGAAGGAGAAATTGGGATGAGTAAGAAAAAGGATATGAGAAGGGAGAAGGAAAGAGGAATAGGTCATTAAATCAGTCTAACGTAGGGATGGAAACTCCGGCTATCTGGGGTCAGAAAGAAGTAGGAACAGGAAGTATCGGAAATGGAAGATTAAACAAAGAGGAAGATGGAAACAAGATGTGTAGTGAGGGGAACGGGAAGAGAGGGAGGAAAGGAGAGGAGGAAATGCAGTAAAAAGGAGGAGGAGAAAGAGGGAAAGAAGAAGAGCAGTGAATGAATGAGGATGAAAGCAGGAGAAGGGAACTGCAAGCGTAGGAAAGGCAAGAGGAGAGAGGGTTAAAAAGGCAACAATCTTGATCTCGCCGATAAACAAGGCTAAAAGACGCTATTTGGGCAGATAAGGGAGGGAGGGTGGAAAGGGGAAGAAGGAGAGGATGACGAGGGAGAAAATAGGGGCTAAGAGAGAGGGGAGAGGATAAATGGAGAGATAAATTGAGGGATAAGTGAGGAAGAGTGGATGAGGAAGATGATATTTAGTGATGAGTAAGGGGAAGTGGAAAGAAGGAGAAGACAGGGCGAAGAAACTTATGTAAGGGAGGTTGAGGACAGATGGGGAGAATGAGAGAGAGAGAGAGAGAGAGAGAGAGAGAGAGAGAGAGAGAGAGAGAGAGAGAGAGTCATTTGTGGGGGGAGGGGTCGAACATCAGGCCCTCTCACCTTACCAGCAGTGGGGCATATGTTACCGTAATCCTGTCATGTGCATGGCTGGCCTGTGCTCATGGCTCATCACGGAGGGAAGGAAGAGCAGGGGCGGTAGGGGAAGGTAGGCGAAGATGAAAATGAGGGTGGGGAATGGGATGTGGGGCTAGGTAAAGGAGCAGGACATGTAAGAGAATTATGATGGACATAGAAGGGAAAAATGGGGAGACATGGGGAATAGAGGTGGTGAAAATAGGGGGGCAGGGGGAAAGAGGACTGGGGTGAGGCAGGGTAGGTAGGGGACGTGAGGAAGACAGGGAAGGCAGGAAAAGCATGGGGCATAAGCAAAGCTTAGTAACAGGGGTGACGAAGAGGCAGGGAATGTAAGAGATCCAAGGTAGGCAGGGGGAGTATAAAGAGAGGATATAAACAAGTAGGGGAGGCTGGGGAGCAGAGAAGAGCAGAGGATATAGTGCAGGTGAAGCAGGGGAGGAGGAGGAGGGTAGGGTTGGCAAGGGAAGAAGATATGATGGGATGGGAGCAGGTGTACCGAGCGACCTTTGGAGAGTGTGACCTCTACCACACACCAATGAGAGGGGCAGGAGAGGAAGAGGCAGGGAGAGGGGCAGTGGGTAAGGAGGGGTGGGAGATTTGGGCAAGGACAAGGGGAGAAGAAATGAGAGGGGTAGGGGAGAAGCAAGGAAAGGGGGAAACGAGAAGGAAAGGGGAAAGTGAAGAGACAGGGGAAGGGGAAGGGAAAGGGGGAGAAGGATGGGCAGAGACAGAGTGAAAGGAAGAGGGAGAAAGGGAGGGAGAGGGAGAGAGGGAGGAAAGAAGAAAGGTAGGGTAGTGGGAGAAAGAGAGAAAGAGGGGGAGGGAGAGGGGGGGGTAAGGAAGAGGGAGAAAGAGAGGGAGATGGGAAGAAGTGAGGGGGAGAGGAAGGGGAAAGGAAGGCTGAAGGGGATAAATAGGAGTAGGGAAGGAAGGAGGGGAGGGAGGGGGCTAGAAATGATAGAAATTGTGGAGGAGTTATCCCATGGTAAGGATGAGGGTGATATGTTGCAGGGTAAGGCAGGCTTGGTACAGTTTTGGTAAGGAAAAGAGAGAAGCTGTGGTGAAGGCAGTAAAGTGACGGAGGAGATGATGATGATGATGATGATGATATGGTACAGGGTGAGGATCAGAGAAGGGGGGATGGATGGATGTGTGTGTGTGTGTGTGTGTGTGTGTGTGTGTGTGTGTGTGTGTGTGTGTGTGTGTGTGTTTTATGCTACTAATGTGAAAGTAAGACCACCACCACCACCTGTCCACACCTAGCAGTCACACTGCACAACCTGCCTCAGGTAACTGATCAATAACACACCTTATATGCAGATAATCAAGTAATTGAATCGTCAGTAAAAATGTTGGGGCGAGGTTCAATGTCTTCTCTCGTATTTTATTCCATTTAAGGCCAGACGATTTTATTCAGCTGCAAGTGAGCCATAGAAGCCAGAGTGCAAAAAAATAAAGACAGAGAAATATAACATCGAATACTTTAATATTTACGACATGCGAAAACAGTGTAATTTATCAGTACTAGTAATGCAAAAATAAATGTAATAATTTTGATGGTACTGAAGAAGTAATATAATTTTGATCTGAGAAATGTAGAGATTAGCCTATTACAGTAATATATATTTTTTGTGATGTGAAAGTAGGAAAACCGTACTGAGGTGAAGGGAACGAGAGAGAGAGAGAGAGAGAGAGAGAGAGAGAGAGAGAGAGAGAGAGAGAGAGAGAGAGAGAGAGAGAGAGAGGAGGAGGAGGAGGAGGAGGATAGCGTCAGGATAATCGTGGATGGTCAGTCGTTGGGGGAGGAGGAGGGGCGGAGGAGGAGGAGGAGGAGGAGGAGGAGGAGGAGGGAGGAAGGGGAGCAGGAAGAGCGGAGTGAGCAGATAAAGACAGGGGAAGGAAAAAGTGATATAATAAACAGGAGGGGGGGAAGAGTAGGTAGGGAGAAGGGAGAGAAGCAGAGGAGGGAAAGGAAGGAGGGGAAGCAGGGAAATTGGGAGCAGAGGGGATTGAAGAGAATAGGAGTAGAGGAAGGAGAGGGGAATGGGAGAAAAGGGCGGAGAGGGGAAGAAGACGGGAGAAGAACAGGCTAGGAGAGAGAAGGGAGAAGAGTGGAAATGGGAGGAGAGGGGAGAGGGGAGAGAATGTTGGATAATTGTGGCAGGTCGATGGGTAGAGGAGGGAGGGAATGAGGACAGCATTTAGGAAGGAAGGGGGGAGGTTCAGAATAGCCTGGAAGAAGAGAAAATCAGGACAGCTTAGCAGGGAGGGAATTAGAGCAGTTTAAGAAAAAAAATCAGAAAACAGGAGAAAGAGAATTAGAATGAGGTAAGAAAGAGGAGAATCAGAAACAGAAGAGAGGGAATTAGAATGAGTTTAGAAAGAGGAGTATCACACAACAGGAGAATCAGAAAAGAGAAGGATCAGAATATTTTAGGAAGGTGATCAGGACAGCTCAGGGAGGAAGACAAGATCACTTTAACACCCCCAGGCAGAAAGGTACAGTTGGGGACATGATACTGACTCACTTGCTTAATGTAAAAATGGAGACAGGAAGGGCCCTTGAAACCCATGATGTGACTTCTGGAGTCCAACAGTCTTTTCTAAATATATGTGGAGTAGCAAAAGAATTACTGCTCCTTTCTGGGCTGTTTGAGACGAGATCTTGACTACATTTCTAACATTAACCAAAGGAAGATAAAGTTGAGAATAAAAATACACGAGTAGAACTGAAGCGATTTTAAGCTGAACAGAATGGAGGGAGAAAATTAAGGAAAGGAAGGAAGCTGGTGGGTGGGAGGGGAAAGGAGGAAAGAGAAGAAAAACTGATGAAATGGGAAATCAGGATATAAAAAGAAATGAAGAAATTCAGGGCAGCGTGTAAGAGGGAAAAGAAAACTAACCAGAGGATAAAGATTGATCTCTAATGAATGCAGGACGTCATTAAGGGACACATTATTTTTTTCTACCAGGTCCAAATCTTCGCCTAGAATACACTGATGGAGGGTGGCGTAGTGTGGCGGTGTCCTGGAGGTGAGACAGTCGGTGTAGCTGGGTGGAGTTGCCTAGCTAGCTGTGTGAACCGGTCTGGATGCCTGTTTATTACCTGTCTCTCTCTTTTCTCTACTCTTCTCTCTCTCTCTCTTTTCTCTACTTTTTTTTTTTCTCTCTCCCTCTCCTATATTCGCCGTTACTCCTCATCCTGACTTCCCATCCACGCGAAGTTGAACAAACCCCACCCTCTCTCTCATATCCCCACACACCCCTCCCTCACCCCCTCCCCACCCATTCCCCAACCAAAACAACCCCCAAACAACCCCCTGAACATTCCCTATCCCCTAAATACAGACAGGTGTTCGGAGAGTGGCGAAAAGTGTTCATTTCTCGCCAGGCAGCTTTCTTACCTATCACAAAAAAAAGAAAAGAGAGAGAGAGAGAGAGAGAGAGAGAGAGAGAGAGAGAGAGAGAGCTACGCCTCGAGTGTGCAAGTTTACGACACAAAATTCTTCCATCTGTTTGCTTCCGTGTGTATGTGTGTGTGTGTTTTTCGCTGTTTTGTTTATCTAATTAGCGTATTGTTTGCTTTGGTGTGTGTGTGTGTGTGTGTGTGTGTGTGTGTGTGTGTGTGTGTGTGTGTGTGTGTGTGTGTGTGTGTGTTCCTTTGATCCTCCATCCATCGTGCCTGCCTCTCTGCCTGTCTCTCTGGTTCGCTGTCTAAACTTGCCTACCTTATTGCCAGTCTATTCCTCCTTTGATTCTCAGTATATCCTGAGTTAGTTGCCTATCTCTCTATCTATTTGCCTGTTAATCTATCTGTTTATCTCTCCGTCTGTCTACTTCCCTACCTGTTTATTTTCTGTCTTTCTAACTGCATACTCATACATACGTACCTGTCTATCAACCTATCTGATTGCCCATTTACCTGCCTGCCTGTCTCTAACATACGTACTCTTTTTCCCACTTAACTAACCGTCTGTCAGCTTGCCTACCTACCTGCCTATCTACCTACCTACCTATCCCTTTAACAACCTCCCTGCCTGCCTGTCAACCTCCCTGCCTGTCCATCTGCCTATCTACCTACTTACCTTCCTACCTGTCTACCTACCTGACTGCCAGCCTTCTAACCAGTTTACCTACCTGTTTACCTGCTTATCTTCCCACCAACCTACCTACCCACTTACCTACTTCCCAATCCAGCCGCCTGCTAGTGACTGTCTGAACATGTTTGCCTAATCTCCTCTCTCATATTTTCAATTTTACTACACACACTCATTTATATCCCCGTTTAGATCAGGTTGATATGTAGTCTACGTAAAGTAACCAAAGCCAGTAATAAACTCTTCTTTTAGCCCTTTAGTATGGTCACTTCTTTTGTACTTTATTTTTACCACCACAAAACAATTTTATTAAACTCTGGCGAGACTTTTCAAACTGGTAGAGTTAGGCGGTGGCTGAATCGGTAGAGAGGCGGCCTGCAGTCCTAATGGACCCGGGATCGAATCCCGGCTGGGGCAGGGAACAGTTTAAGGATTTGAATTTCCTAAAAGGCAGACTTCCTGATCTAGCAGATGACCCGCCGACATGTCGTAAAAATACCCCCGCTAATACCATACACCAGTCCTGTATGAGACAGCCCTAGCATGTATTTAATATGGACGGTGGGTGTTAGCGCCGAAGTGGTGACATGTAGAGGTGTATGGTATGTAGGAGGACTGCTGGGCCTTGATAGCAGGCTGTGAAGCCAATGCCCAGAGTCGGACACATTAAAAAAAAAAAAAAAAAAAAAAAAAAACGTAAATTACCCAACTATGTCCATGGTGGTGAAGGGGTTAACAAAGGCTCATTAACGACACATGGGATTGCTTTAGGTATTCCAGCAACCTTTGGGCCTCGATGTGGCTGGAATATATAACAACGGGGTTAGTAGGGGCTCATGCATATATTTTACGCTGCTGTGAATCTGACCTGATGACCTTGTACTTATAAAGGTCAGTGCTAAAGTTTTCACAAAAAGTGATACTGTTAGAAAATTCCATACATACTAGTGGAAAATTTGTTATATTATATATCACCGAGAGACCGAAAGCTGGAGAAAGCAACTTAATTCGTCCCCATTAAATCTCTTGGTTGTCGTAAATTATGCTCTATACCAAAGCAAAACTGGCCTTTTCACAACCAGATTCCAGTGATCATTCTTAAGTTTACCCCAGTTGCTTTAATCCTTACCTGTTCAAGATTACTGACACAGCCGTTCCCATACAGCCGTCCCCCCATAAACCACTTCATTCCAATTTACTCAGTTGCAATCACGCCTCCCACCCTTCTGGATGCTCAAAGCTCTATGAACCAAATACCTTTCACACCATCCTTCCACCTCCTCCTCATTCCTCTCAGTCTCTCCTAACTCCAGACGATTTTACTCGGATTAGGAGAGACTTACCGAGCTGGAGGAGTTAGATATATCTTCAGAAACCCTCACCTACTAGAAGTCCATCATAACTTTATTAAAATCGTCTGGTGGTAGCTAGAGTTCTATAAAACACAAATCACCATTGTGAAGGGCAATATCAATCTCATCTACCCTTCTCTCTTACCACTGTAATTATAAATCGCGTCTTCAACACCAACTACCCTTTGTCCTCTACATCTTAGTAAATTTGCATCTCCCCCTTTTTACATGCTGAGCCGTAAGATGAGATTAACACTAGACTATGGTGCTAGTCACGAAAAGGTGTCATGGAAAGGATGTTGAGGCTCAGTATTGTATTTTTCTACCACTGGGCAAAGGGAATTAAGCTGCAAAATGATAATCTCCGACAAGTGAAGGTAGGGAAACTATATCACCGGAAAAACAGACAAAAACCACAGACTCTACTATGTGGTGTTGCATTAAAAAAAAAAAAAAATGTTCCAGCACCCTTGACTTTTCCAGCCCATGCATAGACTCTCTCTCTCTCTCTCTCTCTCTCTCATGCCGCTACTCTCTTCTTTGTGTTAAGCTTCAGACTGACAGAGACGAAATAGAAGGACAGGGCCAGTGATTATGCTCTTGTCTGCTGTGGATATTTGGATGGGAAGACAACCAAAGGAGCATCTCAACCTTTACACCCGTCTCCTTGATTACTAGTGTCCCCTGAAATGCTGGCACTAAGCACAGTCGGGCTAAAAATATTCGCCTAATACTTCACCTCATTTATCACATTTCTGAGCTGCTAATATTTCAGAGCTGAGAGACCATCTAATATTTCTATTCCATTACTTCTAGCTTTTCTCAGTTGACTAATATTTCTAAGCTGAGAAACCACTTAATATTTCACCTCACCTGCTTCTCACTCTCCTGCGCTGGCTACTATTCCTAAGCTGAGAGGGTGTTGTTATGTTTCACTTTCCACAATGGATTCTCTTTGACATGATGCGTCGGGAAGAAAAGTAGCGGGTATGCCCTTAATATAAAGCAAATGCAGCGGAATAACAGCTTAACGTTTATCTCTGACTGTACAGGAGCTGAGGAAAACCCCTGCCTTTTAGAAGATTGAAATCAGCTTGGAGAGAACCTCCACAAACATACAGATAAACACAAACAAAACACACACACACACACACACACACACACACACACACACACACACACACACACACAGATGCCTAGTGAACCGGTAACGTTTAACCTGAAGCATTCCAACACTCACCTCTAATCAGGCCCTTAAGTCAGAATTAGCAAGTGCCTAGAAGGTACAGCACACCAATGAATACGCAATGAAAACATCAGGTGATAAATGAATAAGTAAATAAACATACAATTAAACATCTACCTCTTGAGATTGAAAAAAACAAGTGCAGAGAAAATACATTAACGAATCGACAAAGCGCAACAGATGACAAGTAATAGTTAATTAGATGCCTCTTGGGAATGTTTGAAGTACATCTATAAATACACAATGAAAACAGATTGAAAAGTACCAGTAAACTAAGGAATAAGTAAATAAAAGTCTCTTGGAATGGAGTTGGCATGCGGTCACGACGCACACTTATAAATATACAGTGAAAGCGACAGGTGAAAAGTATTAGAATCGTAAATCAAAGCGCGTCATTCATTGCCTTGTCTTATCGTGCCCTATCTTGCCCAACCTTGTCCTATCCTCCACTAGCTTGTCCTGCCCTGCCCTACTGTGTCCTATCCTGCTGTGCGTTATCATATCCACTGTATGACTTGCTTTGCACTGCCCTATCCTCCTCTGCCCTGCCTTGCCACATCCATTTCTTTGCCAGTTAATTCAGGAGTTTCTTTCTTTCCATGTGTGATTTTGCATCTCACTATTATACCTCCACTGACAATACTTTCATCAGATTGCTGTAATATATCATACGACAATATATCATGACTTTCTAATATTATATGCCTGTGATATGACTGGACACTTTGATGATACTTTCTCCTGTTTTTGTGTTTACTTCTCCCTGCTTCTGGATCCTGATTACCATGTTTGAAATAGTGGGAAATGAGGTTATGATGATGATGATGATGACGCAGCTAAAGACGGTGGAGATGACGTTAATAATGATAACGATAATGATGATGGTGATGGTGATGATGATGTTTATGATAAAGATGAAAAGAAACACGAAGATTCTGTTGATGATGACGTGTGAGAGTGGTGATGGTGATGAAAGACCTGAGTCTAGTATAAATATAATTCATTCATTACTAAGACCATCTCTATTCATTATTTGCATAACAACGAAGCCCATCCGTCATTAAATTTACAAGAATACACTTAAAGCTGAATATTAATAGCTTGTATTGGAACAGCTGCGGCAGCCAACTTTCAATACACATAATGTATCTGCAAATAGCGCGCGCGCGCACACACACACACACACACACACACACACACACACACACACACACACACACACACACACACACACACACACACACACACACACACACACACACACACACACACACACACACACACACACACACACACACACACACACACACACACACACACACACACACACACACACACACAAGCATGATGGGGTGAAAGTCAAGGAGATGGAGGAGGTGGAGAGGGAGGGTAAAGAGACTCAGGAGGGGCTGAAGACAGTGGACTAGCGAAAACGGGATGTGGAAGAGGTGGAGAGGGAGGGTGGAGAACCTTGGGAGGGGTGGAGGAAACAGTAGAGATTTGAGAGAAAGGTGGGGTAGGACTGCACGTCGGGAGGTTGAAGAGGGAGAGGGAAAGGGTGAGGAAGATAGTGGAGGCGGCGATGTAGAAGATGAAGATGGCGATGCAGCAGCTTGAGTTGACGATGGTGGACGATGGACAGACTGACGACGAAGGTGGAAGAAAGGATGGAGGAAACAGAGGAGGTGAAGGCGATGGAGGAGACAGAAATGGTGGAGATGATGATGATGATGATGATGATGATGTCGACAGAAGAGTTAAAGATGATGAAGGAGATAGGGGAAATGAAGACGATGGCGATAGAAAGATGAAGACGATGGTGGAGGTTGGAGAGGGACAAGGAGAAGGTGGAAGAGATGATAAAAGAGAGAGAGGAGGTGAAGAGGACGAAGATGGAGTGGGTGGACGGTGAAGGCTGGGGGTGGAAACAATGCGGCAGCGAGTGACTGGTTGATTGGTGAGAGTGGCGGTACTGGACTCTGCTATGAAAAAACAAGGTGTGTGTGTGTGTGTGTGTGTGTGTGTGTGTGTGTGTGTGTGTGTGTGTGTGTGTGTGTGTGTGTGTGTGTGTGTGTGTGTGTGTGTGTGTGTGTGTGTGTGTGTGTGTGTGTGTGTGTGTGTGTGTGTGTGTGTGTGTGTGTGTGTGTGTGTGTGTGTGTGTGTGTGTGTGTGTGTGTGTGTTTTAAGGATGGGAGTGGTGAAAACGAAAAGTCTGAGTGGTAAAGATGAAAAGTGTGAAAATGGCTGAGGAATGGTGAGCATGATAGGGTGAAAATGATGGGGGCAAGTGAAGGTGGAAATGAAAAAAGGGTGGAAAAGGAGATAAAATAGGGTGTAATACAAACGGGATGGATATGGATGGGGTGGAAGAAGGTTGAGAGAGAGAAAGGATAAATGGAAAGGTGTGGGTAGGGTGATGGGAAGGTATAGGGAAAAGTTGGGGGGAAATGTGGATGGAAGTGAGGCGAATGGGGAGAAGGGCGATGAAGAAGATGGTAAATGGAGAAGAAAAGAGAAGAAGGAAGTGGAAGAAGAAGGGGAAAGGAGAAGATGCGAGAAGGAGATTATGAAAGGAGGGGAGACGGAGGGAAAGAACAGAAAATGAGACAATGGAAGTGAGAGAACTAGGCTAAGAAGATGAACGAGGGGGAGAAGGGAGAAAGGAAAGTGGCAAGCGACAGGAAGGGAGGAATGGATGAGAAGTAGGGAGGACAGAGGGGAGGAAGGGGAGATGGGAAGAGAGGAAGAAGAGAGCAGGGGGAGATGTGGACAGGGGTGTAAGGGAGTAGGCAAACAGGTGCATGCTAGAAGTTGATGCTGCTCCACTAAATCTACACATCCGGGTAGTTTTTGCACCAGCCACCCTTCGCATCTTCCTCCCTCCTCTTCCTACTCTCTCCTGCTCTGCCATGCTCTACCCTGCTCTGTTCTGCCCTGTTTTGCTGTTTTGCTCTGATCTGGCTTTGTCTCAAGTTACGTTACACTAGCCTATCAGACTTTGCTCTGTTCTATCCACCCTAAACTGCTGTGTTCTGCATTTTCTTACCCTGCTCAGTAATGCTCACTCCTTCGTTCTTTCTCTTTCCATACTCTCCCTTATTTCTCAGACTCCTCTCTCTCTCCGTGTTTCTTGAGTCCACAGCTTTCTCTTCATGCTCTCCTCTACTTTGTTAATCCACATGATCCTTACTTCAACCTCATCAAACTTCCTCTGGCTCAATAGCACTTTTCTTCTTTCCTTCCCTCTCCCCGGCCCCTTCTCTCACCTTCCTTCCCTTTCCCTAAACTCCTTTCTCAACTCTGTCCCTCCTGCTGTCACTCCACGTCTCCCCCCCTACTCTCTCTCTCTCTCTCTGCCCTTCCTGTCGAAAGCCACTACTCCCCAGCTCTCACTCCCTCAACTCCCTAACTCTTCCTCCCCTTTCTCTACATCCAAACGCTTCCTCTGCTTCTCTCTCTTTCTCTACCCTCTTCTCCTACTCTCCCTTGTTACCCGACCCAGCCACTTTCTCGAGCCAGGTGTGTGTCTAGCCAGCCTCCCAACCTGTCGCCGGCCACCTGTTCACACCTTACCACTATCTATAACTTCGAATCAAATTAGTTCATTTTTACTTTAGTTGGAGATGTGGCCGTGGTTTACAGTTACTTTATTTTAATGTATATCGTGTGGAAATGAGGTAGATACGCTGGTCTGTTAAGGTGAGAGAGACGGCATGCCAAACTCTGTGAAAAATTACATGCACACACTAAACACAGACTCACATGCATCTGGGCCCACCTGTACGCTCGCACATGAACGCTCTGTGTGTGTGTGTGTGTGTGTGTGTGTGTGTGTGTGTGTGTGTGTGTGTGTGTGTGTGTGTGTGTTATCTAACCCTCGCGCAACGAACTAAAACAACTTTCATTCACAATAATATATATCATTTCCCCTTCCAAATAACAAGTCGTATCCACACTCATAAATATTTACTTTTACTTCGCCTTCATATTCGAATGGTCAATCTTATTTTAATCTTTCCTTTCACTGTACGTATTTAATTTTATGAGATAATTGGCGGGTTTACTGTTCACCATCTGTTCATGTATAGTAAAAAAGAAAAAAAAAAGCACTCTCTACATTTTTGACTTACGAAATGCAAACACACACACACACACACACACACACACACACACACACACACACACACACACACACACACAACTACATCCATACGCTCACATTCGTCAAATTTCACACACACACACACACACACACACACACACACACACACACACACACACACACACACTATTCTCTCTCTCTCTCTCTCTCTCTCTCTCTCTCTCTCTCTAACTCCACAAAAAACAAGCTAGTCAAGCCCAGTAGGTCTCGGGCGTGATGTGGCATTTTCTGAGCCGGTGCTTGCTTCTTTCTCTCTCTCTCTTTCTCACTTTCTCTCCTGTCTCTTCCCTCCTGGTTCTCTTCTCTGCCTTGTTTTTGATCTCTCTCCATTTTTCGTTTAGCTTCCCATTCTTTCATCATTATTGCTATGTCGTCTCCCCCCCCTTCTCTCTCTCTCTCTCTCTCTCTCTCAACATTAAGTGTTATGAATGGTGGGTGAGTCAGCGAAGTGGTGAAGGTGATGGTGGGGTCACGATGCTTCCCTTCCCTGCCCTCCTAACAGCAGAACAACACAGCAGAGGACCACAGCACTTCACAGCAAAGTCCAGCATGGCACCAAAAGACAACCCAGTACCACAGAATTACAGGACACCGCACAGCACCATCTGGGAGCACACTGTATATCGCAAGGCAACATTTCAAAACAGAATATCAGAATAACACACCATAGAACAGAGCCTCCTCACTGCAACAGCCTATAGTTCAGTACCACAACAAACCTTCAAAATACCGGACACTTTGCAACATTGAAAAAAAATATTAAATACAAGAGCTCTACCGTAGCGTAGCACAGAGACACGGAACAGCAACACAACAGAGCTAAACAGGACATTATATGCATATTAAACACACTTTTAACAGGATGACGTCCTTCTCATAGTGTTCTTCACATTTCTCGAATTGGAGGGGCTAAATATAATCTTCAATAAACTCTTCACCACTGTGCTACTTCAGCATGGAGTTCACCACGTTTGAAACTATTAATTCTATCACCACTACTATTTCTGCCTCTCCACTACTAGGGGAGCTCTCTCAAACTTAAAAAAAGAAAAAACTCGTCTGGTAATAGGAAAGGTAAACTAAACTCACGGCTGTGTTATTGAGCTCTACACGACCCTCAAAATATGTTCCCGTGACGGCCCGGCTGACCCTGCAGTCCATTTGGCGAGGTGATGTGGCCAGATACACCTCAGGGGGCCAACACTCCCATCACGCACCCTTACGACGCTCCAGATTGGGTGATACACACTTTTTTTTTTTTTTTGGTAAATTCTTTAGTCACGAGTTTTCTCTGTATTATTACCTGCACCTTCTTAAATATGCAATTGGCTTAACAGGACACTAACCATTTCACATTTATATTATCATACTTTTTCTTCTGGATGCACTTCACGTGGCAAAAATTATATACATTTTTTAATATACTTTGGTTACGATTTCTTTCGCAGTTATCAGATACTTCATAAATAATGAGCTAAGTTCATAGGATAAAGGGAACTTTTCTTTCTCTATACTGGGTTTATGATGTCTGTTGTACTTCTCCTCTTCAGCCAGCTTAACGATACGAGCTATTTTTAACTTTGGCTTATAAACTGTGCTACCGCTGACGAAAACCAGAGAATAATTCAGACAGCCAGAATCCTTAAATCTCAACTGCCTGTTACTTCTCTCGTTCTCAGTGAATTTGGTTTGTATGTGTTCAAGGGTGCATATTAAAGTCTCCTGGGTTAGGGTGAGGATCTACGGGAGAGGGAAGGGTAAGGGGAATTTAGTAGTGGGGAGGAAGGGGGGATGGTGAGGGGAATTTAGTAGTGGGGAGGAAGGGGGAATGGTGGCTGGGTGAGGAGGGGTGGTAGGTAATGAAGTGGGGAAATCTTAGTGAAAAGAGTAATACGTGAGGTGTGTGTGTGTGTGTGTGTGTGTGTGTGTGTGTGTGTGTGTGTGTGTGTGTGTGTGTGTGTGTGTGTGTGTGTGTGTGTGTGTGTGTGTGTGTGTGTGTGTGTGTGTGTGTGTGTGTGTGTGTGTGTGTGTGTGTGTGTGTGTGTGTGTGTGTGTGCGCGCGCGCGCGCGCAGTAGAGATGTGCTGATGACCGGGGTATGTTACGGGGACGGGAGGTAGGGAGGGAGGTGGTAGATGGAGGGGGAGGGAGGTAGTACAGGTATTGGTGAGGGATGAAGTCTGGCCCCACCTGTCCCTCTCACATACTATCACTGACATAAACACTGACTGAGTGCGCGCCAAAACGATAGGGAAAAACCATGACGCAGGGAGTGAAGGCCTGAGTGAAAATAGGCGATTATTCACACGACGAGGCGAGAAATGATGAAGAAAGTGAAGGTCATAATATAAAAGAGAAAAAGTAAGGGAAAGACTGAAGGTTTGAGTGAAAATAAGCGTTTATTCACACAGCGAAGAAAGACCAAAACGCGAGCAGTGAAGGACTAACTGAATATACATGTTTATTCACAAGCAAAAAATTAAAACGTAGCTGAAGCAGGTGTTAGAAGTAAAATAATTCAGAAAAGATAATTCAAAAAAAAAAAAAAAAAGAATAATAGATACTGAACTCTTACTCTGATCTAGAAAATGTAAATATAAAAACATGACAGCTAAAGCAAATATCGAAGATTAACTCATGAATGAATTAAAACTCGTACGCTAACAAAAAACAAACAAGCATCGCAAATTCACTGAGGTATAGACACAGTAACATTACAAGACTGATACGTCGAAAACTCATCGAGAAGCAGCAATAAAGTAAAATACCGGTAAGGCTGCCAAAACAGGTGTCAGACAGATTTTTATAGAGCCAGACAGACTTACAGTAGATACAGAAAATAGATAGATAGATAAATAGAGAGTTATATAGATAGCAGACAGATAAACTGATCGGTAGACAGACACTTTCTTGGCCACGGCTTACATTCAATACAAATACAAAATACAAACACAATACAAAATACATAAAACACACACCTGAGGCTCAAGAAGGTATATAAATAGGGTAGGGCCTCCTGAACCCTCCCCACCTCATTCTCAGTCGATAAATCCCACATAGCCTCGCCTGAATCTCGCGTTTTTTACTCCCTCGCATTCCTCTTTTCAGATCTCTTCGTGACTCTCGATTTGGCCATGTTCCTCCGATCTCATAAGCACGACTACGATAGGGACCATAAAAAAGGGATGAACGTACCAAATACAGAGAAGCACATGGTTCTCATTTATTCATTATTCATCTCGGCAGTCCACCTGTACCGCTTCACTGCAGGTAAGCTTGCGTTAGAAAAAGAAACGATAAAAAGTATACGTGTAGATTATGTATACGGTAAGATAATGATAAATGATAATATAACAAAAATTAATGTAAAAAAAATGAAATGGACGAAATAGCAGTCGATGAACTACTTGCGAAGAGTACACAGAACATTATAACTGAACTAAATGATGATTATAATGATGATGAGCAGTATCATCACAACCAACAACACTGTCACCATCTTCATCATCATAACCATCTTCATCATCATCATCATCATCACCACCACCATCCTAAGCCCCAAAAGGAGAGAGATGAGGTCAAAAGCCATCTGTATGAGGTGGCGGCCCCAGACACTATCATCCCAATACAATTCAGTGCAGCCGACACCCCGATGCCCTCCATGATACACCTCTCACACACAGGCGCTAGATGAGACAGACATTCCTAAACAGTTCTCTCTTTTAAGTTCTTTCAATGAGGATTTGCTTCACACAAATGGCAATATCATCAGTATCATCTTTTATCACCACAACCCCACAAAGAAGGCAATGCCATCACTATCATCCTTATCATCACTACTTTCCTGCATTATATCCAGAAATACAGCTGTTGAATACTGAAAGGAGTTCTTATGGAAGTAATGAAGCAAATGTAAGAACAGATAGATGTCTAAGTAAGTGGGTCAATATCATGGTTCGAGTGGGACAAGGATGTGTGATGTCTCCATGGCTATTTCATTATATACAGTACAGTATATGAATGGGGTTATGTGAAAGGTTAAAACTCCAGTCGTCGAGTGGGGGATGGAGATGGTATAGGATGAAGTGCTGAATATCTCAGATCTGACGTATGCAGATGATGCTGTACTGCTTGCTAATGGTAGGCATGAGTTTTGAAGATTCGTGGACCTTAAGAGAGACTTTTCGACCTGTAAGAGTTAGATATAGCCTTCTTAAACCATTTCTATAGACAGGAGTCGACGCTAAGCTGAAAAATAGTATAATGATAGCCTAAAATTAAAACAGGCACCATCGTATTGAAGGAATTAATGGTTAACTATCAAGTCGAGAGTTGCTTCATTCTTTTTTCCTCGCTGGCGCTCTCTCTCTCTCTCTCTCTCTCTCTCTCTCTCTCTCTCTCTATATATATATATATATATATATATATATAAAGAGTGCAGCGATGTAGACAAGAAGTTGAGATATGGGTGGCTTTATGTGCAGTTCAGGCATAGGGGTGCGCTAGGGGCAGTAAGGTAGTAAAAAACAGGAGCAATTTACCTCACTATTTCTGTCTGTCATTTGGTCTGTCTGTCTGTCTGTCTCAAACATTCCCATCTGTCCCCTTTCTAAACCATCTTCTCCCCTCCCCCTCCTCTCCAGACTTTCGCAGTTATTCCCATCTGTCTCTCTTTTCCTCCCTCTTCCTCCTGTCTCTCTTATTTTTTTTTTCTCTCTCTCTCTCTTACAGTCTCTTATCTTACAGTATCTCTAGTGCCGACAAAAACACACCCTTCTGGCCATCTTGGTCCCTTGAACCAGGTGACTTTTTTTTTTATTATTATAATAGTCCTCCTGTCTCTGGTGCTAGAGAGGAAGGCCTTCATGTGGTGGCACCGATACACCTCAGCTGCTGCCCTGTTACCAAGCGTCCTTCAACTCTCTCCCTATCCCCTATCCCCCAAAAGGAGGATGGCGAACCGAAGAAGCGTAACTCAAGCCTGCAAGCTACTGAGTTCACATTTCTGGTGCTATAACCAATTTTACTACTATTCCTGTTTTCTCCATACGATTTTATTCTTCAGCCTTTATGTTCTTCCGTGGTCCTACGAATGATAAGGGTGACCGTACGTGAAATATCGAGAAAGGTCGTAAAACCGGGTTATGATCTTAGGGTTAATAAATGTCTATCAAGGTTAGGGGAGTAGGGCATGAGGGTTGGCTTTGCCCGATAAGGTAGAGAGAGGAGAGAAGGGATGACAAGGGGGGGGAGAAGAGAATAGGACGGTGGGAGGGGTGTGGTGTGCGAAAGGGGGAAGGGGAGGGAGGTGGAGAGTGTAGGAGGAGCGGGGGAGAGGGAAAATAGGGATACCGGGGGAGAGACGTAGAAGGGGAGGATGAGGGGAGAAAAGGGTTAAGAGCAGAGCCATAGAATAAAGGCTCTGGTTAAGAGGTGTGGTGTGTAGGAAGGGGGGGAAAGGAATTAGAGGGAGGAGAAGGAGGGGGGAATGGCAAGAAATGTGGTGTGTAGAGGGTGGAGGAGGGGTAAGGGGTCTGTGTTTGAAATGCTATGGTATTTGGTGTTAAGGGATGGGGTGATGGAAGGGAGAGAATCAGGGTGGTGTCATGTGAAGTGGGATGTGTATGTAGATATTTGTAAGGGCCTAGGTAATAAGGAGTGGATTTAGCTAAACGGTGTGATGTGGGGTGTGTTTACAAGGATCTGCAAGGGTGTGAGTAGTATGGTGCGTAAGTGCTGGCAGTGTGAGGGTGTGAGTAATGCAGTGTGTGATATCTGAACCATATGGTGTTACCTGGGCTGTGAGTTGGTAGAGATACATGAAGGTGTAGGTAGTGTGGTGTGGGCAGAATATGTAAGCTTGTGGACGAAAAGAACGTGGGTAGTAACTGGAAGTGAAAAAGGCACCCTAACCAATCATACCTGTATTTTTTTTTCAGCCGATGTAGGAAGATGGAGAATATTCATCGCCTTTTAACCTGATTTTGTTGGATGGTGGTAGCTGTTCAGATTTAAGATTCAGATACAAAATTTCTAAAGCTCATATGATGAGAGTGTGGCCCGTTTTTGCTTAACACACTGATGATGATTCGCCGAAGGTACTATTTTCCTTCTTTTTAGTTCTTTGATCTAAGATGATGATGATTTTTTTTCGCTATATGGGGAAGTACTGGTAGAGAAGAGTGTGTGTGTGTGTGTGTGTGTGTGTGTGTGTGTGTGTGTGTGTGTGTGTGTGTGTGTGTGTGTGTGTGTGTGTGTGTGTGTGTGTGTGTGTGTGTGTGTGTGTGTGTGTGTGTGTGTGTGTGTGTGTGTGTGTGTGTGTGTGTGTGTGTGTGTGTGTGTGTGTGTGTGTGTGTGTGTGTGTGTGTGTGTGTGTGTGTGTGTGTGTGTGTGTGTGTGTGTGTGTGTGTGTGTGTGTGTGTGTGTGTGTGTGTGTGTGTGTGTGTGTGTGTGTGTGTGTGTGTGTGTGTGTGTGTGTGTGTGTGTGTGTGTGTGTGTGTGTGTGTGTGTGTGTGTGTGTGTGTGTGTGTGTGTGTGTGTGTGTGTGTGTGTGTGTGTGTGTGTGTGTGTGTGTGTGTGTGTGTGTGTGTGTGTGTGTGTGTGTGTGTGTGTGTGTGTGTGTGTGTGTGTGTGTGTGTGTGTGTGTGTGTGTGTGTGTGTGTGTGTGTGTGTGTGTGTGTGTGTGTGTGTGTGTGTGTGTGTGTGTGTGTGTGTGTGTGTGTGTGTGTGTGTGTGGTATGCACAACGGCACAGTGTCGGCGGTGTGAAAGTGCTGATGGCCTGGGATATCACAGTGCAGACTGGTATTGTGCAGCACAGTATGATACAGTAAGTTGTAGTACAGTGTAAAGTGGTGTGGTACAATAATGTGAAGTAGTGCAAATGTGGTGAAGTATACTGCGATAACCTGCAGTGAACGGTAATAGTATGAAGTACAGTACAACGCGGTATAGCTATGTGTTGTGGAGTGGTAATGGTACAGTAGGTGTAGTATCAGCCTAAAATACACGGCCCTTTGGAGTACACTAAGTCGTCCCCCAACACCACCTTGTCTAAATATTGACGCTAAGGAGCCAAACAGAGGGACCCTGGCCTAGGCTACCTTGTTTATAGCCCAGAAGTCTAGCCCTTTCATAGGCTCACTCCCCATATCCTTCACTACCTTCATTAATCCCTTTACTTATCTATCCGGTTTTCCAAGAGTAAGAGGATTTATTTCTATTTCAGAGTGTAGGGAGAGTTTGGTTTAATCGTAGGGAGTTTGGAGAATTCAGTGTCATAGTTCAGTTAAAGAATCCTAATTTTTTTCTCAGTAACTATCTCGGGGTCATCGAGGAACGGAAGGTTAAAGGAACAAAATGCTAGCGAAATGAGGGACAGGCAGTCAGGCAGGTACACCCAAGCAGGGCAGGAGACAGGTGAGGTAGGGAACAAGTAGGGCTGGAGACAAGTAAGGTAGGGGACAGGGCAGGATACACATAAGGTACAGTACGAGCAGGAGTGGGGACAGGCCAGATAGGAGACAGGCAAGGTATGAGACAGGCAGGGTAAGGGACAAGTAGGGCAGAAGACATACATGGTAAAAGAAAGGAAAGCAGAAAGCAAGAAGACATAGTACCAAGAAAATGGAAGACAGAGAGGACACGAGACAAGCAAGATTAAAGCAAACAAAATGAGAGACAGACGGAAGAAGAAATAGAAAATATAAGAGCCTGAAAAGACAAGCGAAGGAAGATAGGAGACAAAAGAAAGAGAAGACAAGAAAGGAAAATGGGAAACAGGGTAGGAAGCAGGCAGGGTAGAAGAGAGGCAAGGCAGGACACATGAAAAATAAAACACATACTATAACTACTCAGAAAACAGGAGAAAGAAAAAGAGGGACAGAGAAGACATGATAAAGAGAAGAAAGACAAGGTAGGGAGGTGGCATGGTAGGAGACAGACAAGGTACGACAGACAAGATAAAAGACAGAAGATACGGAACAGAAGATACAGTCAGGAGAAAGAAAAGATCAGAGAAAAAGACGATAGGGTAGAGAGAAAATGACAGAGGGTAGGGAGGAGGGGATGGAGTCCAAATGGAGTCAGCCGGTCAGACCAATACTATACCTGGACTTTTTACACCTCTGTGCTTGTTTTTACTACGCCCTTGACGAGTAGAAAACGTATCCACCTGCGTAACCTCCCCCCCCCTCTCTCTCTCCTTTCATACCCCACTCCCCTTCCTTCTCTTCCTCCCTACCCCAACTCTCACCTCCCCGGGCACCAAAGCCACTCCCCTATAAACTAGAGCTTCGTTAAACTGGTCAGAACACGATATAATCTAAATTAAGTAGCTCAGTTAAGTTAGCTTCAGTTAGCAGGTGGCTTAGATGATTATCGCGATCTAGGAAGTACAATTTACCGAGGTGCACGACTATATAATTCAATATACTATATATATATATATATATATATATATATATATATATATATATATACTCTTGAGGATAATAACACATGGAGTTTGATAAAGAATGTATCAGAAATATTAAAAGAAAAGCAGAGAAAGAAATACAGCAAATAGCTGTCAAAACTATGTACATTATACTACTCACAGAGCCTCTAAAGTTCTGGTAGTTCAGCATCATGAGTGACAGCTCGGGTGGGTGAATGATGTGTGAATGACGGTGTTGTTCATTTCACTGGGTATGCTTTGGTAAAGTCTCTTCCCTTGGTTCTGGGTCCTCTCCCATCCTGTCTTTAAATGGCAAAAAGGGTCACGCTGCTGGTGGTGATGCTAACTAGTAGGTAAAAGGGATGTGTGCATGAGACTATTTCATTCTTTCTCCACCTCGTGGAGAGAGGATTAAAGTGAAACTGGATCAACTATCATGAGTTTACCTAACATTCCTAAACCGGTTCTTCCTAATGTTAGAAGAAAACATAAAATACTGAAATGCTTATTCATGCTTACTCCATAAATTTTTACACAGGTTAGGAAAGACATCTCGTACCGAAATTACTAAACAAAGCTGCATCTACCACTTTAATCAGTTCATCATGACTTTAGAATGATACCCGTTCATCATGACTTAAGAATGATGCAAGATGTTATAGCGTAATATATTGTTTTCCTAATTCTACGCAGCTTAAGAAAGAAATCTCGTACCAAAGAGGTTAAAATAAAACTGGACCTACGCTACACAACGGGACCTCAACTCTTCAACCGGTCTGTCCTGATCTTGAATTATGCATGGTGACTTTAAATGCAGGTGAGCCGCTGTGCACACTAAGCAGCCTCATTGGAAGATGTAGCGTAGAGAGGAGGGGGGCTGTTGTTTGTGCTGTTGCTGATAGGTCTTTGCTGCTTTCTTTGTTGTTGTTGAACCCTAGGAACTGTCACAGAGAAATTGTTGTTGCATTGCTACTGATGTTAATACTGTTGTTTTGTGGTTGATGATATTTATGTCGTTGGTGCCTAAACTGCTTTTCCTGGATCTATAACTCTACTTGATGTGAAAGACAAGCTTAAACTATTGCCCGTAACCTCTTGAATCCGGTGACGTATTTCTTAGCTTACTCTTGCTACAACCGGACGATTATCATTTAAATCAGAAAGAACCTCTAAACGTAAAAGGGTCAAGTAAGGCTACATCTAACCTCTCCGGCGAAAAAAATAATCTAAGGTGACTAAAGTCGTTTGGAAGTAGTAAAGATAAACTAGAATAAATGTATAAAGGAGTTAAATTGTGGGTTATATCTGCAAGAGGGTGAGCAGATCTCACACACACACACACACACACACACCTCCAACCCGCTCCATTTTTGCATAAGAGTAGGCGAGCAACAACCCACACGGTATGTCGGCTCTCGTGTCCCAAGCGCAACACATATCTAGTGCTGGTTTGCGGTTTCCATTTCTGACCTGTAGTTTGTGTTGGTGCAGTGACCGTGTGTTTGTTGTTGTGTAGTTTATTTCAAAGATATTTCTGTCGTATTCTTTCTCATTATACACTTACGTCATACATTATCGGTGCTGGAGTGGGGTGTCGTCACGGGGGGGCACCGATATAGGGTGTATATATATATATATATATATATATATATATATATATATATATATATATATATATATATATATATATATATATATAGAGAGAGAGAGAGAGAGAGAGAGAGAGAGAGAGAGAGAGAGAGAGAGAATTTCACAACAGCTAAATGTTGCAATGTAGATTATGTACAAATATCTAAGTGAACCAAGAACTAACTCAACCAATGTATTCCTGCAATTACGAAATGATATGTTTTGTAAAGCTAATACCTGAAGCTAAATGTACAAGAAAGAGGACCATGGTGCCAAAAAGTATATATTGAACATGTGTGGAGAAAAAACTAGGCCAAATAATAGATAAATTTCAGCTTGACGGACCAGTATGTATCTAGAACCAATTTCTGTAGCAAAATGTAGAGCAAGGGAGACCACAGTAAAAAATGAATATCTAGCTGCAGATTAGAATACCAGGCAATGTACACTCGCACCAAAAAGTATCGGTGCACACTTGACGCAAAGTAATTTGAGACACGGACGTTGGCTACTGGGAATTTACAACGATTTTTTTCCCCATGCTGACAAACTTGCTCTGTCAAGGATGCAATACATGGCTTGTTTATGACATTTTCTAGTCCGTACTGTTATTATATGTATAGCAAAGTACTGTAGTTACAAATAAATCTTACCGAAAATTCATGAGCTATAATGGTCATTTCGGACATCATCGTGCCTTCCCTGCGCGATAATCTTTGGTGTGACTGTACATGGGTGGTGTGGAAGGATGCGAGATGTGCTTTCTGCCGGTAAATGTGAAGAAGGGCTAATCATCATCATTATCATTATCATTATCATCATCATCATCATCATTCTAACCTATAATCCCATCTAAAATTTTGGGGAAGGTCATGGAAAAAAAAAACGACTAAAAAAACGTGAAACAATGTACCTCAGTGGTGCGGGGAGATGCGCATAAAAAGCAATTTCTAGAGCTAAATGTGGAACAGGGAAGATTATGGTGAAAAAACAGGGTGATAAGAAAGATCTGGAAGCGAAAAAAGTTTCAAACAATGTATTTGGATGGTGGTATGTGATGTGTGTGTTTGTTTGTAGATGTTTAGATGAGTGAATGGTGACGCCGGAACTGCTGTGTAAATGTTTGGGACAACACGTAAACACTGAGCAACAGGGGAGTGGGGTGAAGGTGAGGGAGCAGGAGAGATAGGATTGAGGAGAAGGATGGGTTGGGTTGAGGAGGGGGGACAGTTTGAACAGAATTCACTCTTCATACATATACTCCAAATACACGTAAACACACACGGACACATACAAATATATTTTCACATTGTGTGTGTGTGTGTGTGTGTGTGTGTGTCGGACGGGGTGACATGTGGGGATGTTATCTGAGTGATGTATTCCGACAAGGGTCGACATGGGTCAAGGGGTCAAGTGACAGAATTCGAGGTTTTTATGATTTTACATTTTGGGAGTGACTTTTGGGACGGTGTGTGTGTGTGTGTGTGTGTGTGTGTGTGTGTGTGTGTGTGTGTGTGTGTGTGTGTGTGTGTGTGTGTGTGTGTGTGTGTGTGTGTGTGTGTGTGTGTGTGTGTGTGTGTGTGTGTGTGTGTGTGTGTGTGTGTGTGTGTGTGTGTGTGTGTGTGTGTGTGTGTGTGTGTGTGTGTGTATATCCACGAGGCTCAGACCCCTTTTATGAGCAGACTACCCGAGGATTAGGAGGGGAAGGGGGGGGAGGTCCAGGGAAAGAAGGAGGGGGGGGGAGGTCCAGGGAAAGAAGGAGGGGGAGGGGAGTTCAGGGAGAGAAGGAGTTGGGGGTTGGGCGGTTCCGGGGAGATGGAGAAGAGGGTCCCTTGGTAAGGCATACTGTGTGTGTGTGGGGGGGGGGAGGTGAATGTACAGTATGTGTATGTGCTGGGGAGCTATTTATGTTCGTGGATGAAGGGGAGTGTAGGGAAGGAAGTCTGTGTTGGGGGAAGAGAATAGCTGTATGTGAGGAAGAGGTGTGTGGGGGAAAAATGAACGTCTGTGGAGGTGAGGGGTACATGTGCGTGGTAGGTGTGTTTGTGAGGGGTGAGGAGAATGTAGTAAGGTGAGTCAATATGGGACGGAGACGAGAAGTGCCACAGAGAGAAAGAAAGGTGTTGGTAAGAGGGTACATTACGCCTTGGCAGTCAGAATGAGATGTGAGAGGAGTGACAGTTTGAAGTGGGAGAAGAAGATGCCATAACATTTACAAAGAGTTAATGGGGAAAAGCACATACAGGAAGTCCTTGTTATCAGTCAGGGTTGTGCTCCAGAATACCAACATATTCCTTACAAGTAATCTGTAAATAATGGGAAACGGCAGATCAGCTTTATAGGTATCGATGAAATTTTTATAAGTATTTCTTCCCGTAAATTTTCATTAAATCAGAGTTACTTCCATATAAGATTTACTGTACCAGGTTAAGGAGGAATGAGGAAACCTGAGATCAATTAAATATTCATATATTTAATTTGGGTAATAGTCTTCTCCAAATCAGTATATGGAAGAAAAGGTCGAAACAGGAGATAATGTGAGAAAATGATGTCCATATTTCCGTAATTAATTGTACTGTAGCCTGCATATTCACACGTGTGTATACGAACACGACGACGAATTGGACAACAAAGACAATCATTAGGATGAAAATAATGACACGAAAGAGGGACCAAGATATGTAAATACGTGGATGTTGAAGATAATGAAAACACAGATGATAATGATAATGGAAGCAATGATGACAAGCACAATAAGAAATCCATTTTCAAGAGCAAAACCTGGGGCACTGGTTGGCGACGGATTTACGAGGGGTATATTTTGAGGCACAATGATGATGATAATGATGATGATATAAAAGCGTCCATGAATATTCACGATTTTTTCCCGTAAACCTGTGACCGGCGAAGAGTAAAACAGCCACGAGGATAAAGACGATGATGAAAATATGGACAATGATGATGATGATGATGAAAATATAGGCGATGACAACAATGACAATGATATAAAAATGCGTCCACGAAGAGCCTACACACTTCCAAGGACAAAAGCTGGAGCACTGGCAGGGCATGGAAGTGTGATGGGTGGAGTGGAGAGGCGTGACGGACAGAATGACTTTACCTGAAGCCCCTCTCTGCTCCTCCTCCTCCTCTTACTTACTTACTCACTTACTTATTCACCACAAAAGCCGAGTGGTTAAAAAAGAAAAAAAGTAAAGGCAGGATGATATCAGACGGGAAAGTGAAAGAAGAGAAACACAAGCGAAGGAGAGGGAGAATTACACACACACACACACACACACACACACACACACACACAAACAAACTGAACAGGATTAGAAAAGCGTGAACGAGCATAAACCGAAGTGAAAAGGGAAAACAAAGATGTAAAAGCAATATTATTCGATATTCTCAACATAACAGGAGATAATCCAGCCAACGATGAGCTCAAAATAGAACTTATACACAGATATTAATCACATAAATTTAGTACAGATATTAACCGTTTCAAGGACTGGGCATCTAATGTACTGTATTCCACCCAACGCCAGACGATTTCCTTCAGATGAGAGTGAGTCATACAGTGCCCCAAGAATTTTAATGCCTTTACCATTAACCCTTACACGATCAGGAAAACTCAAGTATTCTATTCCAACTAATGCCAGGAGATTTTTTTCTACTGCGAGTATGACTTAGAAGCCTCAGAAAGTTAAAATCCCTTCTTCCCTCACGTCCAAGTAGCTACGTTCCTGCTTGTACCAAGCTCTGTGGAACCTTGGTGTTTCGTCCCCACAGGAAGCAGACCACAAGGACTCTCTGTACTTTGATGGCGGTTTCTTGTTCGTGTGCCTCTAAATACAAGCTAGGAAGACTTGAGAGTGTGAAAGAAAGAGTCAATGAGTGAGATCTGCGTGCATGCGACACAAGCAAGATTCTAGGCTATAAGAATTTTGCTTCATGGGAACGATTCTCAGACCTTTTTTTATTTATTTTTTTTAATTTTGTGGATCCTGCTTCTTACGAGTTTGCAAGACGAGAGAATCCAAGAAAGGATAAGACAGCGCGAATAAGAAAGATCTGCAAGTTATTAATGTTCTTTTTTGTTTATATATATTTCTGTATTCGAAACTAGTATGAATCTTAGGGGTAGATTCTTTTTCTGTGCATCATTTTGAATTCTGGATCCTACCTTCTTTTCCTGTGAATCTAAGTACACACACACACACACACACACACACACACACACACACACACACACACACACACACACACACACACACACACACACACACACACACACACACACACACACACACACACACACACACACACACACACACACACACACACACACACACACACACACACACACACACACACACACACACACACACACACACACACACACACACACACACACACACACACACACACACACACACACACACACACACACACACACACACACACACACACACACACACACACACACACACACCTTGGCTAATTCCAGTTGCGCGACAAGGAGCATTAAAATATTCTCCTGGAAAGACAAAAAAGCAAAGAAAACTGGATAGTTGAAGACAATCAACAATGCTCCTTCCAGGGAAATGAAAAAACAAAGTCAACGTTATTTTGTTAATATTACGAGCAAGACATGAAGTATTAGTACAAAGCTCCTGGAAAAACAATGAAGTAAATAACGCGTCTGGGAAAAAAAAAAAGTTACAAGACCCGCGCTTCCTGTAAGACTGTGAACATTCAAGTACGTTCCTTGGTTAATCTGAGAAGCAAGACACGGAGCAACAGTACAACGCTCCTTGACTGATCAGAACGTAAATAACACCTCTGGAAAGACACGGGTAATTCAGGATCAACTCTCCTTGTAAGACAGTGAATATATAAGATCACAGTTCCCTGGTTAATTTTAGCAATATGACACGGAGCATTACAGCCAACATCTACTGTTAATTCGAGCAATGTAGATCCTATTGTCGCCACTCTGTCATTCTGGCCCCCCTGAATATTAGCGAGTCAAAGGGAATGCATTAGTTACGATGATTCTGGTCGTTCATTACAAAGGCCCTACAGTTTAGGGGAGAATACCCTGGATTAGATGAAGGGAAAGGGGAGATAGGGAAGTAGGAAGGAGGGTAGTAGGGAGGGATGGAATGGACGTAGGTGTACGGAGGTAGGAAGGAAGGTACAAAGAGAGACTGGGTAGGCAGAGAGGTTGAAAGAGAAACTGGGGATGTAAGAAAAGGAATGGAATATGGGAATGGGAGGAAAAATGGGTAAAGAAAGGGGGCCAAGACGAGGAAAAGAAGATAGTGGGTACGAAAGGTGAATGAATAAGGAAATAAGAAGTTATATGGGAAAATGAAGCAATGAAGGAACAGGAATTATGGACAAAGATGAGGAAGAAACGGAGATGGAATGGCTGTAGGTTTAACTGGGCTGGTAAGAAAAAGAGGTAGTGGGTTGTGTCTGTTCTTTTCATTTTGGTGACTCATATTTCTTAAGCTTCATCTCTCTCTCTCTCTCTCTCTCACACACACACACACACACACACACACACACACACACACACACACACACACATACAGAGCACGCACCCCGCCGCAAATGAGAACGCCTAAAGCACACGAATCACCTCATCCCTCAATCAATAAGGCCCTCAGTGATTTAGCCAAGTCCCCCCTTAGCACGCTTACACATACAAACTACGCTAATCTATCACTTCTTCACAAAATTATCGAGTTATAAGAAATCGGGTGACATCTTTTTATTGTTGTGATTTTTTAGGGGCGATTATGAAGTTTGTGTTGCAGGTGCTATTATTATTATTATTATTATTATTATTATTATTATTATTGTTCCTATTTACCTATCTACAGTATGATGATGACAACGACGACGACGACGATAATAATGATGGTGGTGATGATGATGATGAAGCCAAAAGGATTTAATTAATCTAAACACATTTCATTATCCATACACATGAGTTAAGAGGATATCTACCTCCCACGCACATCACAGCAAAATAATAAATCTCTCTAATAATCACAATAAAATCCAGCCGTATCACAGTAATCCATATAATCAGAATCCGAGGCCAGGACAATAAGCTGCGGTTCAATATACAACAACAACGAGGGCACTGCGAGGACACGGGTGCAATCACAAGCAATTAACCAGACAGCTGCACATTATAATTAACCCCATTGATATTGTGCACACACCTCAAGGACACACCGTAATTACGCATATCTCCTGCAGTTGAAATGAACCTCTTCTGTCTTAGGTATTTCTCCCTTCCCATACCTCTGAGGACTGGGGTTACCGTCCACAGTAGTCTGCAAACACATGATATGAACTCTTAGAACGAAACGTCTGTGCTGCGACTCAAAAGATGGCTTATATACGACCACTCGCCATCCACTTCGAGCGATATCTTTTGTGTTTGGGGACGGCTCACTCAGTGTTGTGAATGTCTAACTCACATCATTTATTAACTCCCTACGCCCACATCAGCAGACTAGGCCGTCCTCGCGACAAATAATATGCTACCAGGTGTTTCTAGAAGGGAGTTATTTCTGGACCACTCTTTTCATATTTTTCTATTAATCCGACTCTGGAAGAGAGAAGAAAAAAAAAAGTGAGAGGGTGTAGGGATGAGGAAGGATGGGGTGCAGGACGGAGGAAGGGTGGAGGAGCAGAGGGATGACGTGTACAGTAGGTGGTGGGGGAGTGGAGGGAGAGTAGGGGTGAGGGAGTACGGGTGGGGAGCAGGGATGACGGAAAGTATGATAAAAAAAAAAGAGAAGTGGCACACTACTATGCGTTTCAGGGGCCTTGACCCATCGTTTTTCGCAAATATCTTTGAAACAAACAGTCGGATCAGTATGGCATATTACCACGGCCTGTTTCACACCCTGCCCTAATTTTAGGCACTATAGTGCATTGCCAAATGTACTTGATTACGGCGTTTACTCTTGACTGTGATAACGTCGTATCCTTCAGCCGACACGGCATTCGAACAGGTGAGGCATGACTCAGTTGTGACGTCACCAAATACACTTCCCTTCTTCCCCACCCTCCTCCCTCTTCCCTCCATGTACGGTATATTTAACATGGTGAGCCACGGGCAGCGGGCAGCATTAGGCTTATTCCCGCATTCTATGAAGAAACTTGCCTCGTCACTGCCATGTCCAACATGTTACGTTGTCGTTGTGGTTGTAAAACCGCAATTGAGAGAGAGAGAGAGAGAGAGAGAGAGAGAGAGAGAGAGAGAGAGAGAGAGAGAGACGAGGGAGGGAGGGGGGAGGGTGGGGAAGGAGGGGTAGTGTATTTGGTGACGTCATAACTGAGTCACGCCTCACCTGTTCGAATGCCGTGTCGGCTGAAGGATACGACGTTATCACAGTCAAGAGTAAACGCCGTAATCAAGTACATTTGGCAATGCACTATAGTGCCTAAAATAAGGGCAGGGTGTGAAACAGGCCGTGGTAATATGCCATACTGATCCGACTGTTTGTTTCGCAGATATTTGCGAAAAACGATGGGTCAAGGCCCCTGAAACGCATAGTAGGGATGAATAAACAAAGAGGAAAAAAAAAGAGGGAGAATGGAGGAAAATATGATGGAATGAGGGAGAAGAGTGAAAAAGCAAGAACGAGGGAGTATGGGTCGGAAGGGGTTAGGGGTGAGTGAGCTGGGATGAGGAAGCAGGGGTGAGGAGAAGAGGTAGGGAAACAGAGGGATGAGGGAAAGGAACGGAGGTAGAATTTGCTGGGTAAAGGTGAGGAAGAAAGAAGGTGGAGTAAGGGAGTGAGGTGAAAGAGGAAGAATGAGGAGAGAAAGGGTTGAGGGAGTGTAAGGGACAGGAGTGATCGATAACAGGACGGGTGACGGAAGGGGTAGGGTGGAAGAAAAGACGGGGATGAGAGAGTGTAGGCGTGGAAGGGGGAGGATATGGGAAAGAGACAAAGTAAGGGTGTAGGTAAGTAATTGTGTGCTGTGGGGCAGGTAAAGGATGTGGATAATTTACGTAAGGTAAGGACCAGTGCTGGTAAAGGAATAAAGGAAGGAGTAGGGATGTGTGGTAAGACTGTGAAGACTGTAAAGAGAGAGGAAAGTCGGGATTGAGACTGCAAGGAGACAGAAAAGAGGGGGTGACTATTTCTGCCACAGATTTCATTCATTAACCTCTAGATGACGCCAGACGATTTTACTTGCCACTGAGACACCTTCCGAGGTCAGTGGGTTACGCAGCCAGAAATATATATCTTTTTTACTATCACTCTTTCTTACTATTTTCTGACTGCAACCTTCAATACACTCAGAGCTTAAAAAAAAAAAAAAAAAAAAAAAAAAAAGGAAGTAGCCGCTTTTGAATTTTCTAAAAAGCGTAAATAATGTGAGCAGGGCGAGGTAAAGTCAGGTACTGTGCCCGTAAGTAATGCCAAGCTACTCTCGTCGGGCTGGGAGTAGGGTATTAAGATGCTCAGAAGGGCTATCTCCACTGTAAACACCCGAACTCCCCTTCCCCTCACTCCGACCGACCCTTCCCCCCCTCCCCAAATCCCCCCCACCTCCTCCTACACCAGCACGGGAAGTATTCTGAAAGGATCTTGACTCAGACGACGAGAAGCCACTCCCACGCTGAATAAAATTGTCTAGCACTGGTAGGATTAAAATACATAAGATATACTTTGTCGCAGTCAGAGGGTTACCCAATGTATTCTACGACAGTATCAGAAGTAACTGTGCTTAGTCGTATTTATTCACTCTAACGGGACTGCAGTTTGTGTGTGTGTGTGTGTGTGTGTGTGTGTGTGTGTGTGTGTGTGTGTGTGTGTGTGTGTGTGTGTGTGTGTGTGTGTGTGTGTGTGTGTGTGTGTGTGTGTGTGTGTGTGTGTGTGTGTGTGTGTGTGTGTGTGTGTGTGTGTGTGTGTGTGTGTGTGTGTGTGTGTGTGTGTGTGTGTGTGTGTGTGTGTGTGTGTGTGTGTGTGTGTGTGTGTGTGTGTGTAGTAAATGTGTAAGTTACGATAAAAGCATACACAGACTAGTCAATATACAAAACATACACAAAATATCTTATATACAACCCTAGCTAAAAAAAATATTAATAAATGCTCCCAGATACAGGGCTACCTCAGGGCTACCGGTGTGGAGGGTGGAGAGGGGGGAGAGGGGAGGCGAAAGAGGGAAAAGGGGGGAAAAGTGGAGAGGGGAGAGGGAATAAAAGGAGGTGGTGGGAAAAGGGGTAGGGAGACTGCTAGCATCACGGTTTCTCAAAGGGTTGTAAAGGTGAAATGGCCACATGAAATTTCTCGGATTATAAGGTCTGGGATTCACCGTAAACTTGAATGGGTTAGGCTGACTTTGCTGAATGGTTAGCTCTATCATCACACTATTATTATTATTATTATTATTATTATTATTATTTTTATCATCATCAACATTATCGTTACCCTCCTCCTAAACCTCCTCTTCCTCCTCCTCCTCATCATCATCAATCATCAATATTATCTTCCCCCTCCTCCTTATCATCATCATCGTTATTCTCCTCCTCCTCCTTCTCCTCAACATCATCATCATCATCATCATCATCTTAGCTTTTCACATTATATAAAAGGCTGGTGACCTATAATCTGTAAACCACAAACCAGAATTGGAAAATCGTAAAATGCAGCACGACGCACTATCATATGAATTCTCAGTGAAATGGGCCACACTTCTATTCAGTCTCTAATCAAGACTGAAATTCTCGACTCCCTCCCACAGGTTAACTATCGCCATCAAAACGTCCCCAAACCACCTGCCATGAGCCATTTTATAGAGTCAAGCTTAAAAGAAAATGGAGTCTAATTTTCTAGAAGGTCTCATATGTCACACGTATAACCGAATCTAATCGTATTAACACCCCGAAGCTCCCTGACGCCCTTTCCTAAGCGATTTATTTTGCTCATTACACTTTCTACTCTGTTACATAATCCTTCCAATATTGCCTTACTCTGCATGAATAACGTACATAAGGGTACTGACTAGCCCTATCCAAAAATAAATCGCTAAGGAAGAGGTGCTAGGGAGCCTTTGCCAGACGAGTATTCGGACTTAAGTCTCCTGTGACTTGCCCTAATTAGACGTTTGGTGGTAGACCTGATAAAACACTGGAGTTGTTCTGAGCAGGAGCAGGTTAACGGTGACAGCATAAAATCTGAAGCTCCTATGACTTTCTCTCTCTCTCTCTCCCAACAATCAGATCAGCAGCTAGATAACCCCAATCACCTCACCTTATCATCCAATCCTTCCTCTATCTAACTCTATTCTTGTCTGCTCCTTCTCTCCTGTCTCCCTCTTTCTTCCTATCTCCCTTTCTTTTCCTCTCCCCTCATCTCTTCCTCTTCTCTTTCCCTCCCCTTCCTCTTCCCTTTCCTCCTCCTCTCCTTTCTCCATTTTCCCTCCACCTCCCACTTTTCTTCCTCTTGCACCACCCCCCACTCTTTCCTTAACTTATCCTCTTGTTCTCCGCCCTCTTCCCCTCTTCCTTCCCACATTTCTTTTGTCGCTGCTTCTTCTTCTCATCATTATGTTCCTCTACCTCCTCTTCTATCCTCCGTCCCCCTCCCTCCTTCCCCCTCCCCATTCTTCCCATCCCTTCCTCTCCCCATGCCATCCTTCCCCATCCCTCCCCCTATTCTCCCCAGTCTCCCCTCTCCTTACCCCCACCCCCAAATGACAACTCTAATTTGCATATCTTCAAAGTAGCTGATTTCGTCCATGTGATAATCCTCGCTACACAAGTCTCCGATATCGACACCCTTATCAGTTCTTATCACTAAAGGGTCGTGGTATCGTCGGTTTAAGAGATCATAAGCATCTCTTCGTTAGTGGTTTATTGTGTTTATCGTCATCATCATCATTACTGTGTGTATCGTCATCATCATCATCATTACTTTCATCATTATATTGCTATCATAATTCCCCCCTCGCTTCAGAAAAGAGGGTAAGGAAATTTATGACTACTGTATATTATGTCCGTTTTAACAGTTTCGACCTAGTTTGTAATAGTAACATAAACTGAGAATATTAACGCACAATATGGAGAAACAAATTGGTGAGGAAAAGGTGATAGGGAGCTTACTGAAATGATGTACATGGGGGATTTTATCTTTATAACGTTCTACATCCATTTTCCTCCCCAGCTGCATCCTTCTACCTCCCCCCTTTCTCTCTCTCTCTCTCTCTCTCTCTCTCTCACCCATCACCCACGTAAGGTATCGCCTTGGGCAGTGACGTATTAGGCCATCAATCCCCGTTAATTAAATCCCATTGTTGTGTTGCCTCACTATAAGCACCATAGATCATCTCGCCAAGCCTTGTGTTCACCCACCAAGGGTTTCCCGCTCGATGCCTTCCCTACCCTGAATAAGATAGCCCCGTGGTAGTCTAAAGAGCCCCACTGAATCTAGTCTGGAATACCTGGTGCTTCCCTCGGCTGGATAAGAACGTCCTGAGGTGGTCTGAGGAAGCATGTTTGGCTGGTAATATTTCGGGCTTTCATCAACTAAGATCGTCTGACGCTAGACTGAAGAAATCCCGACAGAATTTTGGTTGGTAATATTTAATGCTTTCATGAGCTGAACAAGTGAATCTGGAGGTAGATCCCGTGAGAATCTGAATGGGAATAATTTGTACTTCTCTCGGCTGAATAATATCTTTCGGGGATAATAAAGGGTAGGCTTTAAGATTCTGATACGATCTAGCTAGGAATACTTAAGTGCTTCCTTCGGATTCGCTAAAATCCTCCTGCGGAATTCTGAAGGACAAAGTGTAATCACTTTAATATTAGGCCTTTTTTTCCGTTATTTATTTTAGTACCTCCGTTCTTAATGTGGGCAGAAGGAAAGCTATACCAACTTTTCCAGGCCTCAATGTTTCTCCTAAGCTCAATAAAACTATCTGACAGTGGCAGGGTATCATTCTCGATACCCTTGGGAGAATTTAGTAAATATAAGATCAAAATGGACTGGTAGCAACATCTAAACTCCCTGTGCAGCGATCACAATTTTTTAAACTTTGTTGACTACCTAAATTTTATCAAGCTTAGGATGGACTTTCGTAGTGAAGGGTATCTTTAGCAATGAAGGGAAAAAAAAAAAAAAAAAAAAATCATACTTCATATACCATGAAGAAGAGTTTGCATACAAAGGCACTACCTGCATGGATTTAGGTCACACTCACAGGATAATGAAATGTGCATATATAAGATGCAGCCTTGATATGAATACAAGTTAATTTGGAGTACGGATTTACTTCTGAACTACATCCAGCACTAAATATATTCATCCCTTACTTAGCACAGACAATGATGCTGCTTCAATGTAAGTAAATTATAAACGCTGTAAAGCTTCACTCATAAAATGCAGATCTGTTTTGCATACGAAAGCACCTGAAGGATGATTGCAAAAAGTCACATGATCTAAATGGCTTACTCTTGTAGTCTAGTTACACACTTTTAAGAGTAGGTGCTTAACATGGTCCAAGCGGCCTACTGAACTTATTCTCTTTTCTTGTAACCTGTAAATGAAGGTTAATTTGGCACACTGATAGGGCATCTGAGTATCATTACAGTATCACCATTATCACTATCACTCTCCTGTTCCTCATAAATATGTTCGTCGGCATTATTATCATCATAATTACCACCACCATCACTATCACCATTTTCAATAATCATCGTAATTACCACCAACATCACTATCACCAAATTTAATAATCATCATCACTCCCACCACCACCATAATTATCGTCATCACCCAACAGAAGCCACAGTGGGGATTGATAAACGAACACACCCACTCCACTGTCCCTCGTCCCTCATGCTTCCTTTTGCTCTTCCATTTCTCCTCTCACGGTTCGTTTACTCTGGGGTGTTTCCTCTTCCTCTTCCTCTTCCTCGTCCCTTTCTCCTCTTCCAACTCCCAGGTTTGATAAATGAACACCCGCTCTACTTCTTCTCCCCTATCTTGTTTCGTCTGCTCTCTCTCTCTCTCTCTCTCTCTCTCTCTCTCTCTCTCACTATAATCACTATGACCTCTGCCCCTAAATCTGCTCATTGACGGCAGGAAATTGAAGATTTAAAGGGAGATAAACACAAGGATGGGCGCTGGACGGGGTTTCTCTCTTCCATCTGTTTTCTTTCTTTTCCTTTCCTTCTATCTCCATCATCTTTTTTGCTCCTTCTTTATTTTACAACTTTTCTTATGGCTCTTGTTCTGTCTTTTTGTTTCTTTTATGTGTTCTTCTGGTTTCTCTGGCCTCCTTCTGTCTCCTCTGTCCTTGTTCTTCCCATCTCCTTTTAGTTCCTTGTTTGTTATTTTTTCCTCCATCTTTTAGCTTCTCTCCCATCTCCTTCGATCTTATTTACTTCACATTTTCTCTATACCGTAGCTCCTTGTCAGTCTTTTTACCTCTTCTGTCTCTCATCAAGCCTTAGCATTCAAGTTTCAAGAGACGCCCAGTTCCCTCAGATGAAAACAAATAAACTATAATGGGGTTTATTATGGATTTTCTCTTATTTTCACGTTTCTCTGGTTCATTTTGTACAATCATTAAATCATCAATTCTCATTTCAGACTATATTTTCCAATATTCGCACCTGAAGAGCCTCTCTCTCTCTCTCTCTCTCTCTCTCTCTCTCTCTCTCTCTCTCTCTTTCTAAGTAAAAAATCACACTCACACTTCCGCCTCGCTCAAGTTTAAGGTGGCTTTGGGGGAGGTGGGTTGTTAGGGGAATGGGTGTCGGAGGGCCAGTGAGGGGGAAGGAGGAGTGGGAGAGGGTAGAGAGGGGAGAGGAGGGGTGGGAGGAGGTAGGGAGGGGAGAAGAGGGGGTAGGAAGAGAGGGTTAGAAAGGAAAGGGGAGAGGAAGGGAAGGAACGTCGGAACTGAGGTGAGAGGAGAGGGGCGTATGAGAGCGGAAGGAGTGAAGGGGAGGGGAAGAAGGTAAGGGGAAAGGAAGTCTGGTGTGGCGATGCGAGGCGAGAGGGAAGAGGGAGACTGACAGGAGGGGAAAGCAGAAGGGGGTGCGAGGGGAGGGGAAGGGGTTGATTGGAGGGGAAGGGGTGGGTGTGTGGATTAGCTTCATTACAACCCAACTTTACCGCGGGATCATCGTTATCCCGAGTTTTACCCGCACCGTCAAAGCTCCTGTGCGGCCTGGTGGAGTAGCCGCAGGAGAGGGGGACAAAGTGTTGTTATAGTTGGGTCCTTGGCTGGTTTAGTTAGGGGTTAGGTTACATTAGGTTTTCAGGTTAGGTTAGCTTAGGGTAGGTTGGTTTAGATTAGGCTTGGTTAGTTTTATGCTTGGTTAGGCTGGACTGGGTTGAGTTGGGTCAATCGATTACTGTATCTTCATTCTAGTTGCCTCTTGCTTAACATCCATCGGATTTTTTTTTTTTTTTTTTTTTAAGCCTTGCAAACTTCCAGCCTCTTCATGTCGCATCTCTCTCTCTCTCTCTCTCTCTCTCTCTCTCTCTCTCTCTATCTATCTATCTATCTATCTACCTATCTGCCTGTCTGTCTGTCTACCTATATGAGTTGAAAGAGGCATAATAACTCTTTTCTCTCAGTCTCTCCCACTAAGCAACAAGAGGTAAGAGCCTCCCTGGTAAAAAAAAAAAAAAAAAAAAAAAAAAAAAACGGGAGATAAGTGACGCCCTTGAGAACATACTCCCTTCCTGCCTGTCTGTCTGCCTGTCTGTTTGTCGGTGAATCTGGGTCAGTCTCTCTCTCTCAACAAAGGGAGGTAAATAAAAGCATTCCGGGTGGCTAAAGGGATGGAATTGGTGATGACTGGCGCCCTTGAGAATCCCTCCCAGCCGTAGAGGGGATTGCTGAAGGCTTTTGGGTCAATCTCTTAAACGTATTCAGTACAATGACACTGATTTTTTTTTTTAATACACATGGTTCTTATTTAATCCCAAGGCGATTTCATTCAGCTTAAAGGGGGCCTCTCATTGTGAAGATGTTTAAAATATTATCCAGTAACTTGGTCAGTATGATTGCCTTGTTTTTTTTTTATTTAATGTAATAGTAGAAGTCATAACCCAACCCCCATCTGAACATGAACCCAATGGACTGAAGGCTGAAGCTGCATTTCTTCTGAAGCCCACTATCCTTTTTTCAGGGGATAGGGATGGACGTTCGCATAACCAGGGAGTTGAGCAGCTTAGCTATGTTATTGCCACCACATGAAGGCGTTCCTCCCTTTCCAACATAAATAATAAACAGAAAAGGGGGAGGTGATAGTGAACCTTCAAAGATGAGGAGAATACGACTCTCTCTTTCTCTCGCTCTCTCTCTAAGTCCGCCCGTCGTTCCGTGAATTACCCCAACCTGAAGAAGGGAGAAGGGAGACTCGCGAAGACCCAGGAGGAGAAAACTTGGTCCAACATTTTTCTAGGGTGGTGAATTGTGTTAATGTGTGGCGCTTTGCATATGAAAGGCCCCGGTAACTGATTTTCTCGTCTTCTTCATCCTTTTTTCATCATTTCTCGTGTGAGGGGAATGAAAGAAAGGGGGGAGAATGTGCCCTAAAAAGTGAAGGAAGAGTGGGTGTTGTATCGTAGCTAATATCTCTTTCTATCTCTAATCTCTCCTTTTCTCTTCCTCTGCTTGTCTGTTTCCTCTCCTTTAATCTATCTGTGTATCTATCTGTGTATCTTTCTGCCTGTCTGTCTGTCTGTCTTTATATATATATATATATATATATATATATATATATATATATATATATATATATATATATATATATATATATATATATATATATATATATATATATATGTGTGTGTGTGTGTGTGTGTGTGTGTGTGTGTGTGTGTGTGTGTGTGTGTAAATATGCATGTACTGTTGTATTTATGCATGTCCATCCATATTTTGACAGACGCTTAATCCGGGGTCACACACACACACAAATAAGCTCCCAAGCTTCTTTAATAAAATTTATTACTTATCTACAACGGAATGCGTACAGGCGTTATCATTAAGTGTTGATAATGTGAGTAAACCGGCCAATAAAAACAAAATCATTCCCCCCCCAAAAAAAGCTCTCGATATTCAGACGTGTAAAACTCATGCTTAATTCTTAACGCCAAATCCCACGGTTGCTTCTTAAGCAGGATCGATAGGGTCCAGACAGAAGACGTAAAAAAAAAAAATAAAAAAAAAAAGATGAAAGCAAAAAAGCAGGAACAACTACCATTAGAATGTTCAGCGACAATGAGCCGCATCTCCATTTACTCATTATTCAGACCTCCAAATTTACTCTGAGGAATAGGCAGATCCCAACACTAGGGTACAGCACATACTCAAAGAGAGTTATCAACATAACGCCCAACTGGAGAAAATGGGTTGCACCTAAAATCACTCACCATTCATGCCTTCACAATTTTATCTTGAGGATATGTAAGAACCAGAAACAGTTATAAGGAAAACACAGAATTACGAAAAACTATGAGAATGTCCATTTAGCGAAAATGGCCCTCACACTTCCATTCACTCATCACTTAGGCCTTCAGAAATTTCTTGTTTCCAATTCTGAAGTGCGCCAGATAGGACCTCTGAAATCTCCGAAATCTCTCCAAAAGTAAAAATCTTTGTGTCCAACAGGTTAGCCTACACCGGAAGCTTCAGGGTAAGAGGTGAGCGAGAATCCAAAGTCGAATTCTTAGCCTTTCCTGAGCTTAAGTAGAGAATAAAACTGTATCATTTACTCTTGACCAATGCATCTACCAAACACTTCACAACGAAACCAGTGTATTAAAGTCAGAATTATCACTGAACAGACATGATTTCTGATAAAATTCACTGCAGTTTAGCCTTTTATTTATTGTATGAAATGGCTAACATTTTTTGTGAAGATGGATCCTAGCGCTTCTCTCCTCCCCACACATTCCAACTCTCGGTAAATCTTGTCTCGGCAATTTTTCTGACGATGTGAGGAATGCACTCTGAGACCTTAAACTCTGTATATATGCACAGGTTTTCTCTCAGTTCAGTAAAATAGCTTGATATCTGCCCGAATAACATACTTACTCCCCTCCATACCAGAGAAAAACTTACGCTAAACCGTTCATAGCCTGTAGATGATCCATTCTGAAACGTGGAAGTGTTGGGTGGGAGGGAGACACAGTACAGAACTTCAATTCTTGACGTTACTTTCTCTAACATCCTCAAACTCTCCGAAGATTGGTTCTGTGTAGCCCGAAACATTGGAGAAAATAAAGAATTCAAGCTCTAACCTGTGTCTCTTTTCCACCCAACATTTCCAGTCCATAATCTTCTGAAGAAAAGCACTTACTCTATGACGTCGGGATTTTTCTCATCTATGGAAAAAAAATCGTCCACTGTCAGCATGCATTAATTCTCTACATACGCCCATAACAGCGAAGGTATTGAGTGGGATAATTTTAACTCTCTGGTCGCTAGAATTCCTCCCAGCATAAACAATTTGCTCGCCCGTAGCCTGAATAAATTACCCAAGTCAGTCTGTAGCAGCGACATGGTTTAATCTTGGTTATATATGCATTCAAGAGATGATATTAAAATTGTCAGGGTCTGCATGAGTGATGGAGAGGTTAATATGTTTGTGGTCTGGATGGACTGTGCATACTAATGAACGAGTCTAGGTAAAATTGAGAAAAAGAGAGTAGCATAAGCACACACCACCTCTGCTTAATTTCCTGTCAATTTAGCCATACTTCTGAAAACTACTCCTTTACTGTTCATTGCTTGACTACGCACACAATTTTTAACTTTCTCTCCATCAAATAGGTACACACACAAACACACACACACACACACACACACACACACACACACACACACACACACACACACACACACACACACACACACACACACACACACACACACACACACACACACACACACACACACACACACACACACACACACACACACACACACACACACACACACACACACACACACACACACACACACACACACACACACACACACACACACACACACACACACACACACACACACACACACACACACACACACACACACACACACACACACACACACACACACACACACACACACACACACACACACACACACACACACACACACACACACACACACACACACACACACACACACACACACACACACACACACACACACACACACACACACACACACACACACACACACACACACACACACACACACACACACACACACACACACACACACACACACACACACACACACACACACACACACACACACACACACACACACACACACACACACACACACACACACACACACACACACACACACACACACACACACACACACACACACACACACACACACACACACACACACACACACACACACACACACACACACACACACACACACACACACACACACACACACACACACACACACACACACACACACACACACACACACACACACACACACACACACACACACACACACACACACACACACCACCTCACCAGCTCCTCGTGAGACGAGTGGCCCGCCAAGGGAAGACCTAAGGATGCGCCTCATTGTCTCTCCCTATTGAAACTCACGCCTTGGGAGAAGCCACAGAGGAGAAAGGGAAGAAAGGAGGAGCGGGGGGGGGGAAGAAAAGGGGAGGAGGAAGGGGAGAGTGGAGAAGGATGGGGAGAGAGGAGGATGAGGGGAAAAGAGGATGATGGGGAGAGAAGAAGAAAGGGAGAGAATAAGATGGGTAGAAACTGAGAAGAGGAGAGAATGATGAAGAGGAAAGCAAAGGAAGAAAAGAGGAGAGGGGGAGGAGAAATAGGGAGGGAGGAGGGGGAGGAATACGGGAGAGATGGGGTGAGAAAACGAAATGGGAATGGTGGAGGAAGAAAAATGGAGAGGGGAGGGAAAGCTAAGGGAAAAGTGAACAAAATTTATGTGGAGAAGGAGAAAACAGAAGAGGGTGAGGATAAGGAAGACATATGGAAATAAACAGCCACGAGGGAAGGGAAGGTGAGAGGAAAGGTGGTAGGAATGATAAGAGAGATGAAAGAGAATCACTATTAATAAAGAGAGATAAAGATCGATGTACTAGTGAGGGGTGAAGGATCGGGAGGAAGACAAGAGAGAGGGAAAGACAAGAAGGGAGGAAATATAATGGAAACAGCGGAAGAGAGAGAGTACAGAAGAGACAACACCGGGTGAGAAGAGTTTAAGAAGGGGAAGGATATTATTGGAAAAAAATGAAAATAAAGAGATAAGGAGGGAGGGAATATACGAGACATGGCAGATGAAGGGGATTAATATCGAGACATTAATCGAGTGAGAAGAGACGGAAGATAACGAGGAAGAAGAAAGGAATAAGGATGAGTGAGAGAAAGAACAGGAGGAGACGTGATATATGGGAAAAGGAGGGTTAGAGTTGGAGTGGAAATGGACTTATTAAATAGAACTTTACAAACGGAGAGAGAGAAACATCGATCAAAGGAGAAGTCTGTTAAAAATGAGAGGAAGATGTAGTAAAAATGGAAGAATAAAGAATATAAGGAGGAAGGAAGGAAGGAGAACATGAGAGAGAGAGAGAGAGAGAGAGAGAGAGAGAGAGAGAGAGAGAGAGAGAGAGAGAGAGAGAGAGAGAGAGAGAGAGAGAGAGAGAGAGGAAAAATAATAAAGCAAGAGAGAAAAAAATGAAGGGGGGGAGGTGGAGGAGGGAGAGGTGGAAGAAGAGGAGGAGGAGGAGGAGGAGGAGGAGGAGGAGGAGGAGGAAGAGGAAGGGAATAACTCGGATTGAATTAAGATCCCGTTACAAAGACGCCGAATTAGAGAGCAGGAGGGAGGAGGAACAGAGAGAGGCAGAGGTTACAGAGGGAGAGAGAGAAGGTTAAGAGGCACAGAGAGGGGAGGGAAGGACAGAGAGTGGGATGAGAGACATTTCAGACGCTATAGAGAGGCAGAGAGACGGTTGTACATTATTCAGGAGAGGAGGGAGACAGAGAGGCAGAGAATACAGGAACATAGAGAGACAGAGACAGTGGTACGGGACACACAGAAAGAGAGCAGAGACAAGGATAAACAGAGATTCAGGATACAGAGAAATGGATAGATAATTAAAGGGACAAAGTTAGGGTTCACAGAAAGAAAGAGAACCAGAAACAGAGGCAGAGATACGACAAAGATTACAGAGAAAGACAGACAGAAGCAGATAATATGGGGGAACAAAGAGAGTGATAAGGGGTACAGAACAAAAACTGGGTGATAGAGAAAATGGTGGACGAAAGAAGGACAGAAAGAATATGTGGGAGAGGAAGCTTAAAAACAAAAAAGAGGATAGCCAGAAACATTAAAAGGAACACCAGATTATGCGAAACCTTACACGTGAGCAAACGTAATTTCACCAACCCTGACCTTCTTAACGTTTACATCGACATAACCTGCACAAAACACAATTCCTTACGCTCATAACTACGAGAGAGTCTTTATTTTATTTTGTTCTAGTCTTCACTTTTTTTATTTAACTTACTCTTCCTGTTGCTAAAACCTTTCCACCCTACGTGTCTGTGGAAAAGAGGAGAAGGAGGAGGAGGGATTCTTACTATCGGCAGACGATTTATTTCGCTTTGGGGAGGCTTCCAGTTGACAAGAGGATGGAGAGGGAGAGGAGAGAAGGGAGGGGTTAAGAAGAGGAGAAAGGGGAAGAGGAGGCTGTAGAGAAGGGCAGGAGGGGAGGTGTGAGGAGGAAAGAGGAGAGGGAAGAGGAGATGACGAAGGAGAGTGAGGGGTACAGACGAGGAAGAACGCGAAATAAAAAGGACGAAAAAAGGAAGAGACGAGAGTAGAGGAGAATGGGAAGAGAAGATGTGGGATGAAAAGAGGAGCAAAGAGCAGAGAAGAGAGGGGTGTGGAAGTGTGGCCCCTCTAGAATGTTAAGAAGCAGGGCAAATACTGGGCAGGGTGGGGCAAGTTGGTGAAGAGAGAGAGAAGGAGGCGGGAGGAAAGTGAGGTATTGGTAGAGGTGGAGGGAGGGAAGGTGTTAGGTAAGAGGTAGAGGAAAGCAAAGGTAGGAATGCAGAGAAAGAAGCTGAAAGGACAGAAAAAATATAGGAGGATGGAAATAAATCTGACATGATGAGAAAGGCAGAGTAAAAGTATATAATTATTGGCAAGGACGTAAAGAAGGAAGAGGCTGGGAAGACGTAAATAAAAAAGTACTGCTAGAAGAGATATGGAAGAGTAAAGGGAGGAGGAAACAGCAAGAACAACACACACGACAAGTAAGAGATTGGTAAAAGAAAATACGTAAGAGAAAGCAGACAGAAGGAGCGTAGGTAACGGGAGTAGGATGAAGAAGTATAAAAGAAATATGAGGTGAGAGGAAACAAGGCAGACCAAGAACCACAAGTTGAGAGAGGATCGGACACGTAAGAAACAGACAAAGAAGAGAGAGACTGCAAAGGAAGAAGAAGGGTAGGGGAAGGAGGAGGAGGTAATAATGGAGAAAAGGAGGAAAGAAGACCATGAATGAGAAAAACAGTGAGGATCAAAAAGCCAAGTAAGAGAACACAAACTAAGATTAAGCACATTTGGAGCTGACACTGTATAGGGCAAACAGAGAGACTGAATGCAAAGGAAGAAGAAGGGTATGAGAGGGGAGAAGGTAAGAGAAGGGAACAGGTTAAGAGAAATACCAGGCGGAAAGGAGGGAGAGAGGGCGGATGGAAGACTAAGAAACAGAATCTGAAAACTAGGTCTAAAAATGCGAGGGTGAAACAGAGAGAGAAAGTGCAAAGGGAGACAATGGATAGGAGAAGGGAGAGAGAAGGAAGAAAAGGGAGAGAGAGAGAGGAGAGAAAGATAAGAGAAGGACGAGGAGGGAAGGAGGGAGAGGAAGGTGAGACTGGAGGTTCAGAGTTATGGAAAATGGGAAGTGCACGGTCTGGCGGCTTCATATTGGGTTGGGGTGCGGGCGGACTCCTGCAGGAATATTGAAGACGAGCCTTTTACCGCGGCCGCTGCTCCTAGGTGGCGCTCATCCAGGCCGACCTAACGCACTCTCACGCACCCTCAGCGCTTACTTTGACATTTGCACACCTTCATCTGATGCTAGTGCCACATTTTGTAGGTGCTCAGGCCAGTTTTGCGTATCTGGCACTGTTCTTCCGGCAGTTCCTCTTAGGTGACGTTTATCCTCGCCCTCCTAATGCACCGTCACATTCACCACACACATACACCATCGACGTATGTTTTGACGCTTTCCAGGATTGACTGATTCATACATATATAGCCAATGCAACAACTCCACATAAATCAGTCACACTACAGACACCTCAGACGGCAGGCTGTGCCATTTTTATCACTTATTTTTCCAGTCTTTACTCACTCCATTCAGAAGGTGAAAAATAACTTGGCAAAACTAAAAAATAATAAGTCTCCTCTCTCTCTCTCTCTCTTAGTTCACAGGTATTCACTTCCAGGCGGGATTACACAGCCCCTCTCTCGCCATAGGCACGACCCGCACCCTTGCCTCGTGGATAATAACTTTTTGCCTTCCTTTACATGCTCCATAAATGGTTTCTCCAGTGTTTCTGCAGCCCAACACAGATTTTTCCGAGCGCCAGAGTAACAGATATTTACGGAATAAAATGGTTTCTGTACTTTTTCTGTAGGTAAACAAGCGTACTGGCACCTAACAAGGGAATAAAATTGATCTTAGAGTCCCGTACGTGTTGTATAAATTTTCTGCAACCCGACACGGATTTTTCTCAGCGCTAAAGTAACAGATATTTAAGGAATTGAATGGTTTCTGTAGTAGTTCTGCAGGTGAAGAAAAATTACTGAAGAATACTACTAATTAAACAGTAAATTCTGATGGTTCTAGTTCCTCAGTATACGTACCGGTACTATAAATGATTTCTCAGGTGTTTTTGCTGGTCAGCACAAATTTTTCCAAGCGCAAGGGTAACAGATATTTACTCAGTCAAATGGATTTCGTATTATTGACGGAACCGAACAATAAGAAAAGTACTCTAGTAAGAGAATAAATTACAAAAGTTTTTCGAGGATTCCCCTAGTCAAACATGATATTGGATTTTCTTTTTCTGACCTGGAGAGTATAGATATTAAAGAATTAAATGGTTCTGTAGTATTTCTGTACGTACACAGGAATATGGGTTCTGTAGTATTTCTGTACGTACACAGGAATAGATATTAAAGAATTAAATGGTTCTGTAGTATTTCTGTACGTACACAGGAAAATTATTCGTCGAGTGGTTCTCCACCGAAACATGTAATTTAATACGTTTTCATTGGAATATCTGTAAATGAATAAAAATGCGACTAAAAAAAAAAACAATAACATGGGTCTTGCTGTCACTTTTTTAGTTACTGGGCAAAATGGATATAAACACAAAACACAAATCAAACAGAACGCTACTTACATAATCAGAAGTCTAACCACAATTCACACACATACCTGGAAAAGAGAGTAAAAAGGAAAATCGGATGGAGAAAAGGTGAAAAACATCAGAATTATATTTCGCTCTAAGTCCCGGAGCTGCAACCTGAAAAAATCGCCAAAAATTTAATCCAACGCACAGTAAGGAAATCGATAATCTTCCTCGCTTAATCTGAAAATTATTTACTACATGATAACACCTAACTAAACCCTGAACTTATGTGTGTGTCTTGGATTAACTGACTTTACCTGAACACTTAGGAAGATGTTAATTTCTTTACAGTATTGTACATCACCAGAATGAAACCTGAGAGAGAGAGAGAGAGAGAGAGAGAGAGAGAGAGAGAGAGACGAAGAAATGGAGAAAAACATGGGAATTAGAGTTTGTTGACAGTGGTGGAGGCAGGACCTGGAAAATAATAGGTGGGTTGACGTGGTGGGGCGACGCTCTGACCACCACCCAAAGTGTTTGCCTCACCTAGTTGGAGGTATTTTGGTCACAGCTTTAAGAACTATGCCGTTTTTACTCTACCTCAGCCCAAAATCGCCATCCCTCCATCTGTGAGCTGTAACAGGGGATTAGCACTAGAATATGATGCTAGTCATGAAGAAGTGCTACAGAAAGGATGAAGAGTCGTAGTATTCTTTTGTTCTGCCACTGAGCTGCGTGGAATATGCTGGAACAGGACAAATATCGGGGCCAACTTAAGGTAAATGGATTATAGGTAGAGATATAATAAATAACTGCGTACTTTTCAAATTCAGTTTTTAAACCCTTAGTTTCATGCAACTGAAGCAAGGTCTAGCTCTTTAAGACTTAAACTGTAGGCCTACCTGTAACTGCTTGACCGGACCTTCAAAGGTAGGGTGATAGCCAGAACTAACACTTATCTGTGATGACACAGTACGAATGTGTAAATGGAGTCTGTAGAGAGAATAATGGATAGGAAAGTAGAAGCACTGCACTGACAATGTCTGTGAATGAGAGTCTGGTTAATTGTGCCATCACAAAAAATGACGGTTTGCAAGCATAAAATGGATGCATATAAAAAGACATACCGAAACTACTAATAAAAGAAAACTATAACACAAAACTTAAGCTGGAGAATATCGTCTGGGTGTGGGAAGACTAGGCCTAAGCATGGATACGTCATCCCAGGGGACGGGTTAAAATGGAAGGGAAAAACTGATCTGTCAAAATGATCCGTAGAAAGTGTTGGCATATGAGAAGGTGTTTGTTTAGTTTAGGGTCTTAAATAAACTCGCATATGACGCTGAGTGTGAGTCCTGGCATCAAATTGTTAAGAAGGGGGGAAAGCCTTCAGAAAAAAGAGCGCAGGTACAAGAAAGACAGACAGACAGACAGACAGGCAGAATGAAAGCCAGCCAGCCAGACAGACCAACAGACAGACAGACCGGCAGAAATTAGACACAGGCTGGTAAGAATGACATCGGTAGTTATAGTAATTGTAGACAAATATGTAAAATGAGGAACAAAAAAGAAGATCATCAACCATAGTCATTGGATGAAGGTTGCACCGGGTAGGAAAAAAAAAAAATTATAAGTGGATATAACAGCAGTAGTCGTAGTAGCAGTAGCTGTAATTGTAGTGGCAGAAGTAACGGTAATAGTAGTAGTAGTCATGGTAGCTGTAATAGATGTGGCAGTAATAGTAGTGGCAGTAGTAGTAGTAATAGTAATAGTACCAGTTATGACAATGTGGTAGCAGTAGTAGTAGTGGTAATGGGAGTGTGGAAGTCCAAGCCAAACACAAGTTAAGCACCATGACGACCTGGCTATTATTTATCGGATTCACGACACCAACACGGCATCCTAATGTGTGTGTGTGTGTGTGTGTGTGTGTGTGTGTGTGTGTGTGTGTGTGTGTGTGTGTGTGTGTGTGTGTGTGTGTGTGTGTGTGTGTGTGTGTGTGTGTGTGTGTGTGTGTGTGTGTGTGTGTGTGTGTGTGTGTGTGTGTGTGTGTGTGTGTGTGTGTGTGTGTGTGTGTGTGTGTGTGTGTGTGTGTGTGTGTGTGTGTGTGTGTGTGTGTGTGTGTGTGTGTGTGTGTGTGTGTGTGTGTGTGTGTGTGTGTGTGTGTGTGTGTGTGTGTGTGTGTGTGTGTGTGTGTGTGTGTGTGTGTGTGTGTGTGTGTGTGTGTGTGTGTGTGTGTGTGTGTGTGTGTGTGTGTGTGTGTGTGTGTGTGTGTGTGTGTGTGTGTGTGTGTGTGTGTGTGTGTGTGTGTGTGTGTGTGTGTGTGTGTGTGTGTGTGTGTGTGTGTGTGTGTGTGTGTGTGTGTGTGTGTGTGTGTGTGTGTGTGTGTGTGTGTGTGTGTGTGTGTGTGTGTGTGTGTGTGTGTGTGTGTGTGTGTGTGTGTGTGTGTGTGTGTGTGTGTGTGTGTGTGTGTGTGTGTGTGTGTGTGTGTGTGTGTGTGTGTGTGTGTGTGTGTGTGTGTGTGTGTGTGTGTGTGTGTGTGTGTGTGTGTGCGTACATCCATGCGTATATACTGTATGTGTGTATGGGTGTTCATGTGTGCATCAAAGAAGAGGGAGACAGAGAGAGGGAGGAAGATGGATGTCCTGGTTGACAAATACAAATAGCCTAATATTATGGTGAAACCTCTCTTTTTTTTTTTTTCTAGTCATTCTTGTTGCAGCCAAACAATTTTTTATACCTAGGAGAGCAACCTAGTAGTGAAAGTGTTAATGAAGTCTGTACTCTTTACCCCTGCAGGTAGAAGTCTCTCTTAAGTAGAAGAAAATCGCCTCACAGTAGCAAGAATAAAGAGGACGTCACATGTTATGGAGGCTGCGAATGGAGTAGATTCTATTATTACCTTACCGTATATGAAAACAACCATAAACACTCTAGCACTCATCAACACAGCCCCAACATCTTTAAGAGCCATAATACCCAACACAAAAACGAAATGGTTACGTAAAAAATTCCTAGAGGGAGCCAACTTAAATATATCATCTCCACTCTTGCCAACTCTAAAATACCCATAGAAAAAAAGAAGAGAAAAAGAAATAACTGGGCTAAGTACATATGGGGAGGACTGAGAGGCTGCCAAGAAAATTATTGTGGTTACTCAAAGGTTCAATGGATTTCGAACTGAACGATTTTTTTTTTTTTTTTTTGCAAGGAGTTTTGGCCAGTTTCATCCTAAGTAAATAAAATATATCCATGTTTCCATAATATTATCGTATATTAATCAGTAAATATAAGGGAACAATATCTGTTCCTGAAAACGGATATAAATCATAAGCGTTTCAGTACTCTTCATCCTCTAAGCTTTCCGTACGATGACGTCTTTTTTTTTTTTCTTCTGGCTACCGACCAGACCATTTCTGTAGCTGAGGGACGCCTTCTTGTAGTAAAATGGTGCATGGGGCTATATCTAACCCCTCTCGGCTCGAAAACTCTCTCCTAAGCTGAATAAAACCGTCTGATTGTAGCATGAAGAGAATATAAAGGATGACATTGTTGTGAAAGTATTCTCAATGAAACAAGTGCACAAGATATACCAGAACATGCAGAACATAAAATTCAGTGTTGCTTCAGTTTTCTTCGTCCCGTTTTTCACAAAGTATGCACAGAGAGAGTGACGGTACAGGACTTTTTTAGTGGAGTGTATCCGAGCCAAGAACACCACGCCACCCTCTCACTACACACCTCTTAGCTCACCACCTCATCCAACACACTCACCCCACTTCCGCACCTCCCTATCTCATGTCACTCCTTAACCCTCCTACTTCGTCTTAGTCTTTCATCTTGCTAGGTATTTCTTTCTCTTTTTTCTCAGCAGGAGACCAACTTACTCAGCTCATTTACCACACTCACCTCACTTCCTCACCTCGCTATCTCTTCTCACTCACCTTCCTACTTCCTCTTAGTCTTTCGTCGTCAGAGCTCATTCACACCTCTTCTTGTCAGCTCATCTCGCTTCTTTACTTTCCCATTTTATCTAATTGTTTCACCTTGTCAGCTTATTTCCCTATATTTCTTTGCATCACCCAATGAAACAAAGTAATGTCACCTACTTCGCTCTCTCATGTCACTCCCTCACCTAATTTCTTAATTTTACTGTCATCTTTATAGCAACTCACTTCACCTCTTATTCCGGCTATTTGATCTTATTTCTCTTCCTTCATGATTCACCTCACTATCTATACCTCCATCTGGCCAATCCATTAATCATCAATGTTTATTTTATACACATCTCTATACGGAAAAAACTGTCATCTTGAGTTCATGTAGGATTCAGAGAGGATGGGAAGGAAGAGGGAGAGGAGGGGCTGGGGAGGTGGAAGGGAAGGGAGAGCATGCGAGGAGGGATGAGATGGTGGGGAAAAGGAGAACATGACTAGAGTAAATGGGAGGGGAGGGGAGAGTGGAGGGTACAGGAGAGGGGAGAGGATGAGAATGACTAGAAGGAAGGACAGAGAGAGGGGATGGGAGGGGAGGGACGGGTTGAGGGGAAGCGGGTAGCATGACTGGAGGAAGGGGAAGAAAAAAAGGAGAACATGACCAGAGTAAAGGGGAGGGGAGGGAAGAACGGAGGGCACAAGAGGGGGGAGGGGATGAGAATGACTAGAGAGAAGGAAAAAGGAAGGGGAAGGGAAGGGACTGTTGAGGGGAAGAGGGTGGCATGATCTGAGTGACTTGGTAATGTACCCTCGTTTGTAATACACTAACAGCACCACAAGCCACTCTCTCTCTCTCTCTCTCTCCACTGTAAATGGAATCCTCGAGCAATATTATTATTTACGCATTACTCAGTCTAAATTTACATAACGATAACTAGGTATAAACACTTATCTTATTTAATTCTTCATTTATTAATATGCTGATTTAAGTATCACTGAAAACCTTTGCTTACAGACCCCGACATATACTGCAGTCTGTTTTTGTCTGTCAGTCTATCTGTCAAAATGTTGTTCTATTCAAGCATCTTCTGATCATTTGCACACGACCTTACATCACATTCAGGAATACATCTGAGGTGGCCACACACAAACACACACACACACAAGGCCTCCACATAATCTCATCCAGACAGCTCCAAGTTCCGTCCACCTAACAATCAAGCACCGTGACTGCGGGGGAATGTGACAAACGCTGTGTAATAACTAAAGAGGCATGTACGGATTGCAGTTTCAGTGACGAGGTTGGTAGGGTTCAGTGACTTTAGATTACAAGCCTGGCAAATATATATCAAGTGGTACTGGGAACTTCTTGGGTGAGTGTGGGTCTGGATTTTTATTTATAGTTGTTCATTAGACTCGAAGGGCGTAATAAGAGGCGCCTCGTATACATCATCAGAATACAGGGATGCAGGAATACATAAACACATGCATACATAATTATGTGCGTATACTGGTACTTGTTCTTTACACACACACACACACACACACACACACACACACACACACACACACACACACACACACACACACACACACACACACACTTTTTTTCCCTCCCCCCCTCCTTCTTCCAACCCCTTTACCCCTCATCCCCTCCTTTTCCCTCCCTCTCCCCCTCCTCCCGCTCACTGTACCTCTCTATAATTACTAACCCCTAAGCTACATTTCTGTGCATTCCTCTCTCGGTCAACCCAGGTAAACGAGTTTGTGTACTTGGGAACGGGCTCTCTACACCGTGGTCAGAGGTGATGGATGTGTGGGTGGATGGGGGATGGATAGATGGGAGGATAGGTGGGTGGGTAGGAGAGTGAGTGGACAGATTGAGAGATAGATAGGCAGACAGACGCATAAACAAATAATTATGGAAAGTGGACTGATGTAGATAGATGACTACACGTAAATGAAAAGATAATGAGAGAGAGAGAGTGTGTGTGTGTGTGTGTGTGTGTGTGTGTGTGTGTGTGTGTGTGTGTGTGTGTGTGTGTGTGTGTGTGTGTGTGTGTACTGGGTACACATCAGTCATCAGAACATAGCTCGAACCGCACATAAACCCTTTCCCTCACCACCTCCACTACTGGTATACTCTCTCTCTCTCTCTCTCTCTCTCTCTTCCATAATCTTTCATCTGTTTTTCTCTTTGCTCTATCGTTTGTACTGCTCTATAACTCCTCGCCCTACTTCGATCTCCCAACCTCCTCTTCTCCACGCTTTCTCTCTTTCTTCCACACTCACTCTTTTTTTTTTTTCCTGTTTCTTCCCCTCCCTGTCTCTTTTGCTCCCTCCTAATTTCATAAACTCTTTCCCTTTCTCCCTTCCTCCCTCCCTTCATTTAGCTCATCTCTCCATTCCCTCTCTTACACACTTCTCATTCCTATACAGTATATCTTCTCCCCCCTCTACTTTCCATACTTACTTTCTCCTGTTCTTCTCCCTCCAAATTTTTTCATCTTTCCTCACTCATTCTCTTCCCTCCTTCTCCCTTCATCTCACCCTTTCCATTTCTTTCTCTCTTCTGTCTATCTCCCCATCCTCTCGTCTCTTTCAGCTCCATAACTCCTGCTCTTAATCTCATCATTTTCTCTCTTCCTCTTTCGTCCAATCTCTCCCTTCCATTTTCATCCTCCTCTCTCCCTACTTCTTTCTTCCACCTTCATCCTCTTTCCCTCCCTTCCTCTCCCTTCCCTCCATCTCTCCGCTCCCTCCTACCTTGCTGAGTGAGGCGAGAGTCAGCCAGGACGCGGAAACCAGAGAGTAAATAGTAGGCGATGGTTTGTTCACAGTTAACACGCCCAGGGTAAACGCCGCCCCCTGATAAATAACTCGCTACGGCACACATCACCATTACGCCACGATTTTCTGCACGGATTTTGGAATGTTGAGGGATTTTGAGGGATGGAAAGAGGCGTAGAGGAGAGTCGGATTCTCTGGGATGATGGATAGATGCGCGAAGGACCAGCAATGTAGAATGGAAGGTGCAGAGGAAAGGAAGGCAAGCATGTTGAATTGGGCCCTCTGGTTTGTAACTCGCTATGGCAGATATCACCATTAGGCCACGGTTTTTTGCGAGTATTTTTAAAGGATGGGGAGAGATGTCGATGGATAAGACGACGGATTGGTGGTGTAACGGAGATGATGATTCCCTGGGATGATGATGATGATGATGATAATGATGATGATGATTATAAATGAATATGCATCGAGCAATTGTCACTACCGGTGCACCACAAAGTTTAGTTTGGGGACCTGCTTTTTTTATAATTTATGCTAGATTAAGAGGATTTCATCTAAGTCTGCAGAATTTTCAAGATAAAAGGCTAAAAATTTCTTTCAATTTATCAAACTCTTTAAAATGAAGTTAAAGAAATGACTATATGTTAAACAGTAAGATTTTTCAGTCAAATGAAGCAAAGTATTTATTTTTCTTCTGAGCTGCAAATTTATGGAACAAACTCCCCTGCCCATTTCCAGACAGCAGCGCTCCTTTAGCTTAAAAAAATCACCTGGACAAATATTTAACTCTGCATCCCTAATTAAGGACGTTTATGCATGAAAAATTAACTTCTTTCTCTTCGCTGGAAGTTACGTCCATATCCACTTGGTATTTTTTGCACGAATCAAAAGGGATACAGACAAAAAGGTGAAATAGAACTAAACTGTTTCTCTCTATTTCTGTCATATATCACAAAACTCTCTCTCTCTCTCTCTTCCCGGTAAAATTGCCTGTGGTAGTTTTTGCGAATGGTTATGTCCGTGAGGTGGAGTCAGGATTCTGGGGGCTTGTATGCTAAGTGAATGAGTACGTGGCCCTTTTCACTGGGCATGCTACTGATCAGGTTTCCCTCATCGTTTTATCTCTTTCACTGCTTGCTGGATCCTGCCTCACCCCATCCTTGAGTGGGACAAAGAGATGATGATGATGATGATGATGATGATGATGATGATAAGGAGGAGGAAGAGGACAAGGAGGAAAAGGAAAGAAAATAAGAAGAGAAAAAAGAAAAATAAACGTATTTGAAGAAATCTAGAAGTTAAAGGGAAACAATATGCTTTAATGAAAAAATATAAAAAAATAACGACCGAAAAGGTCAAAAAAAGGAAAGAAAACGAATAAGAGTAATACTAAAGGCAGATCAAACTTAAAGTAACAAGTCGTAAAGAAAGAGACGAGATGAAGGTAATTTTCAGGGCCCGTCTTGTTGGAAAAAGTTATTGAAAGTATTGATGGGAGACTTTTCCTAACTCAGCTCTCTTCCTGGGTATTTTCTTCTTTAGTTTCTTGCTTTGCGGGTTGCTTCTCTGCCTGTCTGTTTGTCCATCTCTATCTGCCAGTCTGTCTGTCTGTCTGTCTCCCTCTCTTCCTTTCATTTTACGCACACTTTTTCTTCCACTTCTCCCATTCCTCACTCTAGTCCACCCACCTTAGCTCGAAGCAAGAAGGGAAAAGAACTGAAAGAGAGAGAGAGAGAGAGCGAGAGAGAGAGAGAGAGAGAGAGAGAGAGAGAGAGAGAGAAACCGTCGAAGCTCCTCCACACCAGTAAAGATTGATATTCCACTTTCACACTTCCTGTCTTCCCCCCGACTTGCTCTCAGCCGAGAAAGAAAGTATTAAGGAGAGAAACGTGAGAGAAAGCGAGAAATAGAGCTAGAGAATGAGAAAGCTAATGAAGGAAGGAGAAAGGAAAAAAACGAGAGAGAAAAAACGCAAAAAACAAACCAAGCTAGGCAGAAAGCGAGAGAAGGAGTTAGAGAAAGTAAGAAAAAGTAAACAAGAAATCAAATGAGAAAGTAAGCAAGAAAATAAATTGAGAAAGTGAGAAAGCTCCACAGAAGTAAAGATTGATATTCCACTTTCACACTTCCCATCTTTCCCCTGACTAGACACTTGTCGCTTCGCCTAATGAGTGACGCAGCCGCACTCTACATTTTAACTCACCCATTTCCGCTCCGTAACTACGATTTCTGGCGAAGTTTGAGAGAGAGAGAGAGAGAGAGAGAGAGAGAGAGAGAGAAAGAGAGGAACTTTATAATCCGTACACTGAAGCATAGTTTATTCTAATTTTATCTCCCATGCAATCTACATATTAATCTTTTAAAATCCTTTGCCAAGTTAGAGAGAAAGGAATAAGGAATGTGAGAAAAAAAAAAAAGGAGAGAATGCGAGGTTGTGGAGGTTCTGCACGTTAAACGAAACCTTTTTTAAAAATAGTTTCATCTTCCACTAACCCTCTTGTAACTTCTACATTTTAATAAACCCATTTGCGCTCAATAACAACAATGGCTTCGATCTGTGCCAGAGCTAGAGAGGAGAAAAAATGAGAGGTTTCTATGGTTTAAATCAAAGCTTAGCTTACTTTAAGCGTTCACCTTCCACAGACTGAAGCTTGTTTTCTATACTCCTCTGTCGCTGTCTACCTACGGTAACTGCCATACTGAAAAGATACAAAAACTAGGGATGTGGTGTATGAGGCTGAAAATTTTAGTTATCGCCCTTTTCCAGCATATCTTCAGTTCATTTTCGAGCAGACATATCTTTTAATATCTTCAGTATGCGGACGGTCCTTCGCATGAAAATTTAGATCGTCTGGTGGAAGCAGGAATGAAATAAAGGCAACATAGTAATGCATGGGTTAATCTCAAATAGCCTTTACTTCTCCGTCCCGCCCACCTCTCTCCGCCCATCCCACCGCGGGTGTCCGCTACGGCAGGGCAGGGAAGGGCAAGGCAGGGCAGTGTCAACACGGCTCTGAGGCGGCGGCAGCACACCAAACCCAGGCCAGTTTGTGGAGCGTGACCTCACCACCACCCCCTCCACCTCCCCACTCCACCCCAAACAAAAGCCCTCCACCCTCTACCTCACATCACATCCTCCCTTCACTTCTTCTTCTTAATGTACTCTTGCTCTTGTTCTTGGTCTTCTTCTTCTCCTCCTCCTTTTTCTTCTTTCCAGTCATAGTCGGCCTCTCTTATTCATCGCTACCGTTTTCTATCTGCCGTATACTTCTGCATACCCATCACTCCCATATCTCGCTCCTCACCATCTCTCCATCCAAATCTCTATCTCCCTCGAGCCCATACTCCCCACGCCGGGTCCCTCCACGCCATTTTAACGTCCCCACTACCCTACCTCCCATCCCACCCAAGGCACCCCAGACACATGCCTAGACCAACCCTTAAAAACGTCCTTGTCTCTCCAAGCGACACCCATGCTTACCTCACTTATTCAGTCACCTGCTCCACCCCCAGCACCACCCATCCCTTCCTTTCTGTTGTTCAGCCTCAGTCATGCAGTCGCTTTGTTTTTATACACACACACACACACACACACACACACACACACACACACACACACACACACAAAGAAAACTGCAGATCATTATTGTTATTACTTTTTGCCAACATGCAGGGTACGTCTATCATATTTTTTCATAGGTTATTTACTACAAGTCAAGTTGTCATTGATAACAGAGTCAATTTCACTGCGATACAAGATGATGATGATGATGATGATGATGATGATGACAAACATGATGAAAATAAGAATGAATATAACGGCCAAAACGGAGATGACGATGATAATACTCAAGATGAATCATACACTACAGAGCAGCGGGATCAGAAACTGAATGAAAGACACAGATATCCCAATATGTATGTCCTTCAAGGTTAACATCGGGAGGAGGGGTTAGTGATGGCACCACAATTCACACCAGCTGACACAAGACACTGTATTTTTGTCAGTTTCGGAGTATCCCTGGCTCCTTTTTCTTGCCAGCTATTTTTGCATATGACACGTTAATATTCTTTGCTCCGTACTTATGCAAACTATGTCGATATTATTCTTTTAGCTGTGCAGGGGGTTCTCTTTGTGGAATAAGAGCTGTGTGTATTTGTGAGGGGAAGGAGGAGAGGGGAGTTAGTATTTAGTATGGTGTGTGTGTGTGTGTGTGTGTGTGTGTGTGTGTGTGTGTGTGTGTGTGTGTGTGTGTGTGTGCGGGAAGTGTGTAGTTAACATGGAACGTTAGTGTGTGCAGTATGGAGTGTACGTATGTGTGTGGCATTGAGGAGTTGTGAGGGCGGTTGCGATGTTCGGGGTAAGGGGTGGGTTGATGTGCCGGTGTGAGATGAATCTGTAAGGAGGTGAGGGTGACGCGGGACGTAAAAAGACAGTGAAGGGTCAGGGGGATTGATGGCGGTGAGGGAGAGACGGGGTAAGCAGGCGTACAGAGTCAGGGGGATGGAGTGGGGTTTGGAAAGTGATGTGTGGGGACTGGAATGGGTGTGTGGAATGGGTGTGTGAGGGAGACAGGGATATATAGAAGTGTCTGCGAGTGTTAGAAATGTGTGTGTGTGTGTGTGTGTGTGTGTGTGTGTGTGTGTGTGTGTGTGTGTGTGTGTGTGTGTGAAATCAACAGGACCTTGCGAGACTAACAAACAGCGACGTCCTCGGGGAAGAGTTAAAAATGTCTCTCCTAGTCAAAAATAAAGTCGTCAGGTGGTTGCAAGGGTTAAATATAAAATCCGACAATGTTACCCCAGGAACAACTACAGCTCCCAACCATCCATCCCGACAGTGTCACCGACGAATATAGAAGCTGTCGGGTGGTGGACGGGCAGTTGTGGGACGCGGCTAAGAGTGGTACAAAGCCCACCTGCCGCACGGCACAGGCGGGGGCAAATGTTCAGGTACACTCTCTCAAAACGGAGCCTAATTTTCCTTTACGCGTGCTCGAAACTGTCAAATGTGTGTGTGTGTGTGTGTGTGTGTGTGTGTGTGTGTGTGTGTGTGTGTGTGTGTGTGTGTGTGGAGAGAGAGAGACTTCTTGGTACTCACTGGATGCTGGTGACGGTATCTCTCTCGCAACTGTATCACACGTTATTTAATAAAAACGACATCGTTGTTATCAGTTCTATGCTCAAACATCCAGACACTACAGTATGTATATAATACTAATTTCGTGGTCCTTCTGCTCTTACCGTATCAATACTGAGCGAGTAATCTGTATTCCTCACCACACTGCTCTGTCAAGTGTTGGGTTGTGTGTTTTTTTTTTTGTCACTTCTTTGTTTATGGATCCGATCTTATTCCAATTCTTAGGTGACAATTCATATTAGACGACGACGAAGACAATTAAGAGGACGACGATCACAGATGATGAATGATAATGAAGATGAGGACGAAAATGATTTGTATTCCTCACCATACTACCCCGATCAAATGGTGCTCTGATGGGGTTGGGTGGCGATGAGAGGGCCGGTATGTTTAGGAATGCCGGGGCTACTGCAGGTGCGGGCCTACGAAACAAACAGGTATTGCTGACACTCGGGAACCACAAGAGAATAAATATGACACGGTGACTTGCTTCATTTTCACAGACGGGTATATATCATCTTCCCTATTTCATGCCACAACTTTTGATTTTTCTTTCCTAACAGTCTCAATAATAATCATCATCATTCACAATGCCACAAACTAACAATTTAACCAGCTATTGCTTCAATTAATTAAGACAGACGAACAGCTTCAGCAACCGCCAATCATTAACTCTTCCAATATGATTTGTTTTTTACATCTCAATGATTTTCTTCAGATAAAAAAAAGATCATTCGTAGCATAAGAGTTAATAGGGTTACAAAGATTGCAAACCCTTCTGAGATGGCAAGAATATATAACATCTAGTCGAAAAAATATATATCATCATCATTATCATCACCTCATTCAGGCCACAAAAAAGGCAGCGACTCTGCTCAGAATATCCTTATCATCTAAATATAAAGCATTAACAGTTAGCAAGCGCAGGGGGTGGGTGTCAGCTGACATTTGGGACGCTAAGTGTTTTAATCCCTTCAATGCAATGGCGTCACATTTGATATCTTTGCCACCGCCAGACGATTTCATTTATTTCAGGGACGACATCTAATAATGAAAGGGTTGGCTACTTCACTCCGATGTTGTATTTTATTATTTCTACATGTCTGTCTGTTTCTCTCTCTGTCCGCCTGTCTGTCTCACACACCCCCAGCAACCACAAGCATGAAGGCTTGAATTACTATCCAAACAGCAATAAACCATCCATATCAAGAGCATCAATCACAGGCATCGCAGGAGAAGGCATTAATATATCATCTAAAAATCATCATACAAAAATAAGCCTTTAAAAATAATCAGGACCATCGCCTGGATAAATATACTGTCTATGAATGATCAAAACAAAGGACTTAAGAATGCACTGACGACGACGATCAAGGTATAGTAATTTATCTAAAAATGGCCAAGGAATAAATATAATATAAGAAAATAAAAAGGCATACTAGACGCTTTAATACAGCTTGAAAACGATTAGAAAAAGAAACTATCTATGCATGATGATTTATAAATGGTAAAGAAGAGTAAGAGAAAAAACACTGGGTAAACATAACCAAGAAAAAACAAAATATCTACCCATAAACAAGAAAAATAGTTTGTCTATGAGGCATTAATGAATAAAATAATTTGTCTCAATAATTATAACAATATGATGCAAAATAAGGATAATAATAAATAGTAAACAGGTAAAATAATAACTGAGATAATGTCAAAATGAACGAAAAACTGCCTCATAATAATCAATGAATTATCAAAATTAGAAAAATCACAGTACCACACACAAAATTAGTCTAAAAACAATATCAAGAACTAAATTACCAAACAGCAGCTGCAGAAAAGACATACTACACTGTCGTAATACAATAATAAGGTTGTTGAAAGAGTGACTCAGATAAAAGACAAGCCGGGTCCTTGGGCACAGTTACTCAGACATCACCCAGTTACATGATACCTTATTATCCTGCCCCCAGAAAATAAGGACGGAAGATAAACATAACAAACAACACAAGAACATACCAGAGAAAAAGAAAAAATATGACAAAATGATAAAGTGTACTTGCATATAAAGTGATACACCATTACCCTTCCCTCTTTAAAAAAAAATTGAATGAAAATAAAACGAACAAATACAGAAAGGAAAAGAGAACAAAATAAAGCATACATCCCCGTGGCCCTGAGAAGTATGAGATTCACTGTATGGCCGTTCACTACGAGAGGATGTCACTAAAATAAGGGGATTCAAGATGATCACACACACACACACACACACACACACACACACACACACACACACACACACACACACACACACACACACACACACACACACACACACACACACACACACACACAAGCCTACGTGCCCCGTCCTCTCCAGCTCACAATCCCACTCAATCTCCTCCATCCCGCCCTAACACTGGCCAAATCTGTCTTCCTCGCCATCTTCTTCCTTACCACCGCCCCATCGTATCTGTGTGAGATCTTTTGGTTTACTGTCCTCCTATTTTTATTCTCCTATTTTATCTGTCTCCTCTTGTTTTCTTCTTGTCCGTACTCTGTTCTGTTTTTATCGGAGTGGGATCTCGTACTTATTTGTCTCCATTTGCCACTTCTAGCTTGCCACTCTGTCTCATTTTATCTTCCAGTATTTCATTTCCGTCTTTAGTCTGTCACAACACTGTCTACCTAACTCCCATTACCACTCTTATTTACATCTTATAGATTCTCTCACTGTAACACTCTCTCACACTTCCTTTCAATACTTCTCTCATTTCCGTCTTCTAGTGTCTGTCATCCTGTACTGTCTAATTCTTATCTTCCTAGGATCAACCCTGTCTGGTTCCTAGGTTCCTCTCAGCACAATTCCATTCTGTCTCTCATGGTATCTCCTACCTTAGCACTGTCGGATTCTGTCTCCTACGATCTCCCATCTTACGCTGTCCATTTTTATCAATTTCAGCCAATCCTTATCTAAGACAGTCTCTTTTTCGCTCTCCTTGCATCTTTTATCTCATTTCCAACCTACCTCTTCTCTTACCTTCTATCAATACAATGTCAGATAATGGCCCTACTATATATTTATCAAACTATCTATCTACAGTCCATCAACATATCTATCCATCTACTTCTGCATTAATCTTATACTCACGTCATTAAAGAAAACGTATCATTATTTATTATGAAAACGAACTATCTGTTGTTAGTCTCTCTCTCTCTCTCTCTCTCTCACACACACACACACACACACACACACACACACACACACATTCCTTGATTCACTTACACGCCTGATTACCTCGCTTCAATTATAATCAAGTTAACTCTAATTACAGGACCGTCCGGCACATCTTCCCCCTCTCTCTCTGCCACCATCACTGTGGTTGAGAGAGAGAGAGAGAGAGAGAGAGAGAGAGAGAGAGAGAGGGGGGGCTCGAGTAACAGAGACAGAGGCTGGGAAATGGAGTGGTTGGTATGCAAGGACAAAGACGAGAGAACTGGGATAGACAAGTATATAAAATGAGAGAGAGACAGAGAGAGAGAGATGTATACTTCTCGGCCTGCCTCTATTTATCTCATTGTCTGTTTGCTTGTCTGTCAGTCTGTCTGTCTGTCTGTCTGTCTGTCTGTCTCTGTCTCTGTCTCTGTCTCTCTCTCTCTCTCTCTCTCCTGTAAATCTATCTGACTTCTACAAAGAGACTAAGTTCATCTCACTCTTCAAACATCAAATCCACAACACAAAGGAAGGATCGTAAGGTCTGTATAATCTGTGTATCTATTCCCATTGTCACTTATAGCTCTCCCGTCTCCCGCCCATGCATGCCAGTCCCTCCAAATTTAGCAGCCGTAAGCCCACTCATTAATCATGCAACACGCTATTTTAATCCGATTATATAAGGATGCTTGAGTCCTATTGAATGCCGATACGGGCGTGGAGGACTGGAGGGTTGGGCAGAGGACACACACACACACACACACACACACACACACACACACACACACACACACACACACACACACACACACACACACACCTCACGCACTTTCTTCATTTTTCTCTCCTTCCCCATGCCCATTGTCTCCCTCACACACTCTCTCTCCACCATCCAGACGGACATCCAAGCAAGGGCCGTTGGAGTCCTAATTAATGCCAGTGCACGAATGTAAATGATGCCAGGCGGAGTGTTGAGGACTTAGGCTGGGGCGGGATCAAGAGAGGAAGGGTCGTCACAACCCCTGCCACCAGACCCTGCCTCTGTATTTGATCACTCCCAGGATCCATTAACAGACTCTCTCATACCTCCAGCCCCTGCCTCTGAGTCCTCTTCTTCCTTCTCCTGCTCCTCCTCCTCTCTCCATGATCCCCCTCCCCCCCTTCTCTCTCTCTCTACTCCTTTCCATCTCAGGGATTTACAAGCTCTGGTATTCATTTGACTGCATGGCTAAGGGTGTCGTCTCCATCAGGGCACTTAGGGATTTTTGCACGATTACGGATTTCGCCACGATTTAGACGGGGCACTGAATTGTGAGACAGGAGGAACTTGATTTCCAGTGTCTTACACGATGAAATCTCTCTTATTATTTCTTGCGTCTGATGCACAATATAGTAAATAGTAGAAGGCAAAAACGCCCTTCAAAAAATGGATAATAACCAAACTGTGAGGAAGTGTGACTGACCGAGGGAAAGTATGACTTAATGAGGAAGAGTGAGTGAGTGAGTATGACAGAACAAGAGTAAGAGTGAATATGTGACCAGGGAACCAAATAAGCGTGAGAGTGAGTGAGGGAGAGAGTGAGCGAGTGAGCAAGTGAGAGAGAGAGGCGGACCCCACCCTAATGTCTCCCTGTCTCTAATTCTCAGGGCGGGCCGGGATAATGCACAGTCGAAATAGAGAGAGAATGAAACACTTTTTTTTCCTCTCTCTCTCTCTACACCTACACGTTTTCTTTGGAATGCGACACTATTTCTCTTTTGTTTCGATACTTTTGCTGCGAATTTCGATGTTCTATTTTTTAAGCACCTTTTGCTCTGAATTCTGGTGCTTTTTTTTAATTTTGACTTTTTCCAGCGGTGCTCCATTTTCTTTGTGTGTGTGTGTGTGTGTGTGTGTGTGTGTGTGTGTGTGTGTGTGTGTGTGTGTGTGTGTGTGTGTGTGTGTGTGTGTGTGTGTGTGTGTGTGTGTGTGTGTGTGTGTGTGTATCCTTGTATTTATAAGCACTTTCATTTTTTATTATTATTTTTCGTCGGTATTTCAATAGTCCTTCTCACTGTATCTCGACTCTTTTCTCACAGTTGCGAGTATTTTCCTCTATTTTGACTGCTTCGTTAACTTTATATTTTTTTGTCCGCACTGTGATATTACTTTTTCACTTCAACTCTGCTCTCCTGCTTTCTGTTTTTCTTTCTTTCTTTTTTTTTTTTTTTTTTCTATGTAGAGTACTTCGATAATTTTTTTTTAATTCGACATCTGTTTCCTGTACCATAATGTCAACGCCATGTCTGTGTTCTGAGTACCATTTATGAAATCTGAAATAATGTGCCTAAATGTGGCCCAATTTTCTTTATATAATACTTTTTGCTAATTAAAAGCCCTCCCTATTTCAGTACTTCTATTCTACTGTATATATTGTAACACTCCCTCTATTTTCATTTCCGATACATGTACAGTTCTTGTTTTCCTTTTCTCTGCATCTCGACTCATTTTTCGAAGCCCATCATTTCGTATTAAGATATTCATTTTTTTTAAGGAGATGCAGATGCTGTGTGTGTGTGTGTGTGTGTGTGTGTGTGTGTGTGTGTGTGTGTGTGTGTGTGTGTGTGTGTGTGTGTGTGTGTGTGTGTGTGTGTGTGTGTGTGTGAGAGAGAGAGAGAGAGAGAATGGTCAACACATATAGGCTTATCTCACAAGGATGTAGGGAGTAAGACTGGATGGCAGGCAGGTGGGTAATAAGGTAGGTAGATAGGTAAAGACGTGGGCAATAAAGAGGGAAGGTAAGTAGGTAATTAGGTTGTAAGGTAGGAAGAAATGCCGGTAAGGAGGCAGTTGGGTAGGTAGGTCGGTAAGTTGTGTAAAAAAAAGGTATGTATGCAATTATATATTTGTGTATAAATGTACGTAAGTATACACGTACGTATGTATGTATATACGAATGTATGTATGTATGTATGTATGTATGTAGGAGATAAGTAGTAAAGACGGTAGGTAGGCAGGTTAGGAGGAAGGTATAAGGACACGGAAGAATAAGAAATAGAGAAAAGATGAAAGGCAGAAAAGAGGTACAAACAAGAAGCAAGGAAAAACAGAAAACAAACAGTGAGAGAGAGAGAGAGAGAGAGAGAGAGAGAGAGAGAGAGAGAGAGAGAGAGAGAGAGACACACACACACACACACACACACACACACACACGAAAATGGGAGTGAAAAGCAATAATGGAGATGAGGGGGGGGGGGCAAAAAATGAAGGAAAAATGGGGGAAGAGGAGTTTAAGGTATGGGTGGAGAGTGAGGTGTGATGGAGGGGACAGGAAAGCAAGATGGAGAAAGGGAAGTACGGTGGAGTAAAGAGGGAGCTAAAGTGGTGTGGAGAAAGAAGGGAGGAGTGGAGAAAGAGGTAAGAAGGCTGGGAGAGGAATTCGGGATGGAGAGGTGGAATGGTTGGGAAGGGAAGCAAGAAGTGAAGAAGTGGGAGTTAAAGTAGTGGGGAGGAAGGGAGGAGTGGAAAATGAAGTGTGATGGAAGGGAAAAGGTGGAAGGATGAAAAAAATTTAGGAAAATAGATAAGGTGGTAGGACAGAGACAGAAGCGAGGAATTGAAGGAATGATAAGGCGATGAAAAGAAAATTGGTAAAGAATGGAGGAGAAGGACGAAGGGATGGAGAAAGAAATAGGATGGAGGAGAAAGGGGAAGAAAGGTTTCTGAAAAGATGAAAGACAGGGAGAAGGAAGATGGACAGAGGGAAATGGAGATGAAAAAATGAGGGGGGAGGGCAGGAAACGGGGGGAGAGGGAGGAAGGTGTTGGGTGGAGACTGAAGTGAGGAAGGAAGGGAGTGTCTTCGGGAGGAGAGGAGGAAGGAAAGTAAACAAAAGAGAGGGAGGAGGAAAGCAGGGATGGGGGAGAGGGGAGAGGGAGCAGGGTGAGATAGGGAGGGAAGGAAGGTAGGACTGGGGAAAAGAGAAACAGGAACAGAAGGATCGGAGGGAGGAAGGAAGGAAGTTAAAAGAAGGGAGAAGGAAAGGAAAGGGGGAGCATAAGGCAAGGAGGGGAGACGGACAGGGGAAACACAGATTAACCAGCAGACAGACAGGCAGGGAAACAGAAAGACAAAACTCACAAAAAGAAACTCTGGCAAAATGACAAACAAAAAAATGCTGAGAAATGAAAGTGAAATTAAGAAAGAAACTGACATAAAAATAAACATTACGAGACAGAAAGAGATAAAGACAGAAGCAGATCAAGATGAAGAAAGAAATGAGAAAGAGAGCAAAGGATGAAGAAGAAAAATCACTGCGAGAATCACTGAAAGAATCACTGCAAGAAAGTCGGGGAAGAAAGGGAAAATGACAAAATGGCAACTGAGGGGGAGAAAATAAGGGAGATAGAAACAGACACAAGTAGACTGTGTGTGTGTGTGTGTGTGTGTGTGTGTGTGTGTGTGTGTAAGATATATTAACTGAATTTAAGAAGGATGCACCGATAAAGAAAGCCCGAGTGCTGATTCTCTCTCTCTCTTTCTCTCTCTCTCTCTCTCTCTCTCTCTCTGAAATATGTTTGCCTGATACGTTGTTTTAGTTTTCTCTTCCGGTACCCCCCCCCTCTCTCTCTCTCTCTCTCTCTCTCTCTCTCTCTCTCTCTCAGCCAGATTTGACAGTTTTATCTCGCTCTCTGTACCTCTCCATTTAGTTTTCTAATCTCCCTCACTATCTATTTTACCACCCCCTTGATCTCTCTCGTTTCTTATCTGTCTATCTATCAATCTACGTATCTGCCTACCAATCTGTCTATCAATCTATCTATCACTCTGTCTGCCTGCCTGTTTGTCTGTATCATTATCCTTTCACTCTCCTTATCTATCTCTGCCTTCCATCGCGGCTTCTCTGCAGATCACCCACCCCTTCTCTCTTTCACTCATCAGTCTTTAAATCCCAACTCTTCCTACCATGCTCTCTCTCTCTCTCTCTCTCTCTCTCTCTCTCTCTCTCTCTCTCTCTCTCTCTCTCTCTCTCTCTCTCTCTCTCTCCGGGACTCTAGCTCACCCAGGCCTTATCAGCACCCAGGACACCCAGGGCAAAGCCAACTAGGACAGCAACACCTCGCTGTCCAGATATTCAATATAGATAAGACGAAAGGGAGGCAGGCCAAAAGCAAGACAATAACAGAGAAGCGGAAATATGTGAAGGAGAGGAAGAGAGGAGGTTGGAGAGGGGAAGAAGGAGGGAAGGGGGAAAGGGAAGAAAATGAGGGTGGAGGGGGCGAGGGTGGTGGGGGAGAGAGGGGGGAAGGGATGAGTCAAAGGTGGACCAGAGGGAGGGTATATGAAGGAGTGAAATGGAGAAGAAGGAAGAAGATAGAGTGAGGAAGGTGGAGGAGGGGAAACGGAATAGCAAGACAACAGCAGAGAGGCGGAAGTACGTGAGGATAAGGAAGACAGGGGGAGGGAGAGGGAAGAAGGATGGGGCGATGGGTGAGAGGTGGAAAAGAGGAGTGGTACATGAAGAAGTTGAAAGAGGAAGGAGGAAGAGGACAGAGTGACGAAGGTGGAAGAGGGAAAATGGAAAAACAAGACAATAAATGAGACGGAAATATATATACAAAGAGAGAGGGACGGAGAGATGGTGTGGGTGGTTGGGTAGGGGGAGGAAGGGACAGATGGGTGAAAGATGAGAATGAGGGAGGGTATATGAAGAGATGGAATGAGGAAGGAGGAGGAGGACAGAGAGGGGAATGTGGGAGAGGGAAAGGGCAGGAGGGAGGGTGGGTACATGAAGAAGTGAGTGTATAGCAGAACAGAGCTGAACAGAGCAGACTGGAATCTAGACGAGAAGAAAGGAGAAAAAATAAGTTTGAGGAAAGGAGAGATATAAAAAAAGTGAAATTAATGGGGGGGAAAAGGCAAGTAGAAAAGTATGAAAGGACAAGAGAGGAAACAAAAAAAAATAATAAAGAGAAAGAGAGGAGAGGGGAAAGAGAGAAAGAGAAAGAACAGGGGGTAACTAAAAGTGAAACAGGATATTTGCTCCTCTACCCTTTGGTGTAGTTTTTCAGTTTTCTGTTCGTGCTTTGCTTTTGTTGTGTGCATGTGGGATGAGAGAGAGAGAGAGAGAGAGAGAGAGAGAGAGAGAATGATGATTATGGCGATAACGAAGATGGTGATAGTCATTATGAGAGTGATGATAACTGATGATGATGATAACTATGACAAGTATGATGATAATACAGTAGAGTGAGATAAATAGTAAAGAAATAAGAGAAATTACCGAAAACAAAGCAAGATAAATTCCCGCAAGAAAACAATCCAGTCGACAAAAAAAAAAAAAAAAAAAAAAAAATGCCCTCGAAACTGTCCCCAAAATTATTTAAGGCCAAGAAACAGAAAACGATGGAGAGTGGGAAAGAAATATCGTGTAGGAAAATTAGCCAAAAATTATAACCTGGAACGAATAATCATGAAGGCACGACGTAAAAAAGTAAAAAGAAAAAAAAAAAGTCAGGAGCGAAAATGAAAATAAGAAGCACTTCCTAAATATCTCATGGAATATATTTAAAAGGATGAATGCGACCAATAAATATAAATAATAACAACGGGGATTAAATGAGGAAACAGGAGATATTGTAAAGGAACACAATGGGGATCACTAACATACGTATGAAGAGAGTTTAAAGAGTAATAAATACAACAACACAACTACAATATCTGCAATAACTGTTATAATTAATATAAAAATAATAACAATGATAATAATACAAAAATCTCTCTCTCTCTCTCTCTCTCTCTCTCTCTCTCTCTCTCTCTCTCTCTCTCTCTCTCGCACAGACATTATGCAAATGTTGACCGTTCATTAAACAATAAATACTCTGCCCCGACGCCACCATCACCCCCTCCATTACTTCCTCCACCCCTCCCACGCCAGGTGGGAGAGGGAGAGGGAGAGGGGGAGAGGGAGAGAAGGATGAAGAAGGAAGGGAGAGGGTTTGGAGGGACAGGAGGGAGGAAGGTGAGAGAGAGGAGGAAGGTGAGGGAGTGGAGATAGCCAAGATCGGGGACCAGACGGAAGGAGGGAAAGGTATGGAAGGGGGTGAGAAGATCTGTAGCAAGAGAAAAAGGAATAAGGAAGAGAGGAAAGGTGGGACTTAGATGAGGGAGAGAGGGATGAGAAGAAGGTTAACATGAAAGAGAAGGGAGGGGATGAAAGACAGTGGGGTGAGAGAGAGAGAGAGAGAGAGAGAGAAGGGGACAAATAGGGAGGAGGGGGGGCGAAGAGGGGTTGAAAGAGGACAGAGAAGAGGAGAGGGAAGTGGTGAGGAGGTGGGGGAGGGGGAAGTGTAAAGAGCTGGGAAAGGAAGATGACAAAATGAGAGAACAAGAGAAGGGGGGAGATGTGGAAGGTGGGAGTGAGAGGAAGAGAAAAGGAGAGAGGGGAAGTCATTAGCCCCTTTCAAGGTAGGGATAACTCCAGAATTCTGCATTTGTTAAACCAGGCAATATTACTCAGCTGGGAGCGAGTCACAGGAGTCTGTGTTTTAATACTACAATTAATTCACTTTAAACTGGCCCTGAGTTTCATCGTTTGCAACTTATATCACGCAGCTCAGTGGCAGAAACAAAAAAAGACAATTCTGCGGCTGTATATCCATTTTGTGGCATTTCTTCGTGACTAAGATCACATTCTAGTGCTAATGTATTGTTATAACTCAGCACTGAAGATGGAGGGATGGCAAATTTTGGCCAAGGTGAAGTGAACAGAATATAGTACCATTCACTCTCTCACGGACATCATAACTCTAGCATCCCATTCCAGCTCCCGCCAGATATTATATAACTGAGAGTGAGTCACGGAAGCCTGAAAGGGATAAGGGGTTAAGTTCCTATTTGACTCACTGGATATGGAGGAACCTACCCACGTATGGACCTCACAGATCAAATTACTGAGTACAAAAGGCAGGGATAATTGTGTGGGGCTATATAAGGCGTGGGTAGAGCTATAGGTGATGATTATGTGTGTGTGTGTGTGTGTGTGTGTGTGTGTGTGTGTGTGTGTGTGTGTGTGTGTGTGTGTGTGTGTGTGTGTGTGTGTGTGTGTGTGCGTGCGTGCGTGTGTGTGTGTGTGTGTGTGTGTGTGTGTGTGTGTGTGTGTGTGTGTGAGAGAGAGAGAGAGAGAGAGAGAGAGAGAGAGAGGATAAAAAATATGATAGCCCACAAGTAAATTAAGGCACACATAGTTATGATCACCGAGAGTAACTAAACTGGTGATGCGGGATAAGAGTAATGGATGAGGTAGGTGAGGGTTAGATTTATACCAAGTACCTCATATAATTAGTAACCCTCCTCGGATCCCAAAGCATAATGGAGGGGAAGAAATTAAGACGGAGGACTGCAGACATAATGGTTGTAAAATATCAAAGTCGTGCATCACCCTGAGGTATTATGGCTGTATGAATGTAGGGCAGGATAAAGCGAAGCAGATCTTGGTTAGGGATTAGGGCGCGTACGAGAAGAGGGTGTTGGAAGGAAAAAGAAAGGTAGATCTAGATTAAAGATTGTGGTGTGTATGAGACTGGGGTGCTGGACGGAGAAAGAATGGTTGATATAGACTAAGTTGGGACAGGGAACAGTTGGTGGCTATAAATTTTGCTAAAACAGTTTTTCTGATCTTCTACAAGACCCAACAGCTAAGTCATCACAATCCTTGCATTATGTTCAGTATAGATAGCAAGTATTAGCACCGAAACAGTGATATATGAAAGTGTGTGATCTGAAGGAGGACTGTTGGACCTTAAGGAACGGATGTCTAATATATGTCCAGAGTCGGTTAAAGAAAAGAAAAAAAAAACGGTACTATTGTGTATCAGACATTAAAACTCTCACGATTATTGTTTCGACCAAGAAGTGAGAACCTCTGAATTTATCCCAGCTAACACCAGCAGATAGTATGTAACCCGGAGACACCCACCGAAGCCCAAGGGTCGATCAATCCTTGTAAGATACCTTGAAAAACATAACGTCAGAGGAAGATATTAAGGCGAAGGTGGAGACAGACTTGGCCGGGTGTAAAACAGAGGTCATGCATCACGGCCCGGTTTATGGTGGTCCGTAATGGGTGCTCCGGGGAGATGAATTAGTTCCATTATGGCCCCACCGCTTTCACCTGTAATTCTCAGCACGCTCGCAAGGCGGAATAGGAGACAATCCCCAAAGCACATTCAGGGCACATTCAAAGCATGTTCGAAGAATATTCAAAATCTACTAGGAGTACACTCAGAGCATATTAGGGTTATCAAGATGCTCACGGGGATTAGGTGGCAATATATATAAAGCATACAGAAAAAAAAGTCAGTTGCTTCTGTTCTAAGCTGTAAGAAAATATAAGGCTCACTGAGTACTGAAAATATAAAAAATTATATTCTTAACTTTCTACAAGGCAGGTATTGAACCTAATTAGGTGATTTACTGAGGGCGTCATTCAACTGAAGCAAATCTATGACCTGTAATGAGTTAAGAGTCTATCCCGATTTCAAAAAAATAACGGACACATTCTTAATTATCGCTACTAATTTTCACGGATCTCTTTACCTCAATGGGCCGAAGCTACAGACATTTTTATTCTATGTTAGATTGATTGCTCTCTGTTAATTATCGGCCACTGTTTTGCCCCCCCAATCTCGTTACCTTAATGAAGAGTTTTATTAATGAGAAGCCATAAAAGCATCAGACGTATATTCTCTGGTGGCCCACTCCATACGTCAGCCTTAGTGAGGGGTAAGTACACCATGGAAAACTATAATCTTTTCATCTTAATTTGGCCCAGATTTTCGTCCGTTTGCGGCTCATTTCCTGTAGCTCAGTGGCATAAAAAAAAAGACTACTGCAGCTTTACATCCTCTCCAAAACACTCCATCGAGAATAGCGTCATATTCTATCATTAATCAATTAATTACAACTCTGTATTCATCATGGAGAGATGGTAGCTTTAGGCCAACAGTAAAACGAGTGTACTACAGACCTCATTAATATCATCATTCTCTCCATTTTTTCCCCTCTCCTTCTTCTCATTGTCTCTTCATCTCCCCTATCTCTCTTCCTTCTTTACCCTCTCTTCTCTCTTTCCCTCTTCCACTCCCTCTCCCTTCCTATCACTCCGCCCTGTTCCCGTCTTCTCTCCCTCTCCTTCTGCCCATTTCCGTTTCTCCCTTTCTCTCCTTGCTCGTCCCTCCTTCCATACCTGTTTCTTTCCTCTCTCTCTCTCTCTCTCTCTCTCTCTCTCTCTGACGCCGCAACAAACTCATGTGGCCAGGTAATATCACATCATGAAATATTAATGCGTAACTCGACTATTTAAAAGCTTTTCCGCGGCGCTCCCATTACACTACGATTCTTTTGTCTCTCTGTATAATTCCCAAATGGGGTTGACTGAGCATCATAACAGTATATTATAAAATCCATCTGCGGATATACAGTCCATGGTATAAATATATTTTGTGTGAAAATTGTAACTGCCTTTGTAAAATTTGTTATATGGGAAATGTATTGTTGTGATTATGTGGTACTGGTAAAGGTGAAGATAAAAGAGGAGAGTTGTGTTTGTTATGGTGGGTAGATTGTGTGTGTGTGTGTGTGTGTGTGTGTGTGTGTGTGTGTGTGTGTGTGTGTGTGTGTGTGTGTGACAAAGACACACCCACTACCTATACGTGCTCTCAATTAAGCCCCGTGGTGATTGCCTTACCTGGATTAAACACACACACACACACACACACACACGCACACACACACACACACACACACACACACACACACACACACACACACACACACACACACACACACACACACACACTGTCTGTCTGCCTGTCTGTCACTGTCTGTCTGTCTGTCTAGGTGTCAACACTGGCGCAACTTTGAGCCGTGGGGGGAAGGGGTGGGGTGGGGGGAAGGAGGAGACAGGAAGGAAGGGAGGGGAGAAGACATGGAAGAGAAGAGAAAGAATTTGAGATGATACAGGAGGAGAGGGAAGTAGCAGAAAGTGGAGAGGGAAGTACAGCTGGTCTCGGCGCTATTTATGTCTCTAAGTCTTGTCTATATGTTTTTCCTTTGGCATCATCATCATCATCATCATCATCACCATCGTGTGTGTGTGTGTGTGTGTGTGTGTGTGTGTGTGTGTGTGTACGAATTGTCCATATGTAAGTGCGAGTAAATACAAATATGAGTGTGAATGTATGCGTATGCAACCAAATATATATATATGATTGGTACAGCAATGTCAGTATATCAAGAGGTTATTGCCAAGATACGGTACAGGTGCAGGTTACAGCAGGCTAGGACAAGTGGGAATACATACATACACACACACATACATACATACATATATATATATATACATATACATATATTCACACATACTGTTCATTACATTACATATCCAAAACGAAATTGCTTCTATCATTTGTTCCAGCGTCAAATCCATCAATATATATTTTTTCGACCAATTCAACTTTTCAACCATTACTACATCTGTAATAATAACTACAATAACTACAGCAAGAATTATACAACTCTTACTCTCACCACTAACGCTCTTATAAAAATCACAATAATAAATATTTAAAAGTTCAGAGACCTTTTTCCTTTCTTTACAGTCTCCATACATTTTCTTCGCCAGGAAAACAAAAAAAGAAAAAACAAAGAAAATATATAAAATGGCGTTTCGTTTACTCCACTCACTGGACCACAAGAGAAATATGGCTGAGAACAACACTATTTTTGGAAAGTGCTATAATTCCTACCTGGTCTCATGAAAAATATGAGAAAACTGAGCTGGGAGTAAAATGCTACAGATCATTTACCTTGATATATAAAAACATAGTGACTGGACAGCTCCTTCGCTCTGAGGTTCTTTACGAGGTGAATAAAATCATCTGACGGCAGCAAGAATTTACAAGGACAACAACAACAACAACTACTACTACTACTACTACTGCTACTACTTCTACCACTCTGCTACTTCTTTAAAAATACACACAACCATAATCAAGTACTACCACCCTCGATTAATCTCATTTCCATTCTCCATCCAAGCTCCTCATTTCCCGCTCCTCTCCCCCCCCCAAAAAAAAATAAAGGACAGACGAAAAACCCTCACTCGTCACCATGAGAGATAAAAATGCGTGCAGGGAGTCAAGCGAGGGGAAAGGAGTCGAGTCATTAGTGGGTGAGGGTAATTTGTCTTGTTGGGGTGGGTGAATTATCTCAGTCCCACCTCACACTGCGTTAAAAGGGGCGCTGCTGGAGGGGGAGGGAGGAGGGGCAAGGAGGGGGACGAAGAGGGGGGAGAAGAGAGGCGAAGAGGAAGAAAAGATGAGAGAGAGAGAGAGAGCGTCGGGACAATTTGCCAGGCCATCAACCAGCAAGATATGGATGTCGCGCCCCCCTCAACCATCCACTCATCCACCATCCATCCACTCATCTTCCACTCACTTAATAACTCGCTTCCTTCTTCCATATATGCACTCATTCCTTCACCATCCACTCAGCACTGACTCATCCACTCATCCAACCATCCATCCATCCACCCACTCACATCCAACATCCATACCTCCATCGTCCGTCCGTCCATCCACTTTTCCACTGACTCAGAAACTTGTCCTTTCTTTGATTCATCCACTCATCCATCCATGCATCCATTCATCCGTCATCCACTCTCCTATTAACCCGTCCATTCATTTATCCACCAAGTTAGCCATTTACTTATCCATTCACATTTCCACTCATCCTCTCACCATTACACACACACACACACACACACACACACACACACACACACACACACACACACAGACTACACAGCAAAACAAATCAATTAGGACTCCATTGACACATTAAGATAACCACCCACACAACTTCCCGGCTCTCTCTCTCTCTCTCTCTCTCTCTCTCTCACACACACACACACACACACACACACACACACACACACAGTAAAACACTCACCCTCACTTCCATTCACACATTACCATAAATATCCAATTAACTCTCTCTCTCTCTCTCTCTCTCTCTCTCTACGTCACACTCACGAATAAATCAGTATACATCACGCTTCATGGCTTATACATCAGCGGGTCACACGGATCAGCAGTCGGATAAACGTTCAGCCTTTTTATCAGTGTTTACAGTCAGGTTCATATCTGTCGCCTCTCGTCAGTGCTTCCCTTTTACCGTCAATTCTTGCATCTACCGTCAATTCTTGCTTGGACAGTCAGTTCTTGCTTCTACAGACAGTTATTGCCTCTACCTAAATTCTTGTTTCCACCGTCAGTTCTTCCTTGTACAATTAGTTTTTGTTTCTCATATCAACTTTTACTTACTTCTTCCCTCAACTCACTTATTGCGTCTAACGTCAATTTTTTGCTTAATTATTAAACATATTTAAACCTTTCAGCTACTGTAATTTCTTTGTCTTTTTTTTTTACAGTCAACTCTCGGCTTCTACTTTTAACTTTTACTTCATTCTTGTATCTAACGTCAATTTGTATTATTTTCCTTGCTTCTATCGTCATCATTTGTTTTTATCGTCAGCTATTACTTCTATTGTCAACTCTTAATGTATTGTCAACATTTCCAGCTTCGTTCAGTTCATGCCTCTACTGTAACAATTCTTAGTTTTTATTCTCAGTTATGCAAAGACCGCTCAGTTATCGTCAATTCACATACAAATAGATTCTGTCTCCCCTTCACTCAAGTTATTCTTTTCTGCACACATATACACGCCCCCACCCTCTCTCTCTCTCTCTCTCTCTCTCTCTCTCTCTCTCTCTCTCTCTCTCTCCTCAAAGACTTACGTAACAACACAGAGTGAATCAAAAGGCCAGCTTATTATATGGATGGTGATTCTCGTTCCCACACCGTATAATTACACGGTCTCTTCCTTTTGTACCCCCGAGAAGGTGATGAAGGGGTCGGCGCCCCCCCTGAGATTGGGATTTACACCTCTCTGGGGACGGTGGTTGAGACGTGCAATGGTGGATTAGGGTGGAAGAGAGAGAGAGAGAGAGAGAGAGAGAGAGAGAGAGAGAGAGAGAGAGAGAGAGAGAGAGATTTGTAGGCAGATATACAAAAACCTAATTAAACAGACAGACAGTTATACACAACGACAGACACAGACAGAGAGACAGATGCACATACACATTACTCCATACACAAACATCACATCCTCCAAGCCAAACCACCTTCCCAAACCCCCAATCCAAAGATACAAACACCAAGGCCAAACAGCCAATCAGAAAAATCATGTGGGCGAAACCTAACCCCGGAGAAAATCACTGGGGTCTTTTGTCTGTCTGTCTGTTTGTCTATACATTTCTCCTCGTTCTCATTACCCATCTGTTTACTGTTTATCTATCTATCAATCTATCTTAGCCCCTCCCCCTCCTCTCTCTCCCTCTCTCTCTCTGTCTAGGGTGTCACCATACCATCAGATTGGGGGGAAAAAACCAATCCATTCCCTCGCCGGATCAGAATTCACCCAGAATCACTGACATCGTGAGGGGGAGGGAATAGGAGACAGGGGTTGGGGGGGCAGGGGATGGGATGGTGGGGCAGAGGTTTAATGGTTGACGAAAGACGACTCCATCTTAAGACGATTTGATTTGTTAGGAGAGACTTTCAAACCCCTTCACTGTCAGGGAGGTTCTACTAAGCTGAAGAGACTGAAGAGGCAATAAACGCCCGCTAGAAGATTTTGACTTTTTATTCCATTCCTGGTACAAATCAAACTATTTTCTTCAGCTTTTGGGACACCTTTCACAGTAGGCGAATTCAGTGGGGTCGGTGCTATCCCCCTTCACTAAGACAGGCCCACACTTAAGATAATTATTCATCTCAAGGCACTAAGAATGAAATATTAAAGACGTTCTTGCGTCGGAGAGGTAAATCCTTTCAGTATATTCATTTTGCTCATGTTATCTTCACACTATTTCATTCAAGACTGAGGAGACCTTGTTTAGTGGAGTTAAATGCCAGATGTCCTCCACAGAAAAAAAAAAATCTGACGGCAGCAAGAAAAAAAAAAATATTATGAAGACGTCCTGGGGTTGAAGAGGTTAATGGACTGGGACAAGAAGAGGATCGGGTTGCGAAGCTCAATTTGTCGGCAGGTCGTTTTTACAGATAATGATCCGATATTGTTTGAGGTGGTGGTGGGTGGCGGCGAGAGAGGATGGGTGAGGGGAATGGGAAAGGAGGAGGGTGAGGGCTTTGGGGAAGAGGTAGGGAAGGGGAGAGTTGAGGGGTGAGGGGAGAGGTCGCTGAGTCGAGGTGAGGTGATGGAAAGGGAGGGATGGGATGGGAGGGGAGGGGAGGAAGGAGCAGATAAAGGGAGGGAGAGAGATAAGAGATTCGGAGGAGCGTGGATTGCGGGTGGGGAGAAAAAGAGGGGAGCTAGATGAGAGAAGGGACGTGGAACATGGGATAGTGGAGCAATTGGAGTGGAGAGAAGATGTGGAGTAGGGTACTGAGGGAAAGGAGGGATGGGGAGTGGAGAGAGACGAGTGCGGAATAAGAGCAGAGGAATAGGACGGAGGAATGCGGGGGAGGTGAGAGGAGGGGTATGAGGCGGTGGAGGGGTAATGGAGGGTCGGTGAGTTGTTCTCCATGTTACACAACCTCATGGAGCTTATGCTGGGGTGTTGTTTATTCAATGAAAGATGCTTACACCATAATTTTCACACACACACACACACACACACACACACACACACACACACACACACACACACACACACACACACACACACACACACACACACACACACACACACACACACACACACACACTTGCAGCTGTACATATACAAGCTGAAACACACAAGCACATAAACGCTTTCTCTCCACCTCCTCCCTCTCTCTCTCTCTCTCTCATGAACGATAGACGAAAGTATGAGATAAGCGAAACAAGAGACAAGAAAGAGATAAAGAGACAATAGAAAGAGACGAAGGACAGATGAATGGAAGACCAAAAAGACGTGACAAGCTATGGAGCAAAGAGAGAGACGAAAGAAAGTGAAAAAAACGAAAGGAAACAACGAAAGGAAGACAAGAAGTGACAAATGAGGATGGGACGAAAAGGGAGGAGAGACAACAGAAAGAGAAGAAAAAATAAGAGACAAGAAGCAGAAGGCATGGTATATGGATCAGAAGAAATAAAAGTTGGGATAAATTGAATGGGGATCAGGCCTAGGCAGCAGAGGACATGGCAGGATAAAGAGAAGGTGTAAAAATAAAAGTAAGGCAAGGCAGGTGGTAGGACATGGCTTGACGTGGCATGGTTGGGCAGGGCAGAGTTGGGCATGTGAAAGGAAACCAGATGAGGAAAGAAGAGGGGAGATGAGAGTAAGTTAAGATAGGAAACTGGACAATAGCCAGGTAAGGGACAGGGCAGGACAGAGCAGGACAGGCCAGGGCATGGCACGGCAAGGCCGGGCAGGGCAGAGGTGGAACACACGGAAGGACCCGTCTCTCCCAGTCAGCAAGCCACTAACTCTGGTCCTTAGCGGTGTATCCTAGCATAATGTCCCCCTGTCTCCTGCCCTTTGATTACTGAAGCCGCCTTTCTCACAGTCTGGACCCTAACAACCCCCTCCATCTCTCCACTTAAATATAGATGCCGAGACAGATCACAGAATATATATATATATATATATATATATATATATATATATATATATATATATATATATATATATATATATATATATATATATATATATATATATATATATATATATATATATATATATAAATATATATATATATATATATATATATATATATAAATATATATATATATATATATATATATATATATAAATATATATATGTACATATATATATATATATATATATATATATATATATATATATATATATAAATATATATATATATATAAATATATAAATATATATATATATATCTATATCTATATATATATATATATATATATATATATATATATATATATATATATATATATATATATATATATATATAAAACGTGAGAGAGAGAGAGAAAAAAATATTAAAACAAAAGCCAAACAGCGCTTCTCGGGCCACTCCCAAATCCACCTACGAACAAAAGGGGTCAGTGGTGATGCTATCGGTGGACATTATGATAACAGTTATCTTGTGCTGGACAGTGGGAGGGAGGAGGGGGAGGAAGGAGGAGTGGGTAAATAGAAGAGAGGGTGTGGAGAAGGGACAGCGAGTTGGGAAGGAAACAAGAGGGGTGGAGGAACGGGGAGAGGAGGGAAGGGAAGGCACCGAGGGAAGGGAAGGGAGGAATGATAGGGTGAGGAGTGGGTGAGGAGGGAAGGAGGCATGAGTGGGGAGGACGGAAGGTAGTAAGCATGGATAAGAGGACAGTTGAACAGGCTGGAAGAGTAAATAGAGACAGGGAAGATGTGGCGAAAATATGAGGAAGAAGGAGAGGAAGGGAGGCGTGGGTGGATGGGGAAGGAGCAGGCAGAGAGGAGGGAAGGGAAGGAGGAGGGTTTGAGATGCGTGAGGAGGAAGAGAGGAGAGACGGAGCCCATAATCATCTCCTTTCACCTGTACCTAAGGGTTTTCCTTCTTCATTTATCACTACCAATGATGACCCACGAACAAGGGGATACCAGCATTTATTGTCGAAGTTTATAACAACCAACACGAAACGCCATAAATATCGCCCTAAGATGAGGCTAAGAACACGACAACAATAACAAGGGATACATCGCTATTCCTGTTCTCTTCCATCGTTGAAAAGGAGTTCTTAACCTTATTCTAATTAGCGCCGGACGATTTTATTCAGCTGAGGGAAATCGCAAGTGGTCAAAAGGTTTCAAAGGTAGTGGTGGGGTGGATACAGCTGTGAGATGGTAGATATGTGGTCGTATGTTCGATCCCTGTTGTTTAGTGGACTATTTTGTGGATCTGAATTCAATTTACGTTCACAGCTCTTCCACTGTCTCCACCAACACATCGTAAAAATACCCCCACCAGTACCATGACTCTAGTGTGTGGTGTGGCAGAGAGGTGTATGTATGGTGTGATAATTTAGGACTGTGAAAGGGGTGCCAGTATGAGGTCTGACAGTGTGAGGTATGACTGTGAAGTTTATGTACAGTGTGGTAGTGTGAAGCTGAGTGTCAGGTATGGAAGTATGTGCAATGGGGAACTGTGTCGCGTACCAAAGTGTGGTGTAGGAGTATTAAGGCAAAAATGTAAGGGAAGTAAGTGTGTGTGTGTGTGTGTGTGTGTGTGTGTGTGTGTGTGTATGAAGTACAGCATCATCTTCCACACTGCACACATACTCTTTTAACGCCCTTTACTTCTGGGTGTGGCTTAAGGCAAAATGGCAGTGTGATATTTGTCCCACGGCTGAAACGAGAAGGTGTCACGCAATGCACAACAAATCCTGTGGCGAGAAAAAATGAGTATCCGGGGTAAAAAAAAATAGCACCAGAGATGTACATTTAAGATAAGACAACAGGAGAAACGGCAGAGATATCATTTGTGTTGAAACGAGGAGAAACGGAATAAGTAAATCCAAGCTGAAGCGAGAGGAGAGAGTGAAGTGCTATATATTTTAGCTGAAATGAGGAGAGAAACTGAAGAGATAAAAACTTGTCCTGAAACAAGAGGAGAAACGGCGGATATAAAATTCATGCTGAAACGAGTGGAGAAACGGCAGATGTACCGGTATATATTTTTTAATTTTTTCTGCAACTTTGAGAAATGGCAATAAAATTAAAACTAAGAGAGTGGAGACGTAACCAAACTTATTTTTGATGGCCTTTTACGGAACACCAGTAATTGCCAGATGAGACTAGCCTATATCCCACAGAGGAGAGTGAGGTCATCAACAGCACAGGAAAGTCAGACATGTTCTATCATCACATGCTCTAGAAATCAACTTAACATTATGAAGACTTATCCACATTTTCACATACTCATACGAAAAAAGGCTGCAAGACAAATATTAAAATCGGTGAGCATGGATACTGAAAATCACGAAGAATTATGATGAAAAGAATTAAGAAAAATGTCCCACAATCTAAAAACACAAAAATAACACAGGCACACAGTTGAACCGAGAGGAGAGGAGACAGAGTGAATAATTGAAGGCAATCTTGAAAGCTGAGTGGCGTCGCGAAATGTCATGGCAACGAAAGTCTTGTATTAAAACCTTCAGGACGAGAGCTTATTTTTGTTTTATTCTTTTTGTTTTCGGGGGATTTTCTTTGGATTTAGAGTGTGTGTGTGTGTGTGTGTGTGTGTGTGTGTGTGTGTGTGTGTGTGTGTGTGTGTGTGTGTGTGTGTGTGTGTGTGTGTGTGTGAAATAGTGCTATTCTTGAAAATGGGCACAGAATGAGAGAGAGAGAGAGAGAGAGAGAGAGAGAGAGAGAGAGAGAGAGAATTACCATCTCAATATCATCTAAAACGCGCCTTGATGAAAGATGACATTTAATACATCAACTAATACATTTTACGACCAAAAAATGATGATGACGATGAAGGTAAAAAGATCAGAAGCGTTATTAATGATGAGAGAAAGTGGTTTTGGAGAGAGGAGGACGATAATGGTGAATGATGGTGGTGTATGATAGGAAAGTAAATGTACAGGACTTCTTCTCTTTAATTTACTACTATTATCTACTCGTAATATCTTTAGTATCATCTACTCATAACAGCTCTATTATTGCCTAACTTTAATATCTCAACTTTCATCATCACTATACTCTTTCACAGTTTTTTTTATCGTCAGTTATGCACTTATCCCTTCTTCACACTCCCTCGTATATATTTTTGTCACACTGTCTTACAATTATTCATTCTCTTCCACACTCATTCATGGTTTCTAACACTCCTCGCTATCCTTGTCTCACTCTATATCACACATCCTCACACTTATTCATATTCTTTCATACGTTCCTAATACTTAAATATTTCCATTTAATTTTTTTGTTTCATTTTTTTTTTAACAACCTCACACTCATTCACACCTCTTTTTCACCCACCAAACCCCCCCTTTCTCTCTCTCTCTCTCTCCATCTATATATCTCCCTTCCCCTCTCCCGTTCCCCCTCCCTCTAATCTAATTGTAATATGAGCTTCCCTCCCACCTCACCTCTCCCTTCCACCCACTCCTCTTCCTCCTCCTCCTCCTTCTTTCCACAGAGGGTACATATATCTTCTCTCTCTCTCTCTCTCTCTCTCTCTCTCTCTCTTTGTTCGCTCTTTTTACCTCCTCATTCTCTTTCCCCTCCCCCCACTCATGTGTCCCAAGCAATTCATTCCTCCCTATCATTTCCCTCTCCCCTCTCTCCCTCCTACTCATCCCTCTCCCTCCTCCCTACCCTCATCATATTCTCCCCCTCAAGCACTCCCACTCCCACAGGCCATAAAACATCTTTAGTTAACCTTTTTAGAGCAAGGACATCTTTTTCACTTAATTCTAACAGCCATCAGACCATTTTATATCCCAAGGTGAAATGGTTAGAGACGGTGTCATGTAGCCTCTTTACAACAAGGACATGGTTTACTTAGCACTTCCAGCCACCACACTGTTTTCTACTGTGCTTGGAGTAGATCCCAACAGGGCATAGAGATTTTAAACTTTTTCAGCCAGCTTAGCTTTAATCTGCGAAATTTTAGGTGCCGTCAAATGGTTTAATAATACCGTCCAAAAGATGGATTTTGGGGTAAGAGAACAGACGAGGATAAAATCACTAAATAAAATAAATAATTAAAAGGATGTGGGCAGGTCCCGTTCCTTCGTAATGAAACAGCAGAATAACCCTTAAAACTGACTGGAAATCCACAGATGGAATAAGAGGCAGAGGAAGACAAAGAAAAGACTGTAAGATGAGATTTGTTGATGGAAAAGACTTACTGGCTATAGAGTAGTGTGAAGTAAGGCTATGATGATGATGATGATGATGATGATGATGACGATGATGATGATGATGATGATAATGAGACCCCTTCCCCTCACAACTTGAAGGGGTTTGAAGTTTCGATTAACCCCTTCAGTCCAAGAACGTCTTAGTTTACCATGTAGCTCACGGATATTTTTTTTTCTATGACAGTCTACCTTAACCTTGTGACTCCCTACCCCCATGGCAGTAAATTAGCTACTTCCCAGCCTGATGTCCTCTCATCTTACATTTCACAGCCTCATGTACCGCGACAGCGCCTTAGTTTTTCGCTCGTAAAGTGTAATTAGTTGACGTATTAAATGTCATCTTGTTGCATAAGTAAGGTTTTTAACTTCTCCTGCACGGGGATGTCTTTTTATTTGGTGCGTGTTGCCTCCTGAATACTTTAACACAGCTTAAGAGACATTTCTGAACCTGGAGTGGCTAGATATTGAGTGCATTTTCCACTTTGCCAATACGGGTCTCCCTAGAGGTGTAAACAAGTGTGTGATCATAGGAAGAATAAAACACACACACACACACACACACACACACACACACACACACACACACACACACACACACACACACACACACACACACACACACACACACAACTTCTAAAATCAAACTATGAAGTACTTTGGATTCCCACTGCAAACCATGAATTAAGAAATAACACAGGTATTAGGAAAGGGACATAAAATAATATGAAGGAAGGCGAGCAAAGAGGAGAAACTATATATAACAATTAGCTTAAAGAAAAGTGAAGGAGGAATAGCAAAGATTTTGAAAGAGGTAGAGCACAGAGCAAAAGATAAAAAATACAAGAGGAAAAATAGAAGAACCAAGGACAGAAAACAATATGTAGGAGAAGAGACAGGATAGAAAAGAAAAGGTAGTGAAGTGAAGAAGCACTAGAGAGGAAGGAGGGTGGGAGGACTTGGCAGAGAATGTGTATAAATATGAAACATTACCCACTGCGCCTGCATGACCATCATCATCTTCACCATCATTATCCTCAGGAACATCATCACCATCTACGCAAGACAGGCTTATGTGGCCAATTGCATATGCGCCAAGGAACGCAAAACGAGACGCAGCGGCTCAAGTAACGTCTAAATTCGGTGACAACAACAAGCATTAGCATAAATAAGGCGACGGGGAAGTAGTGAAAATAAAGGCGGTGTCCTAGAATGGTTTACGACACAAGGCCATGAGAGGGAAGACAGTGACATCATGGCCAAGAATGTCACGGCGTCATCATTCTTGTAATTCGACTATGTATTTTTCGATTTTTTTCTACTTTGTTTTATTATTTTACTGAAAAAACATTGACTAACTGGATTAACCTCTCACTACGATATTATTTTTTTGTTTTTATGCGTCCCACCACCAAACGATCCTTGTTAACAAAATCGTCTGCAATAAAGCCAGAATAAATCACACAGCACGTCCTCTAGTAAAATGGATTAAAAATAACCACTTTTAACTCTCCAGTACTTAAAGTCTCCTCGATGCTGAATAAAATCGCTTGGACGCAGCACCAAAGACGTCATTGTATTGAAGTTTAAGCTCGTGTCCCTTCCCAGCTGCCCACGTCACATGAAACCACTTAGATGCAATGCCTTTTTTACATTTTGTTCTCTCCAGATAAATATATATTAAACTGAGGCACGGCTTCTCGTACTAAAGAGATAAAATAAGGCTGTATCTACCTCAAGTCTCTCCTAAACTGAATAAAAGCATCTGAATGGTAACAGAAAAAATATATAAAAAAATAACACAGATATCATATTAGTACTGTGGTTAATCTTTGTCAGTAGGTTACAATGATTCTTTTTTAGTTTCCTGTTACCTTCAGAATTACATACAGCTTTGAAAGAGTCGTCGTACTGAAGTGGTTAAGCCAGTACCTCTCTCCAGCTGCCCGCCCACACCCACTTACATCATCGCGGGTTTCATCACATCTAAAGAAAAAAAAGGAGAGAGAGAGAGAGAGAGAGAGAGAGAGAGAGAGAGAGAGAGAGAGAGAGAGAGAGAGAGAGAGAGAGAGAGAGAGAGAGAGAGAGAGAGAGAGAGAGAGAGAATAATATCACGCTTTGAAATAGGAGTCAACGCGTGAAAAGAAGAGATGCAGCAGATGTGTGTAAATATAATCATGGCACAGAGTATGAAGGGGAGTTACACAATACATACGGGGAATATGACTTTGAGGGAGTTATTTTTATCATCTATGTCCCAAGGTGTATGGTATAATCCACTGATATTAAGAAAAGCGTCAGATGTTTGTATATATATTCCTGGAAATGAGAACAAGCGGGAGCAACATCTTATTACACGTTATGTAAGAGGAATGTGACTTTAATATGGCTACTGTTTCCTGCGTCCCACGACCAGGTAAATGAGAGCAACGCCAGCTTACCTTGTTTATTATCTGCATCCAGTGCTGTAACTGATACGAAATCCAGATGCTAAAAAATTCTGGGTTTTCTGAAGACACTGGATAAGCTGATATTTCTTCTCTACTAAATACTAAAGTTAACAGTAATTAATGACAGCACTCGTTATACGCAAGAGATTCTAGTCTACAATAATTACTGTTGGAGTGAATATTATAAATGCATATTATAAAAACCATCATCATCATCATCATCATCATCATCATCATCATCATCGTCATCTTCTTCCTCCTCCTCTTCCTCTTCATCATCACCCCTGAGTCACGATTATTCTCCTCTGCCAAAAAACAAAACCTCACCTTGTCTCTTATGAATGAACACCAGGTGCGAGGTGTCTCATTAATTGGCTGAGGGACAGGTGCGAAAACAGGTGAGTCAAGCCCCACTAGCAGCCAACAGGGGACGACTAAGTTGGATAGATGTAAGAGGGAAAAAAATCTAATGTGGGAGCTAGACAACTGTGGGGTGGGCGGAGAGGAGTAGGCGGGATGGGCGGGCATTGTGGTTGGTAGTGAGACAGGGCACGAAAAGTACAACACACACTTCTCTGTAGACTGTGACAATGGAAGCTGCTCCGTGAACTACTTATGTGATAGCAATATGAAGCACACAAAGAATGAATTTATGTGATAGCAATATGAAGCACACCACAAATGAATGCATGTTATGTGATAGCAATATGAAGCACACCACAAATGAATGCATGTTATGTGATAGCAATATGAAGCACACCACAAATGAATGCATGTTATGTGATAGCAATATGAAGCATACAACAAAAGAATAGATGAGGGAAGGATAATCTCTATCGCCTGAAGAAGAATCAGAGATATGGAAGGCACGATACAATGCAGGTAGAGGACTGTCGTGGAAATTTTACTCAAGGCTGTACATCTTGTGAAATTCTGCCTTGTAAGTTGGGAAATATGAGCGTGGTGAAGGCTTAGATCAAAATTTCGACGAGAATAAACACATAAAACAGCTGGAAGGGATGACTTGAAGGAAGAACAATAAGAAACATGTAGAAAGCAGAGGGGAAACAGATGACCCAAACATGGCACTACACTCAAACAACCAGATGACTTCGTTCACCTTGAAAAAAAACAGTGGAATTAGCAACCAGGAAATAAAGTTGAGCGAAAAAGTGATGTAATTTAAGAAGTCTAGGAAAAGCCGCTACCTACGACCTCTGGCAGTGAGAAGGAGAGAGAGAGAGAGAGAGAGAGAGAGAGAGAGAGAGAGAGAGAGAGAGAGCGTAAAGTCTAACATAAACGCTTAGAGAGAAAGCTGAAATGGGGTCACATAAAAACAGATAGAAACAGACAAATACAACAACAGAAATAATATTCAATCCTGCATCTTCAGAATAAACATTTAGATAGGGAGAGGAGTGAGTTACAGCGACAGCAACAAAAATCCCTCCTGTCAGCAGAAGCATCAAGTCAAGCACCTCCCTGACAGCCCCTGACACAGTGACACCCAGGATGGCACTCTGAAGCGGCTCTCATGTTCGAATCCATGAATTTGGCTCTCTGTTATTTTGTTTTTATTTTTTGGCTTCTGGCCTTTGGTTCCTTCTTCCTTGCATTAAAAAAAAATCTTCATATCTCTCCTCTTGTTATACCATCAACTTTACTTCCTTTCTTAATATATTTTCTTTTAAACCTTTTTCAGTCTCTCTCCCTTCTCAAAATCCCTCCTGCGATTCTTTTAGATCTCTGTCCTATCTTCTGCTTCTTTGTGATAACTGTCAATCCACTTTCTCTCTAAATCCCTTCTGCACCAAATCGTCCTTTAAATTACCTTTTCCCTCTACTGATCTCCTGTGATAGCTCTAAACCTGTCTCTAGCTCTGTCTGTCTCCTTTCTTTAACTCTTGTACTCCAATTAAATTAATCTCGTCTCAGGGTTTTGTGATGCTTTTAAATTACATGTATCTTCTTGTTCTATCTTCTTCTACGCTTTTGTGATCGCGTTACATCTGCCTCCTATCTGTCTCCTTTCTTTAACCACTGCAGTCTCCCGAAATTTATATCCCCTTAAACTCTTCTGATACTTGTAAATTATTCTCATCTCTTAAGCTCCTGTAACACCTTTAAATTCATCTCGTCTTTTAAGGTAATGTGATGCTCTTTACCTTTGCTTACTGTCTTTACGTTTGTCTACTTTCTTAGAACTATTTTTTTTATTGTGATACCCTTATGTCCCTTTCATCTCTTAAGCTCCCCTATGCCTTTAAATTCGTCACATATTTGCTTAACTTGTCCCTTTTAATACTATCAGTGTCTCCTCTCTACAGCTCTAAATGCATCTCTCTCTCTCTCTCTGTCTCTGCTTGAATTCTCCTCTTTCTTACACTTTGACCTTTCAGCATCCATCTCTTCTTAAGCTCTTGTAATGCCTTTAAATACGTCCTCCTTCTTATATTTTTGCAGTGTCTTACACTCTGTCTCGTCTTTCAACCTTATGGGAAGCCCTTGTCTGAATCTATCTAACTTCTTACATCTATCCCTCCTGTAATGCCTTAAAATCCTTCTCATCTTTTAAGCTCTTACGATGCCTTTACATAAGCTTAGATCCTCAATGTATACTTCCCAAATCTTTAAAAGAAACTCAAGTATTCGCAAGCCTTGACTTTTTCCTATGATTTTCTTGTATTACATTCTTGCCTTAGTAAAACTGATCATCATTCTTTTAGTCAGTAAAATTAATGACCTTTCTTTAAACTCTTTTGGCATCTTTAGGCCTGATTACTACACGTCTTCACTGGGCACTTTCTAAATCTTTCACAAACAGCTCATTACTATTAGCTCTTTTTTAAATATTATTATTATTTACACAGGTTCATCACCATTATCCATTCTAGGTTCTTGTGATACCATTAACATCTCTAAATTCTTCACGGGCATTTACATAAATCTTTTACAAACACATGTCTTTGCTCTTTTGTTTATTTTCCCTACTGACACTGATCTTCATAATCCACTCTAAATTTCTGTAATATCTTGAAGTATATTCAGATCCTCCATGGGTATTTCCTATATTATCTATAAACACAAATATTCACATTTCACTGTTATCGATTAGATTTATTTTTCATCACCATTCGGTCTAATGTTCTTGTGATTCCTTAAATATGTTTAGATTTTCCTTGGACAGGTCCTAAATATTTTAAAGGCATAAGTCTCCGCAATTCACTTTATACTAATCATTATCTCCATCCTTTTTAAGACTATTGTGTTACCTAGCAAAAAATCGATTATCTCCTTTTCACATAGAGTTTATAATTTGCAGGGGATACAAATATACGTTCTAATCAATCCACCAGGACAAATTACTATTATAAACAAGGGTATTTCATTTCTATTATTCCTGCAACTCAAGAACTAACAAATGAACGAAGAGAGGAAAGGTGTATGAATGAATGGGAGGGAAATACGAATAAATGAACGCATGGAAGAAGAGGAAGCGGAGAGGGGGTAAAAGGGGATGTAAGGAGAAAGAAGGGGAGAAAAGAACAGGAGACAAACAGAGAAAGAAGGGGAGTGGGAAAGATTAAGAGAATGAGAAAGAGAAAGGGATCAAGGAAGGGTGAAAGAGGGAGAAAGGGAGGGAGAGTGAGAAGGGGCAAGAAAGGGCGGTGCAAAGATGAAGGATGAAAAGGGAGAAGGGAAGGAAGGGACTAGAGAGAGGGAGAGGGTGGGAAGGGAGAGAGGAGAAGGGAGGAGGGAAGGGGAGAGGAGAAATGGGAGGGAGGGTGATTTAGGGTGGGCTGTCAGATATAATGAGAAATAAGTGACGTAGGAAACAGTAGCACACAAAGACATTCCCCCCCCCCTCTCTCTCTCTCACACAAACAATCCCCTCCACCCACACACCTACCTCCTCCCACACCTCTCCCCATCCCCCCATCCCTCACCCCCACCCATCACCCGCCCCACGTCACTCTGGCGTGTCAATTCCATCCATCAATACAGATTAAGTGCTGCTCATATTAAACTGACAGCAGGAGGCGCCGATGCCACTGACCCCGGCCTGGTGATGATTTGTTCAGTTCACGTAAAAAGATTCGTAAGTTTTCGTGCTTATTTTTTTGCGTTGTCTCGTGTGTTATTTCGTTATATTCTCGTAAAAATTTTTTGCAGATAAATAAAGTACACACACACACACACACACACACACACACACACACACCGCTCGCTGGTGCAGTGGTTACGTTCCCGCTTGCCAACTGGTGGACGGGAGTTCGCGCCTCGCTCAGGTTGCGAAAAGTTTCACTGACGAAGTGGGTGGTTACTGTCCCCCTTGAGCAAGGGGACGGGTGTGTGCGTGTGTGAAGGTCACAGCCTTGCCCTTAGATCGGACTATATGAGCTCTCAGCTCCCTTCCGGGAGGGTAAAAGCTGACGATCACGACCATCAAGTGATCCTGACCGACCCGGTGAATTACACACACACACACACACACACACACACACACACACACACACACACACACACACACACACACGTTATTTAAAATTCGCCTTCTAACTCCCCACGGACCCTATTACCTCCAAAACAGTGGCCAGCAAAGCCAAACACTCCAAGCAGCATTTAACACGCCGGCACCCATCTGACGGGACATACATCAGAGGAGAGCAAACAGGATAATGATCGTTCCAGTGTCATCATAATTACAGGTTACGCCACGGCTCCTATCTCATCATGGCAACCCGGCCAAAAAAAAAAAAAAAAAAAGTGTATGTATATTATATTTATTGTCCCTAACAATTTTCTTTCGTTTTTTTCTTTCATGCAGTCACGCGTTTTCTCCATTGATTTAATATTTTCAGTCCAGTGGCTTTTTTTTATTTTTTTACATTCTTATACCACCTGACGATTTTATTAAACTCAGAAAAGACTGTCAGCTCCATTACCCCTTTCAGTCCGAGAATGTAATATTAGTTTTATTAATGCTGTCTCCAAACGAAACACACACACACACACACACACACACACACACACACACACACACACACACACACACACACACACACACACACACACACACACCACAATCACACAGCATCACGTTTCAGCATATAATTACCGTACAAAGCGCCCAGAAAGTTAAACAAAGCAACATCATGAATTTTTCTGTGTCCAGCAGTAAGATGTTAGAGCTAAACCCACAAATAAAATCCTTAATCTTAAAATCATCATCAAATTTCACATTATCTCTCAACATCTGAAAGCAAATGCACGAGGGAACAGACAATATTACAGATCATTCAATGTCCAATTACTAAAATAGATCTAATTTCTACAGCTGAATCCCTTATCTCTCTCAAATCAATTTCACTTTAACAACATCTTAACACAGCAGCTTAAGAGCACAAACAAATCAGTATTGCAAATCTCTCACTGTCTGACAACTAAAATATACTGTACTGTAATAATCTAATTCCTCCCTAATGAATTTCTTATCTCTAAAAATCAGCTCTGAAATCAATTTATTTATCAGCATCCAAAAACAACCTCCTAAGAGTGTAAACAAATTACTAAACATATATCAGTGTCCAGCCGTCAAAATATGAAACTTATTTTCCCCCTTATCTCTCAAAACCAGCTCTAAATTCAACTTTATATCGCGAAATCTTAAAACAAACTCACTTGCAGATGGACGTGCTGGCGGACGGTAATCAAGGGCCAGCGACATCTGCTATCTCGTGGGTTCACGTTTCCAAGCATTCCTAGAAACTGAATAACATTACTCCTCTCCGCCGTTTCGTCTTCTCTCTCTCGCGCGTGTGTTCATGTTTTCATAGATTTGAGTCGTTTTATAACATGTCTTACCGATCGTTTTCTAAACATATAACATTAATAATCATTCTAAGCTACCGACCAACAAATTGTCGTTATACAGTTATAAGTAAATCATAAAAGAATAACAAGTCGTATACCGGTAACAGGCAAAACACAAGGCAATAAAAGAGACGTATTGCATCCCACGTGAAAATTCTCCTTGACCGAAGCCGCACCAGAAATCCGGATTGAACCTCCACTCTATCCTTGAAGGCTCGAAATAAAGTATCCCTTTTGTTCTGCACCCACTCGTCCTTTGGATTTGAATTTTATTTCCCTATCCATCCGATTCTTTTCTTCCACTTGAACTCATTATCTAAGTATTCTGTCGATCCTTGGGTTCAGTTATGCCTATATCATTCACAGTCGCGATGAAGCGCTTCGAAATCTTCCCCACTCTCCATCCTCCCTCCCTCTCTCCCTCCCTCTCCTCATTCCCCAGCCTCCCTCCACCCTGCCCTTGCTCTCTCTGGATATTCCCTTTCTCGTCTGTTGTTTATGCTTTAGTTGATTTTTCTGCATTTCTTTCCTATCCATGTTTACAATAACTATGTTTTCAGACGATGCCTCCTGATTTGTGCTCATTTCCGTCTTTTACTGGCCTCTCTTCAATATTTTTCACTTCTGTTCTCTTCCTGTCCCAGTCTCTGTTGCCTCTCCTCCTCCTTGTCTCCTCCCTTCCGTCTTTCTCTCTCCTGTGTTCCCTCTTAATGATTCCACTACCCTTTCCATCTTTCTTTTTACCTCTTCCTTTTTGTTTCACTCTCCACTCATCTCTGTCTCCACCTCTCTCTCTCTCTACCTGCCTCTTCCCTTTCCCGTCTTTGTTCCTTCCGTCCTTTCCGTTTTACTCCTATCCCATCTTTCTTTCTACTCATCTCTCTTCACTTCTTTCCCTACCTGCCTCTTTTCCTCTCTTTCCCTCACCGGCCTCCCGATGCTCCCCAAACACTTGACATGGCCCTAGGGAGTCGTACCTTCGGCCCCTGTTAGGTAGAGTAAAAGGTGTGAGGGGCCACATTTCCTCATCTCAAGTGGCTGACAAACACTCGTACACTCTCGCTCCCTGGGGTTCGAGGGATGTAAAATTCGGCCCATTCCTCAAACATCAATGGGTATATTAAGCTGGAACAATCATTTTCAAAAGCTCGCCGCAATTCTCTGCGAGCTGTGACGATGGGATGGGTTAAATGAGATATTTTTGTGATGACGTTTGAAGAATAAAAGAAGAGTATGAGAGAGAATGACACTCTCTGACCTTCAGGGAGGAATAAGAAATGTGGAAGGCGGGACACAAAGCTGGAAGAGAATTGTCAGCTATTTTTATTCGTGACAGTACCCCAGTCTAAAACATTATTCATCTTGGCGTTTTATGTAATTTAAGGACTGAAAAATATCAAGGGTAATATTTGCAGTTACATCACAAGCTGGCTCATGTATTACAATTCTTCGTCCTTGTTTCAGAGTTGATGTGTGTGATACCTTTATTAGGGGAGTAACTGTTCACATTAAAATCCTTGCACAACACTGCCAGTCACTACTTATTACGACAGATAAAGGTGTTGTGTTATTAGGTGAGGGAGGCAATGAGCTTCTGAAGCTAAAGAAACAAAAAACTCATGGTACTGAAGGAATTAAAGAAAGCTTTGTACTGAAGAGAAAAAAATCATGGTGCTGAAGGGATTAATCCCTGACGTATTATTCAGCATATCCTTGATACCTTCTGACGATTTTCTTCAACTCAGGATGGCTTTTGCACTGAAAGGATTAATCAAGGCTACATCTCAACCCCTCCAGCTCAAGAAGTCTCCCCTAAGCTAAATGTAATCGTCCGACGTCAATAAGAATAAAATAAAGATAGATCACAACATTACAGCGAAGATATTAGCTCTCTGACCTTTCCTCTCCCCACCGTCTCACGCCCTCACATGTTAGTCAGCAGAAACTCAGCAATTCTCGCGTCTTCCCGCCTAAAACGGGAAAGAAATTCACCCCATATTTCCCCTGACGTTTCCGGTAATGAGTGTTTCGTGTTTGCTGCACTAATTTGTGGTCCGAGGTAAAGGTAGGTAGGCAGGGAGTGAGGGAGAGATGGAGGGAGGGAGATAGGAAGGAAGGGAAGGAGGAGGAAGAGAAGGGTAGGGATGGAGGAAGGTTGAGGGAGAGGAGAGAGGAGGGAGAGACGAGAGGGGGATCAGGGAAGAAGAGGGAAGGAAAGTGGGAGATAAGGGAAAGAAGTGGGATAGAGGGATAGGAAAAGAAAGGAGAGAGGGGGTAGAAGCTAGAGAGAGAGGGAGAGAAGGAGGGAAAGAAGGAGAGAGAAACAGAACGCGAGAAAAAGGGAATGTGAGAGAGAGAGAGGAACTGAATAAATGATAATCTGATTGTGGCCCCGTAACGCCGAAGGTCATTTCCGTCGTAGGGCATAAACACAGTATAATTAAAGATAGATAAATATACACAAGGGAGGGAGAAAGAAGGAGGGAGGAAGGGAGGGAGTGAGGGAGGGCGGAAGGGGAGAAGTAGGGAGAGAGAGGGGGGGATTGTAGGTTGCAGAAGCGGCGTTAGGGACTTTGCACTTGGAGTCGTTGTATGCTCAGTGGCCTGGTTTGTTTATGCTGGGGCTTGTGTTGACTTGGGGAGGTGGGTGGGTATCATATGCTAGTACCCCCACCACCACTATCACTCCCACCTCCCCTCCCGCAACATGTTACCTTCCTCTCTCACCCAGTCTTCTTCCGATTACCCCTTACCTACCTTCCCTTTTCCTCTCTTTTCTTCTATCATTTTCTTATTTTTTTTTCCTACTAGTTCTCACCCCCCCTACCGCTTCATCTACCTCCCTCACCTAGGTTTCTTCCGATTGTCTTTTATCTGTCCTCCTCTTCCATCTTCCTTCTTCTCTCATCCTTTTCAGCTTCGGTTTTTCTCTCTCTTCCTTCCTCCCCTAGCTCCTTCGGCAGATGTCCCTTTGCCCTCTTCTTTTCTTGCACATTTCCCTTTCCTTCCCCTGTCCTCTCAACTTCTCTTCCTCCTCCTCCTTCTCTTACTAATTTTCATCTTTCTTCCTTTCCCCTCATTTCCTCTCTTCCTTTTTTCCCTCCATATCCTCACTCTCTGCAGTTGTTTCTCAGTCTTTCACTCCTTCCCTCCCCCTCCTTCTGCAGGTGATCTGCCCCTTTCCCTCTCCTTTCCTCCTCACTTTCCTGACATTTTTCCATTATCTCCCTTCCCCTGCAAATGCTCCCCTCATTCTTTCTTTCCTTCCCTTTTTTTTGTTCTTCCCCCTTCCTTTGGATATCAGTAGGTTCCCTTCTTGCTTTTCCTCCCTCCCTTTTTTTTTTTTTTGTCTTTTCTGCTCCTTCATCATTCATTATGTACCCTACCTTTTCTCCTTTCTTACTCCTTTCCCTTCCTTCACCTCTCTTTCCTCTTCCTGTTCCTTCTTCCCCATCCCTTCCTTCCACTCTCCCTGCCCTTCTCCTCTTTTCCCTTTCTTCCTGTCTCCACTTCACTCTCCTCTTTTCTCTTCCCTCATCTCTCCTCTTCCTGTCCTCCTACACCACCCCCGCCCCTTACGTGAAGAGAGAGTAAACACGAGGGGGTGGGGGGTTTCTCTCGTGGGGGGAGGGGGTTCTAGTGGGGGAAGAGAGGTGGGTGTGAGGCTAAATGTTGTACCTGTGGCTGGTGGGAACACCTTAATTACCCTCCAACATTTTTTTTTTTCTCGTACAAGATCGCGCGTTGGGATTTGCTCTCGGTTTTACGCTGAAAGTCACATTTTACGCCTTCAGTACGGGAGGTTTTCCTAAGCAGAGGAAATCGTCCGGATAGGAAGGAGTAAACAGATATGAGCCATGGAAGCAAACGTCTTAACTGAGATTGTTCCTGATGTGACTTTTATAACGTCCTAAGCCCTAGAAAGCCTTCCCTAAGCTGACTAAAATCGTCTGACGTTAGCATGAGTAAAATAATAAATTATATACTCCGGCTACCGGACTCAATGGAGTTTTTTTACTTGCTGTGTTAAAAAGTCCTTCTGGAGATGAGTAAAAACATCCGGAGGCAGGAAAAAAAAATAAAAAATAAAGCATTACCTTGAAATATAGTTGTAAATGCAACTGGACCCCATCTCCCTTTTCTCTCTTTTTTTGACCATAAAGGAAAGACAAGGAAAATGATAATATGGTCATCATCTTCCTCTTTCTTGACTGAATGAAAGATGAGTCAGCTGATAGAGGAGCCATCTAAACACACTGCATATATACAAACAGGGGAGGGAATTCAGCCTAACATATTCCCTCTTTTTAAGTGAAATATGAAGCAAACTGGCAGGACGACCATCTAAATATCCAACATAAACACACCTCCCTTTTATTAATTATACATATCTTTCGTTTTTAATTGAAGGGAAGAGAAGCAAGCTGGTACTGGGGCCATCTAAACATACTGCATAAATACAAACAGCTGAGCCAGGACGGTCTAATTTGCCGCACAAACAGATGCGGCCAAAAACGCTCGTTACTGCTCTCGTAAACACGTAGGTCTGGGCAAGTTTTTTGGTGTGGTGGGGGTGAGGGAGTTGGGAATTGGGGGTGGGGTGGGGTGGAGGTGAGGGGTGGGGATGGGCGGGTGAAGGAAGATATAAATTGAGGGGTGGCGTCGCGGTGAGAAATTAGGAGCTTTGGATGTCGAGAAGGGCATACATTACCTAGCTTAAAAACAGGTGTAGATTTCACTTTCACGTAACTGGTTCTTAACTCTTTGCCTAACAGGATATCTCTCAGGTGAACAAAATAATCAAATGCTAGATTGAATGGAATACCCGAGTTAGTTAATACATGAGACGTAATTGAAAGGTGGATAAAATGGGAGCGAGTAAAAATGCAAGACTAGATTTCTTTACTTCTCTATCTTTTCATACTACAGACAGCTCTTGGAGAGAGAGAAAAAAAAAAACAGTGGACATAAATTAAGGATGGTGTCGTGGTGAGAAATTAGGCTCCTTGGATGTCGACAAACGCATATATTACTGACAAGAGGACTAAAAATCTCCACTTTTTTTTTTCTGCTACCACACAACTATATATGTTTTTTTTTTTTTTTTTTTTTTTTTTTTTCAGAACAAGCGTAAATTTCGTTCTCCATGTGATTAATCCTCGAAACCTCGGACGATGTGAGTTCTTCCTTAGCCGAATAATATTGTCTGGTGCAGGAATATATATCGAATTCTCGGTTCTTGCCAAAAATATTAATAGGGTCAGTTTTTCACATTTTTTGCCATTCTGGGTTAATATAAATCGAATAATATAATCTCACGCTACCCGGAGATAAAGATTAAGTACTGTACACAGTTCTCATTCTGAGGTTTAATGACAAGTGGAAGCTGGATGAACGGAAAACACAGGGAAGAGAGGCGAGCAATTAATTTCTCTTACGGTTCACGCTACACGGAGCTCTTGGAGAACTTAAGAACATAAATATTAAACATAAATTAAGGGGTGATGTCGCGGTGAGAAATAAGGCGCCTTAGACGTCGGGAAGAGTATATATTCCCTCGACACAAGAATACATGTAAATCTCTCTCTTTCTCTCTCTCTCTCTCTCTCTCTCTCTCTCTCCATAAGTCGTATTCTTGTCATTTAGGAGGCTTTCTAGTACATCTTCCTTAACGATTTATTTTGCATGTTATAGACAACCTTCCTATTCTATCGTATGTTATTAAAGCAAACTATATACATTATACGGGGTGGCCCATACATAACGCTTCTCTTCTACTCTGCCAGACAATATTTCGTGTGTTGTGGAGACGGCTTGGTCAGCGTTATCAATGTCTATCCTGTATCATCCATTTATTTCCTACCACCACTGCCACACTCACGCCCACACCAGCATACACAGCCGTCTCAACAACACAAGATACCGCCAGATGATAGTCTAACAGAGCTCTATTTACAGGCTCTCCTATACTGTGTAAAAAAAAGGAATGATGTCTCCTTAAAAAATCATGCAACACAGACGTCGAGGAACGCACAATTTATCTGACACAAGACTGGGTACAATATCAAGTGACAAAGACGTAGGTGGAAATAACTTGTCAAAAGACTCGCACGACTAGCTGCAAATTTCCCTTTCCATGTGACTGATCCTTGACATATGAGGCAGGTGACATTTTAAAAGTCTGCTCTTCCATATGATTTTATTTAACTTAGGAAAGGCCTTGTACTGAATGGGTTATGAAGAGTTTATTTAAGTCTTCCAGTTAAAGTCTCTGTAATTGGAATCATTTATAGATAGCAAGATTATAAAGGAAATAAACAGACGATAATGTATACTGAGGGGATTCATGATAAGTGGGTAAGCTGAGTGGGTACGTGGGTAATTTTTCTCACTTTTTTTTAACAAGCCGCGTTACACATGGCGTTCTGTTGTCCAGTATGTTAGAGGGATACATAACTTAAGTCCTTCAGCCTGACACTAAAATATAAAGACGTCCTCTGGTGAAAGATTTATGTAAGTGTGTGTGTGTGTGTGTGTGTGTGTGTGTGTGTGTGTGTGTGTGTGTGTGTGTGTGTGTGTGTGTGTGTGTGTGTGTGTGTGTGTGTGTGTGTGTGTGTGTGTGTGTGTGTGTGTGTGTGTGTGTGTGTGTGTGTGTGTGTGTGTGTGTTGCCTGAGTAATTGCTTGGATGAGATGTTATTGTGTGTGGGTCGGCGTGTTTGTTTAGACTGTGCTTGTTTCTTTATTTAGTCTAGGCTGGCCATTTTTATGCGCCTGTATTTTTGCCAGAGGTGTGTTTGTACAGTTGGCCTCAGTAGTTTCTTTCTTACACCAACTAAAATCGGTCCAACCGTAATTAAATCTTGCCAAATTAACCAGAAATATTCACAGATCGAGACATTAAATCTATGTAGGTATTAATGGCTCTAACCACACATATTTTTATTTAAGATGTGTTTCTCGACAGCCTTTTACATGTGTGCTAATGAATGCTTAATTAGACAAGTATTCTTCATTAGAGGTGTACACTTATATGGGGAGCTTAGACATTCTGAAGAAATAAAAGAAGCATTTCTGTACTGGCTCTTCTAAATGAACTCTGGGATAGACAGATAGATATATACAGATACAGATAGATAAACGGATTAATACACATAGAAATTAAGACCGAAAGTTATATATGGAAAGATCGATAGTTAGCGAAGAAGAACTGTATTAAGCATGTTTATATACAGTATATCTGTGTTTACAAGGGATACGCGTGTATACACCTGGTCAAGTTGTTTACCAGGGGAGTGTTTACATTGCCACCTTAGAACCGCGCATGTGTTATATCAGTGTGTTTAATACTGGCTATTTTTATGGGAAACTGAGGGGAAGGGTTTGTGTTTTTCTGGGTTACTGGACGAAAAATTAAACCGTAGGTGTATATGAACTATTTCAAAACGATGGCTTTTTTGTAGCTTATTCCTGATACTGCCAGACGATTTTATTCAGCTTAGGAAAGCGGTCCAGTTTTGAACGGGATAATGGAGGCTGCAGCTGACCAACTGTCTTCCAAAGGTATATCCATAAGCTAAGTAAGATCGTCTGCAGACAGCACGAATTAAAACACACACACACACACACACACACACACACACACACACACACACACACACACAACACAGTATGGCTGGTAAGGAACGGATAAACAAAAAACAAAATAAATGCAAACCAAGAAAAAACTCAGATAGCAAGGAAATACGAAAGACAGATACAATAACAAAAACTATTCCACCACTTACCTTCGAGAAAGAACTGCATGGTGTCGTTGGCAAGGTTTGTGAGGAGGGGACCCATGGCTTCTTGACTGAGGGTTTCAAGAACGTTGTCGCGGATGTCGAGGCTCAGCAAGCTCGGGGTGGACTTAAATATCTCAGGACCAAGACTCAGCAGCTTGTTGTCCTAAAAGGGAAAAGGGAAGGTGAAAAGGCTGAGTTGTAAATGGAAGAGATAAAACCTGAAACATTTTAGACTGATGCAATGTACTGATATGGTAAAAATTCAACACAGCTGACTGTTTGGGTAAGTGGCAATATTATAACTGACGAAACCTTGCTTTTGCTTGTATTATGAGCCTTGTAAACCCAAGAAAGTAATGGTACTACAAGATTCAGCACAGACACACACACACACACACACACACACACACCATATACCTCTCTCTCTCTCTCTCTCTCTCTCTCTCTCTCTCTCTCTCTCTCAAGACTTGCAAGATGAATAACTGGAGTCGGTCATGGCCACAGAACCCCTTTGGTGCGACGAGCTTGAGCGAGTTCTCTTTTGACCTATCAACTGCACAAGTGTTACAAGGCGGAAATTTTATATTTTCTAGGTCCCAATCTTTCCCTAGAACAAGACTTTTCACAGACCTGCAAGTTGAGTATCTGGAGTCTGTCAAGGCCATAGAATCCCTTTGGAGCGATGTACTTGAGTGAGTTCTCCTCCAGGTCAAGCATCTTTAGGGCCTGTAGGTCACGGAAGGTCTTGTCCCCGATCACCTCAATGCGGTTCTTGTGCAAGTCTAGGCGTTCCAGGGACTGCAGTCCTTTGAATGTGTCCGGTGTGATCACCTGTAGAAAACAAAGATAAATATAGAGAACATACAAGTATTGTAAATGTCAATAAATGTTGGTGCTGGAACGATGGCTGACAGTCAGCGCAGCTATGCGAGATGAGCTGATGCAAAATGACTGACTGAAGAGTGCAACTGTAAATATTAAAAACAGAACAGATGATGTACTTGAGCCCATATACGTAGGAAGCTGTTGAGCCAGCTTGGAAAACTACCATCTGATGAAATAAAATAACCAATTCAAGCATGTATAACTGCCATCCAATTATGTATGCATGTATGTATGTATGCAAAGTGGCCCTCTCAACAACAACATGAAACATAAAAAGGATAACTTCATTAGGAAGGCCAGCTCACACAGGAACATCATCTGGTTGTACCTGTAGCTTCATTAAGCTGAAAAGTATCTGACTGTAGTAGCGGATTTATACTCAGGAAAGGCTATTTTGAAAGACACAAGGGCCCAAAAACCACCACAGACCCAAAACAGAGTATAATCTGCCTTGCAACACACAAAAATCAACCGAGACAACAAACCATCTGCAAGAACACACATACACTCGTTGGTACAGAGACTTACTCATATCTCAGGCCCGCATCAATCACAATGTCAAGCGTCTCTCTCTTCACCTTACTTATGCAGGAATCACAAACACAGTCGTAAATGACACTCTTCACTTCACACAGAGCAAGAAAACTAATTTGCTTGGTTTCGCTCTGTCTGTCTGTCTGTCTGTGTGTCTGTCTGTCTGTTTGTCTGTCTGTCTGTCTGTCTGTCTGTCTGTCTGTCTCTCTCTCTCTCTCTCTCTCTCTCTCTCTCTCTCTCACACACACACACACACACACACACACACACACACACACACACTCTAAACCTTGACCTTTACTTAGTACACAAACAACATATTATCCAACTTACATATGACCTCGCTGTTCTTAATATCCCCCACGATCGCCCCCTTTCGATAAGCAAACAGAAACTCTAACCATCGTTTACAAACAAATCTATCGTTCATCAGTGCATTACGTAAGTCACAGCTGGCTGTCTGAATAACGTCATTCTTTAGCAATAAGAAGCTTCATAAATTTGATAAACATCCTAAAAAAGCATACTACACCGCCTCTGCCATTATACATACATATACAGTATCAAATCACGCAGAAATAAATTATCATGAGCACATCTGGCTGTTTCCCATCAATATAATCGGTTGAGAAAATCCAAAATTTATATGAGAAAAGCAGGAAAGTAGAAGATATTAAGAGACTGATCAGTATAATCAACCATGCATTTACTGACTAATTATCCAATAATTTGATATCAATACATAGTTAAGTCAGGAGGAGTGAATACAGCCGTCGTTGTCATCATTGCCATCATCACCATCACCAATATATTAATCTCATTTTTCACTAATAACTGGGGTGCAAGGGACGCAAAAAAGGGAACAAGAAATAAAAGGGAGAAACTAATAGTAAACAAAGTATATTAAAGGCGATAAACTCATCTACGCTAAAACAAACTAGAGAAAAAATACAAGTAAGCAAACTAAAATAATAAAAAAAAAATTCACCTGTATCTGGTTAGAGAAGAGGTCCAGTTCAACGAGGCTGTGGAGTCCCTGGAACGCTCTGTCGTGCACAATGGTGATGTTGTTGCGGTCCATGTACAGCTTGGTGAGGCGCGGCAGGTCCACAAACACGTGCCTGTTCACCTCGGAGATGTGGTTTTCGCCCAGGGTGAGTGTGTCGAGGGCAGGCAGGTGTGTGAAGGCGTTGCGGGCCAGGGTGGCGATGGAGTTCCTGGCCAGGGAGACTTTGGCTAGGGTGCTGGAGTTGCCGAAGCTGTAGGCCCGCACTGTCTTGAAGGTGGCGTACTGGACCTGAGGGAGAAAAAATTGTAGAGTTTAAATACAGGGAGGAAACACATACAGAAAAAGTACTGGATCTGCAGGGGTGAGGTGGTAAATGTGATTGGGGTCGTTCATGAGTAAGGAAAGGTAAGCTAAAAACAGATAAACATACAGGCACTTCTATATACAGTACGATTCTTAACTTACCTCAAACATTTCAGTGCCAGGCAAAAGCGTATCATTTATTTCATACAATTTTAATACTCTTTATAGAGCATAAATCTACACGAACCAACCAACCAATCAATCAATCAGTCAATCAACCAGTCAGTCTATTCATCAATCTACATTATCCAGCTCACCTCAAACATCTCAATGCCGGGGAGATGCATTATAGCCACGGTGGGGATGGATTTGAGTGTACCATCGGGTCTGAGGTGGAGGGTGAGTCTCTTGATGCGGGTCTGGGACGAGAACCCCTCCCAGATGTACTCGTTCTCGCTGGTGTCGTTGAAGATCCAGCAGTTGCCCTCTTCTGCCTGGAGATGGAACAAAGGAAATAGGAAAAATGGTTAAGACAGAGAGATGCGACTTGGGAAGGAGGGAAAGAAATTTAGAAAGGAAAAGGATGAGAAGAGAAGAGAAGAGAAAAGGAGAGAGAGAGAGAGAGAGAGAGAGAGAGAGAGAGAAACTACAGATTATAACATCACAGAGATGGACAAAGAGAAATGGAAAGAAGGAAGGAAATAAGAGAGAAAAAGAGAAAGCGTGAAGAGAACAGAACGGAGAGTGGAGAGGGAGAGGGTAAGAAAAGAAGCCTGGAAAGAGATAATGCAGAGATATAAGGAACTTGAGACTGACAGTCTACCAGCTTGGGAGAGATAAGCTAAGAGTGGGTAAGGTTTGTGTGGTCCAAGTAACACTATGCAACCCCATGTAAAGTGAGATTATGACAGTGTAAAGAAACTGAAGTCAGGCAGGCTACATGATAAACTAATTAGTTGCAAAGAAAAGTAAGGAGTACGTAAGACACCGTAGTATCTGCAGAGAGGGTGGTGGGGTCGTTAATGAGTAGGGACAGAAACGCTTGTGGCTTCTCTTTTGGTAAGGCCACCCCTCACAGGATACAGCACTGGGAAACAGATAGATAGATAAATAAACAGGCAAAGCGGGAGGTAGTAAAAATCAAAATTAGGCAATGCAGCAGGACATTTAGATATCTTATATAGACCATAATGGGCGATAGTGGTGTGTGTGATACATGGCGATGGGTATAGCTACTTAAGTTTAATGTATACATATATATATATATATATATATATATATATATATATATATATATATATATATATATATAAATGCGGAAATAGAAAAGTTTTAAAAGGTAAAAGATATTTAAGAAACGATCCTCCCCTCCATCAAAAAAAAAAAAAATGTTGCCTGGACTCAAAAAGCGTGAGTGAGGAGCGATAAGAGGGGGTGGAGTTACAACCTACATCCAATTGCCAGTTTGGAGCTAACTTATAAAAGCTTTCTTATCTACGGCTTCTTGACCTCCCTTCCTCTCCATCACGGCAGACGGGAGGAGAGAAAGGAAAGGAGGAACAACTGAGAGTCGGCAAAAGTCCAAGGTACGCAAGCACGCAAACATGCTAGCAAGCAAGAGAACCGAACTAAAAATGTTTAAGTAGAGAGAGAGATAAAATGACTAAAAATTCTTGAAGTACAGAGAATGATAATATAACTTATCATCCCTCGCTACCTCCAGTGAGAATGAAATAAATGAGGAACACGGAGGGATAACAAAATATAATGCAAGTAAGCCAGTAAACAAAGAATAATGGTAGATAATATTGAAGAGAAAGGTAGCCAAATCATTTTTATAATTTCTTTAAAATTCTATTCATCCTACCCCCAGATTTTTTTTTTTCAGCTGACATGAGAAAAATCCCTCGTAGTGCAAAAGAAATAAATGATCTCCATTAACAATTACGGTACAATGACCACATTAATATTTTGCTTTTACGACAACAAGATCATTTTCATTCAGCATAGGATAGACTCATCGTTGTGAAGGAGTTAATGGTGAAATAGCTTCACGCGTCTCTCTAACACTGAAGCATACACAAAATTTAATCCCAAATCCTTTAACTTAGAACACTAAAATGTTATAGGGAAAATAGTGGCTGCTGTGGTAGTGTCAGTGATAGCGGTAGTTGTGGTAGTGATGCAAGTGATTATGGTAGTGGTAGTAATATTTATGGAGGTGAAGTCAGAGGTAGGCTAATGGTGACAGAGATCCGTTAAAAACTGTAAGCCTTTTGTTCTGCTGACCCCGCAACTCGGCTACGTCCGCCAGTCTATATATGAGACAAAAAATATCCCAACTTTATCCCCAGGCGAGGTACAGTGTGGGACAAAAGTTTGCCTACTATTCCATTGCATTTACTGCACAATTAAGGCATGTCCGTCACTTTCTTCCATAATGCACCATGTAGCAGAACATCATCCCTGGCAGCGAAACTTACCAAGCTAACAGTGGTAGGTGAGAGGTAGAAACGACAAAGCATTACTAAAATATAATGCCTCAGCGTAGGATTATTAGCTAGCAAAGGAATGAGAGAAGAGGAATACATGAAATATCAGAAACATGCAAAGCCTCTCTCAGCTTAGGAATATAAGCCAGCAGCGGAAGTGAGGAGCAGAAGAGACTGAATATTTCGAACATATCCATCCTCTCTCAGGATATAAACATTCACCAGCAGAGGATGTGAAAAGCAAAATAGGTAAAATATTAGGCCAACAAAACGACAGAGGAACATCCTTGGCCTTTATGATCTCGGAAATATCAAAAGGCCAGGGAAAGTGGGAAGCAGAAACGGTAAAATATTCAGCGAACTTTTATCCCCGACTATCCATTCCAACCTCACAAACGCTGGGCTGCCGCGACAATGAAATATGCACCCGAACCCTAATCCGAATCCGATATCCTATAAAGTAAAAATAACGCGGCCGAGAGAGAGACATAAATGGGGTTAATAACGCGGGACAGTAAAGCACCGACACATACGTCATGCAAGGTTCATGAAAGGCGCTCTGGAAGGGGGGATGATGAGGGAAGGTGAAGGGGAAGAGGGATATGGATAGACAGGGAAGGGGGGGGGGGCAAAAGGCAGGAAGAGGGGGAGGAAAAAAGGGAGAAGGATAGGAACAGAAAGTGAGGAAAGGAGAAGAAGGAAAGAAGGGTGCACAGAATAGATATATAAGGGGACAGGGAAGAGGCAAGGGAGAGGAACTTAAAAGGCAGAGGAGAAAGCAAGAGTGAGAGGGGATGGAAGGGAGAGCTGGAGAGGGCAAGAAAGTGAAAGACAGGTAGGAAAAGAAAGCGAGAGGTGTGGGATGGGAAGTAAGGAGGGAACTGCACAGGGGAAGTGGGAAGAAGGAGAGGGGAGAGGGAGGGAAAGGTTGCTGAAATAATAATGATGTGATGACGGGAAAGGGGGGTGCAGGAAGAAGGAAGTAGGGTAGGGAAAGGCAGGAGGAACGGAGGGAGGAAGAAGCGAGGGAGACGAAGGGATGGAGAGAGGTAGGGGAAGGGAAGCAAAAGGAGGGAAGAGAGGAAGGAAATCTAAGAAGTAAGGGGGAGGGGATGGAGGGAAAGGAGTGGAAAGAGTGAAAGAGGGGAAAGAGTATGAGGGGAAGGAGAGGGGGAGAGTCAGGGGCTGCGGGCGGAAGGGGGAGCTACTAAAATAATAAAGGTGTGATGACGAGGTGGTGGGGGGCACTTCGTTCTCCATCACCTGGTAGGCTGGGGGGAGGGGAGATCTTGGGGGAGGGGGGCTCTTAGAGGAGGGGGGGATCTTGAAGTAGGGAGGAGCTGTGAATCTGGAAGTGAAGAAGGGAGAGGATGACGGGGAGATGGACTGCAAGACCGGACAGGGGAGGGCAAGAAAAAGAAAGATTGGGAGAATCGGGAGCTGAGAGGGAATATGAGACAGATAAGAGTGGCAAGTGAGGGGGAGCTTGAAAGGGAAACGAGTAAGGAAGAAGATGGGAAGGAAGGCAGAATAAAGATGAAGTGAAGAGGAAAGGGAAGGGGAACTGAGGAGGGATACGGGGTGAAAGAAAGCAGAGAGAGGGAGAAAGCCATGGAGGGGGAGGGGGGGAAATGGAAAGGAGGGAAGGAAAGGGCGTGAAGCAGGAAGAAGATGGAGCCAGGGTGAGAATGAACAGAAGGGAGACAGAAAAGAGGGCGTAGGGCGAAGTATATAATCGGAAAGTGCTGATTAAAAGGCACGACCGCTGAAATGACTAGGTAGGGGCAAGTGCTAAGTCAGATTTACGTGCCATCTTTAATGTGCACTCTCTATAATTGCAGCCCATTTCTGGCGTTCCAAGAAAATCCTGTTGTGGCATTATGGTCGCATACACATTACCAACCCTCATTACAATTAAAAAAAAAAAATTCTTTGAAGAAAAGCCACATTATTATTTTTTTTTTATGATGCCCATGTCAAGTTTCGTTTTAGACAGAAAGAGGAAGCTGAAAAGAAAAATAAACAAGGTAAATCAACCCATTCATCTTGATGTTTCCCTCTAAGTGTTTTGTGGCAGCAAGAATAAAACGTCATCGTACTAGTGGTATTAATTGACTGTGTTTTTATATTTCTTAGTTTTGCGGGAGGGGGTCTATCCTACCCTGAATAAAGCCGTCTGGTGGCATCTTCAATCCCCTCTACTCGGTTCTGTGGATCGATGGCTCAGAGGTACCGCGTTGCCTCAAGTTCTGAGATGCTTTGGATCTAGATTTGAAAATTAGCCATGAGAGACATTTGAAGGGGATTATGGTACTGTATCCTTTCCTAGATGTCGATCTCGATCCATAAAGCATACGGCGCAGTAATATAGCGCACATCACGCAAGTATGCTATTATGCTATTGTACTGCATGTTCGACCCTATACGTCTGTACCAATGGCATATACAGAATCTGACATAAGCACACAGCTCTCTACCTCAGAGATTTTTCATTTCTACAGTGAGCCTGTACTAACACTGTCAATCGCCAGGACTTCGGAAGAGCAGTACATAACCTTCAGATTATGTCTCTGTCAAAGCTCTACCTTTATGAAGTAAATCTCTCTTCCCCTACAGCTCCAATAAAGCAACCTCAGTCTATTTATCAGAGTCCAGTCTCCCCGTCTACTCACACTGTCAATCTCGAGGACATCGCAGTAGCAGTATATGACCTCTGGCGTGTGGATGTCGCACATGTTGAAGTCAGGGTCCAATAGGGAGGGGGTCTCGGGTTCGTCGGCCTGTTTGCGGTTCTGATTCTTCTTCTTACGTTTGCCCTCCGTCGCCACCACCACCATGCAGAAGAGCAGCTTCACGTGGAATAGAAGTTTCTCTGGCAGCATCTTGCCGGGTGGGGAGCTGACCTGAGGAAGGAATAGAAAAATATGTGAACTAATAAATGGGGTACCTCGTAGATGGGACGAAAAAATAAATATGCTGATAAGTCAATAGATGAACAGTACTGTATGTCTATATCCATTTCAGAGGCGGAGTTGCGCTGTTTATCGCAAATATCTCCTAAACGAATCGTTGGATCAGTATGGTATTTCAACCCACTACTTTTGACATCCGGGCCTAATTTATGACCCTTAAACCATATTGCTATTTATGTTATGTGAGGAGTTTACTCGTGAAAAATAACAGAAAGTCGACAGTCATGTTGACGCATTCGAAGGAAAGTGTTGCCCCCCCAACACCCTCCCAAACTATTCCTTAACTACCCCTACTTCTCCCCCTTCTCGTCCTCGTTATCCCTCCTATTCTCCCCGAGCTCCTCGCCTCCTTCATCACTCTTGTGTCCCTCCCTCATTATCCCAGCACTGTATTATAATGTAAGAATGTTATGTAGTTGTAGACGTATTGATATGATTATTTGCAATGGATGCAAGTCGTATTTCGCGTAGAAAGTACTGTACATCAGGATGATTACGTACATGTAATAGAAGCTATGCCAAAACTGACTTCATATTCTTGGTAACCGTAGATACATCGGTAATGATACGGCCATAACAACGAATTTAGCCAATGATTTTATGATCGTTTGACCCACTCTGGTTTTCATGGCCACACACAACAGTAGGTAACTGTGTTAAATAATATTACTAATGTATGATAAGTATATACATACTGTCATATTCAAATATTATGTATGCAATTAGAATGAAAAAAGAAAACGGAAGTGCAAAGATGGGAGAAGGATGGTGTGACTGGGAGTGAAGAGGGAAACGGGGAGGGGGTGAACGCGATATTGGGGGGTAGGGAAGGAATGGTCAGAGGGTTGTTCAGGGTGTTAGTGGAGGAGCTACCCCACACAGTCGCACTCGTCCGATTTTGTATAACACCTTAGATTTGATGACTGGATTAGGCTTAATATCCTTCAGTAAACTCCTAATGTAACATATGTAGCAGTATGGTTTAAGGGTCATAAATTAGGCCCGGATGTCAAAAGTACTGTGTTGAAATATCATACTGATCCAACGATTCGCTTAGGAGATATTTGCGAAAAACAGCGCAACTCCGCCTCTGAAATGGATAGTAGCTGTGGCTAACTGAATTACGAGCTTAAAAAAATAAATGTTTATGAACTTAACTGAAGGTTATGCTTATGTATGTATGTATGTATATATGTATGTACCTACCAATCTATCTATAACACCAATGCACAATAAACATTTACCAGTACAGCATATTTTCCTCTTAACATCTACTACTCCTTAACTTTGATCTGCACTTTCTCACATAAAGATTCCTAAATGTTACGCAGACCCTGTCATTTCAAAACATTATAAACATCCTTAGATCTTCAAATGCAAGCAAAATATACAGCAGTCAATCAAACTGGATCTACCAATATACACCGATATTTTTTTAACTTCTTCCACGCCTCCGCCAAAACATATGGCCTACGTGTTTACTCTCAGGCGGGGTGGATCTCGTCTCTAAATCTTGCATCAGAGGGAGTGCAATCTGCCACAGAATTTTTGAACTGGGTGATTGAATTTAGCCTCCAAATCTTGTAGTAAGAGAACCAAAGTTGCCTTAACTCCGCCACTGCGATGAGGTCTTTTTAAAAACTTATTCTGGCTACCTCCGGATGATTTTATTCAGCTTAGGATGAAAATTTTCGAGCCGGAGGAGTTATAGGTAAAAACTTCATTAATCCATTCACAAATTAAAAAAAAAAAAGTCTGGTCGTAGCAAGATTTTCAATGCGATGACGTCTTTTCTAAGATATTCTTGTTGTCGCCAAGTGATTCTCTTTAGATGGAGAGAAGCCTTCACAGCAAAAGAGAAGAGGGTTATAACGGAGAATAACTAACTGAGAAGGTGGAACTGGTAAGCCTTCTGAGCCCAGGAGAATACAGCTCAAATTGCACAGGTTCTCTCTCTGTTCTTTTACTTTTCGATACCTCAAGATGACAGATGCATTCATATATAGCGTCCCTTATCTAGTTATTTATATATTCACTTATAAGGCACAAATGATAAGGGGACTGAGATGTGGCCTACTATCGCTGGATACTCTCGTGACAGTTCTCCTAATTCTCCTGTTTTATATTTTACCTTTCCACTCCTGGATGGCAAAGGCATTTATCGCTTATCTAGTAATGTACGTATTCACTTATACGGCTTGGCTGGTAAGTGGACAAAGGTGTAATGAATTTTTGCTGGATACTCTTGGGACACACACACACACACACACACACACACACAGAAGAGAGAGACAGAGAGAGAGACTATAATGATAAACCACAACACCCAATATTTGACTTTAAACAATTCATCTCTTCTTGTGGCCACGCGAGGTGTACGTGTCTGTGATATCAAGTAGTCTACATATTTGGGTAGCGAGCACAAGAAAAACCACTCTGACGGTACTGGCAAGCGCTCTGTTGCACCTGTCCGCTACCTCTAATCAACACATGATGCAGAAAAAAAGAAAATAGAAAATGTGAACTGGTTTGGGTGCACCATAGTTTAATACAGTTGGAGTAGTTAAGACAGGTTAATTAATATACAAAGTATCGCCATCATCATCATCATCAAAAGCAGGGACAGGTATGATGAGTACGACCAAATCATTATCATCACCATCATCATCACCATCATAAAAGCGTCCGGTCAGGTGTAAATAACGTGACGACGACGACGACGACGACGACAACTACGACGATGATGATGATGATGATAATGATGATGATGATGATAGTTACACCTAGCCGGACGCACCATGGCTCCTCCTGCTTCATTAGCCTCCAGGTAAACTCAGCGTTTACTTTCACCTGGACGCCAGACACGTTCATCAGGCCGCAGGGGTGAGCCAGCAAGCGTTCTTTCTCATCGGGTGAAAAAACCGGTCGACTGGGAGAAAGGGGATGGGGGTGGGGTGAGTGAGTCTTTCCTTAGAACAACAACAGTCAAATTTACATCCAGCTCCCTAACTGTATTGCTCGGTGGACAGTGACAAAAAGAAAACAGACTGTGTCCCGTAGTCTGACCGGCCCGAGAACGAGAACAGAGAAGGAGAAAAAAGAAGGGTGGGGGGGATTAGCGGGGAGCGGGGGAGGAGGTGGGTGGAAGTGCTGGTATGCCAGGACTATGTAAAAGCGTGTTGAGAGGTCCGATATTCTCTCTCTCTCTCTCTCTCTCTCTCTCTCTCTCTCTCTCTCTCTCTCTCAACATATTACGAATGATTATATGATTATCACAAAACAACGAAGAATCATATAAGAGAATTACGCAATATAATGGAAGGAAGCCAAGGTAGGGAACAGTGTGGGAGGTTAGCTAAGCACGCCAGACTGGGAGATGTGTACAGAGGGAGATTGAGGTGATCTGAGAGTGTGTAGACATTGTGAGCCCGTATTCCTGTGAGCTTACAACGCTTCGTGGATGGTTACTTGAGCGGATGGTAGGTGATCAGAGTGTGTGTAGACAGAGTGAGGCCTTATTCCTGTGAGCTTAGAACGCTTCGTGGATGGTTACTTGAGTGGATGGTTCGGTAATGTAGACTCGTATTCTAAGTAGCCACACCACCTATTAAAATAGTGGGAGGTACACGGAACCCTCTCGTACCCATTGACTTACGTACGGGGGTTTGCCCTCCCCTTCAGTGAGACCCACCAAATGGCTCTCACATCTGAAGTTTGGGAGTTTTTAATGTATGGACAGTGTGTTGCATTGTACCCCCACAAAACAGGGCTTGGTCCCACTTTTGCCGCCCATCCGTCGAAAATGGCTGCGGCACTCTCTCTCTCTCTCTCTCTCTCTCTCTCTCTCGTGCATAATCAGCCTGCCCACTCCTGATTAAAACTCCAATGATCTTTGTATTCATCATCAACTCCTGGACCCATGCCAACTGCTGCCTTACTATTCATATTCAGTTCACTATTCATTTTTTCACAACAGTTACGTTGGGGCTCATTTTTTTCTTGTTGTTTGCTAAAGTACAGTACAGTGAGAAAAAAAAATAGAATTTTAAGTCTATCAATATAGCTAGATTGATGTATATACTTTTTCTTAATTTTTGGATGCTGCGATAATGATGAGGAAATATTTTAACACGATAAAAATCTACCTTCATGTTTGTATGTCTTTTTGTCTATCTGTCTGTCTATCTATATGTCTGTCTGTCTGTCGGTCTACTCATCTAAATATCAGTATCTATCCATCAGTACCCACCAATCTTCCCATCTCTCTCTCTCCTCTCTCTCTCTCTCTCTCTCTGTATCTATCCGTCTATCTATTTATCTATTGGCGTGGGGCCCAGAATGCAGCGTGGACTGTGTGTTATGATTCAATCCGAGGGTGAGCCGACAGAGCAGACCAGGGCTAACTTTGACACACTCCCTACCAGCACCACCACTACCACTGCCACCACCACTACCATTACCACCACCAAGAGAATCACTACCAGTACCATTACCACTACTAATACAACCACAACCACGACCATCATTACTACTACCACTAACACCACTGCTACAGCTACTTCTATTATCACCACCACCAACCACCATCATCAACACCACTATCACCACGATTACTATAAGGTCCATTATCACACCAACCACTATTACCATAAGTAGCACCATCACCACCACCACTACCACCATCACCATCACGGCACTTACAAATTCTACTACCATCATCTCACTACAGTCACTACAAGTCATGAAATATTATCACTACAATATAAATCAATGAAGACCACTATAAATGCGTATAAAGGAGTAAACGAAAAGCAGCTGTATGTATCACTGTTCACACTGCACTACCGCATCCTTTAACTCCCCATCCCCCAAAGCTCCATCTCCCCCCGCCCATTACTACCCTGACAGTCACCACCCACACCATCATAACTACCAACAGAACCCCCGCTATCACCACCACTATCACCATAAATTTCATCACCAAAGTTACATTCGGTTTGGTTTCACCTTACAAAGATCCCTAACCCCTTTCAGTTTTAGCGATGGCCATGTGTTAGACTGATCTGATATAACTAGTAACCAAGGAGACTCATTCCTACATCATAACCAAAGTTCATCGATTCTATGCAACCATGACTTAGCATTCAAACTGTCAATGTGGCCCTGTTCCCTGAGATGAAAATAAATTAACTACACCAACAAAGCCTTCATCTCCACCCACTTCCTTCACCACAGCGACCCTCTTCAACACTCGTTTCCTCTCCTTCCCCCCTCCACCACCACAACCCTCCCCAAAGACTCGTGTCCTCGCCTTCCCCTCTGCCCACCACCCCCACCCTCTCCTTCCCCCTCCCCACCACCCCGGTAGCGACGTGACCGCTGGGATGCCTGCCTGCTTAGCCATGGTGCCGTCCTTGTGTCAACTGTGAGGCCTGATTAACATTACTCTGCTGCTACACATTGACGAGGATGCACCTGCTCTTGTGTTTATAGCACTACACGCACACAGTATACAGCTTACAAATTTTTATGCATCTGTCCATCTATCTCTCCATCTACCTGTGTCCGTCTATCTGTCTGTCTATACATGCCGGTACACACACTCGCAAGAACCTACAGTACTTACAACCCGATAAAAACATCAGTTTATCACACATTATTCCCCTTTATTAGTTTCTTCCTTTCTTATTTTCAAGGCTTAAAAACTGTATTTATACGCTAATGGGTAATAACGTTTTCTTCCTTCATGATGTAATCCTTAAACGTTATAACTCAGGATAAAACTCCAAACGATTTCACTCGTCACTGGGACACCTCACAAAGTCTAAGGCTTAAACTATCTAACGTTAAGTCGAATATGTACAGCAATGGCTCTCCTGTCGCGCCAACGAATACAGCAGCAAAATCATAAACTATTTCGGTGTGCACATGACTGCAAGACGGCGAGCTGTAATCCCTACCAATTATGCATACAGTCAAAAATATACTGATTGTTTCCATCGATACTGTCTCAGATACGTTCCCTGGAATTAAGTCCAACCCACGTAAAACGGTACAAAATCCGAAATTGCTGTACTTCCCTTTGCACATGACTGTAGGCTAGCGTGTACTAAACCCCGACAGCTACATATATACCGGTATAACCTAAAATATGATGACTGTTTCTTCCAGTATGTTGTAACCCAAGCATGTCCTACGAGTTCTATTACGCCTACGAAAAACACAAAAAATCCTAAACTCTTTCGCTTTGCACACGACTGAAGACTAGCGGGCACTAATCCATGGCAGGCCCTGACCGACACATCATCTTCAATCCATTAAGCAATAGCGCAACTCAGATACAAGATTTACTACTTCCGTCCCTTCAACACTGTATATGTGAAATGTGTTTTGAGGCTACGCTATTACTATGAGGTGTGACAGAGGGGCCACTTAGTTGGAGTAGGCCGAGTTACTGCACGTTGTTACACTGCACACTGCTATACCTCCATAAACATCATCCTACCATAATACACATTACTTTGCCACACTTCCCAACGCTGTATCTCATGCTGCCATTCTTTACACACACACACACAAACACACACACACACACACACACACACACACACACACACACACACACACACACACACACACACACACACACACACACACACACACACACACACACACACACAAACAAACAGGCACTTCACACAAACACATACACATACATTCCCCCACCACTTCCCCCCTCAAACTCTCCCAGACGTTCCCCACACTCTTCTTGCCCCCATCACCTGCCCCCACAAACCACTCACCGAGAAAACCGCAGTCTTTACGTCAAAATCAAGGGCTCCTGCACGAAAGACCCACCAACAAAATAATACTAACATAAACACAGCCCCTCTCCCTAAGGACTCAATCCACTCCTTAAAATACCCCCGCCTTCCCTCATATTTTGCGGCTACATTATCTTTCCCGCAGAGCTCTAATGAATCCTTTGCTTCTTCATTTCGACGACGTACGGCATTTTGCATTTATTATTTCTCCCTCCCCATAAATTTGTTACCTTCATTTTTTTTTTTTTTTAATTTACATATCTATTTCTTTTTGCTCGGTTCGTCTGTTTGGTGTTTGTCTGTCGGTCGGTCTGTTGACATTATCATGGAGAAATATAGAACTACAGGACGGGTATGTAGCAAATATGGTATAATCACTGAGGATCACGAGAAGAACAAGTGATTTTATTACGTGTGAAAAGGTCACTAATACGAGTCAAGGTCATACAAAACAACATGAAGTGGGGGATGATGATGCTTTTCAGGAGGTATGCAGCCTCTGAGCGCTTTTGAACAATCTAGCATAGACTTCTCGTACTGGGAGTATTAATGAAGTCAATATCCAACCCTTCTAATTCGAAAAGTCTCCCCTAAGCTGAATAAAATCGTCCGGAAGTAGCAAGAATAAAAAAAGTCATCAGAGTGAAGTGGCTTGAATACCTTGGCTTCCGTTATGTTTTTGGGCTAGATTATCTTCCCGCAGCGGCCTAATGAGTCCTTAAGCCTGGCGTAATTATGTAAATGGGGCTATCTCGTGTAATTCGACTTAATGACCCAGGAAAAAAATTATTGGCTAGTTATCTCAAGGATCATATCGTCAGAACCGCCTCCCCCTCCTTCCCTTCCCACGCCGCCACCCCCCTCTTTATTACCCCTTCTTCCCCCCCATCTTTCCCTTCCCACGCCGCCACCTCCCATCTTTATTACCTCTTCTTCCCCCCTCCTTCCCTTCCCACGCCTCCATCTTCCCCCTTTCTAACCTCTTCTCCCACCCACCACCCTCTCTCTCCCTCACCATCACTAACTCTCCACTTTTCATCATCTTTTCTCCCTTATTCTTCCTCCTACCCTCACTCCCCCATCCCTCCTTCTCCCCTCCCATCACTTGACTCCTTCCCCACCCCCCTTAGCCTTTTTTTCCCCTCTCCTCCCTCCCCCCTCCTCTTCCCCTCTTCCGAACATAAAGCGTAATCGTACTGAAGCGGTTAACGCACGTCATTTTTATTTAATTCTGGCTGACACTAGACACAAAAAGCAACTAAGAAAATGCATACAGAGGAAAACACAAACACAGGAAAAAACAAACCATAAACAGCAGAGAGTACAAAACAGAAAAACCAACAAAAACACAAAAACAGGAAAAAACAAACCATAAACAGCAGAAAGCACAACACAGGAAAACTACGAAAACACACACAAAAAGGGAAACAGTAAAACACATAAACACAGAAGCGGGAAAAAAAAATCTATCATCAGAGTACACACCTCCTTTCCCTCAGTACTAAAGCCTCCGGAATCCTTTACACAAATCCTCAAAATATCCGCAGTTGAGGCCGTTATCTCGACCGCCATCATCATAATAACCCACTTAGTTCTTTATCGCTGCGGCTTTGTCTGTGAGTGGCGTCATCATCATCGTAGGACAGCTCTGGGAATTTACTGTATCTCTTATCATTAATTTCTTTACTACCATGATGTCTTATTGAAGTTCACTCATACCTTTATTGATTTATTCTTATTAACTCCAGACAATTTCATTCATATTTAGAGTGAATTTAATAAAGGCTACACTTACTCCTCCAGGTTGAACAGTCTCTCTCTCTCTCTCTCTCTCTCTCTCTCTCTCTCTTTACGTGTCCAATTCTGGGCATAGGATTCACTGCCTGTCCACTGAGGCCTAGGAGTCCCACGCACTGTACACCTTGACATGTCACTATTCCGAAGCGAACATCTTCTGTCCCTACTGATAACATGCATACCTGTCTTTAAATAGCAAGAATAACCATAATAACTCACTTAATTTTTTATCCCTTATATCACCAACACGATATTAAATATTATTATTAAGCTCCTCACGACCACCAGTGTCACAATTATCATTATCATTCTGGATCACAATCACCTCTGCCTGAGCATTATCATAAACATCATCAACAATTCACTTCATTAGGATTCAGCTGTGATATTTTGCTTTAATAATTAGCTGGGCAAGCTACTTCATTATCTTCGTTTCTGTATTTAACTTGACGGCCATTCACGGGCTTTTTGGGCTCATTGTTAATCAGTTGTTTGACCTTTTTAAGTCCTATCATATCTATTTTTCCTTCACCTTTTCCTCTTCTCAAGCCCCCCTCCCTATTCTCTCTCTCTCTCTCTCTCTCTCTCTCTCTCTCTCTCTCTCTCTCTCTCTCTCTCTCGTTATATATAAATATATATATAATGAAAACAGCACATATGAGACAGTCCGACAAAGTCCCCCTCTCCAACAATACCACAATACGAACATTATAATCTAGAAGTCGTTTTCCTGAACTAATTCCAACTTTCCTAACTTAATCTTATCTGATATCCGTGGAGTGGGGTGTGGAGTGCTGTGGGGGTGAGTCTGGGTGTGAACAGAAGGCCATATTCTTTGCCTCTGCATAACATGAACCTCTTTTTATGTCCATTTTTGCTGCTCCCAGATAAAGCTATTGATCTTCGGTGAAAGCAATGATACTGATGTGGTTCAAAGCAATCTCCATTAATCACTTCCCTTCCAGATGCCTCCCTCTAAGCACGATAAAACTGTATGGTGAGAAGGAAAACAAAAACTGGCGTCATCATTCTGAAGAAATTAAAGAGGAGTAAGCAGAAGGTTATCCCTTGCACAACAAACCCTCCAACTGAAACCAAGAGACAGTGAAAATGATCACGATATAGTACTCTTCTTATGAAACTTTCGTAGTCACTGTAGCCTAAAGAAACAGAATGCGATGCACTGCCATGTGGAAGGAGAAAATGCAAGAATAAACAGTATCAAGTATGACTGGGAATAAAATGAGGACTTGGTTACGATCAAAGGAAAGAGGCTAAGTGTGATGGCCGGACAGTGACCAGAGGTTGGGATTAAGATGATGTCTAGACGGTGGGGTGGAGTCAGGGCCAAGGCAGTGAAATCAGAAGAGGTGAACTGGTATACGAGGAGTGAGATAATGGATGAGAGTGGGGTGCTGTTGAAGGAGTGGGGATTTTGCGACTAAATCACCAAGTAATGACTACGAAAGCACGATAGTTTAAGTCTTGTTATCAAGATTTTGTCGTCCATGAACAGACAGGAGTGAGGTTTGAATGAGGTACTGTAATAATATATGTAGCATTAATAACTTATTTACACTGAACACGACGTATTTACCTTCACCGGTGGAGACAGTCGAAGGATATCTCTGCATCAATGTGTGTCTATCGGTCTGGCGGATCACAGAATAACTAATTGGAGGATTACAGTAAAATTCTGTGTGCATATTTCTACTGATTCAAGGAAGAATTGATTAAACTTTGGTGAAAAGAAGTAAAATAAGAGGAAAACAGAGACAAAGAAGCATATCTAATACACAGAACTCTGAAAACCAAGACTCAAACCTTTTCAGTGATCTCGGCCGATGGTTTAAGCAGTGCGGACCAGGAATAAAAATAACTGCGAGCTTCATGAAGATATAATAAACAAAATGATAATGTTAGTTCACGCTTAATCGCCGAGGGAAAAGGATACGATAAGATAGCATGCAAGAAGATCATAAAATTTCCATGCCTGAGGTGGGGGGTCGGGTTGATGGGTGGGGTTAGGGGGGAGAAGGTGAGGGAGAGGAGAAGGATAGGGGCGATGGGCAGGAGAAATGGCTGGGGGGATTTAGGAACGAGGTGGTTGTGGGTAGGAACTGGAAAGGCTGGGGTTAAGAGAGTTGGGGATGAGGGAATGTGAAGGGATAGGGAGAAAGTAAGGGAGCTAAAGGAAATAGAGGGTTGCGAAAGGTAGGAAGGGGAAAGGTGTTAGGGTGGTATTAGATGGGGTGGTTAGCGATGAGGGAATGGGAGCGGTTTGAGAAATAAGGGAGTGAGGGGAGTGTGTGAGTGTACAGGAGGGGGGAGGGGGAAGTCTTAATTGTCAGGAAATGGAAACAGGACGATTTGGCTGTGCTCTCTATTTGCTTTCCCTCTAAACTGACTTATGGTGATGAAGGAGAAGGGGGACAGGACTGGGTTGGGAGGGTGTACAGGAGTGAGAGGGGGGGAACTAAAAAGGGGAAATGAAGGGTACTGAGTAAGTGTAGGGGGTAAGGGTGGGTAAGAAGGGTGGAGGGGTGATATGGGGCTCGGTGGGGTTTAGAATCAGGTAGTGAGGTTGGGGTTTGGGGGTTAGGTCAGGTTAAGCACGATACATTAGGTAGGAACGGTATGGGGTGGAAATAAATGGGCTAGAGAGGGGAGAAGAGAGGGGATAGGGAGATAGGAGTGACAGATCAAATTGGGGGAGCAGGAAAGTGACGCTGAGTGAGGTTGAAGGAAGGGGAGAAGAGGAGAGGGAAAAGGAATGGAGAAGAGTAAGAGGAGGGATGAGGGGGGAAATGGAGAGGAAGAAGGGGGAAACAGAGAGGGGGAATGGAGAGAAGTAAGAGGGGTTAAGGGTGAAGGGGGGATCCTTAATCGCGGGCTGCGGAAAGCGGACGATTTCGCTCGGAACTCTATTATATTTGCTCTGCCTCTAAACTGGCGATGATGGAGGAGGAGGAGGAGGAGGAGGAGGAGGAGGATAACAGAAGACAGGAGGTGAGATGATGGGGGGGGAGAAGGGGGAGATAGTCTAAACAGATGGGGGTGGAACCTAAACCCAACCAACGTTTTCACGCGACTTTCGAACTGATGTAAAACACACACACACACACACACACACACACACACACACACACACACACACACACACACACACACACACACACACACACACATCACACACACATAATGACTTAATTGTGATGCACGAGCCAATCAAGACGCACGATTTAAGAAGTGGAGGCGGAAGAAGGCTTTGGATTAATGCGTAGTGACTGCACGAGGGTGAGTAAGCCAGACAAATATTTTTTCCAAGCCACAATCTTCCCCTAGAACACGATACGCAATAATCTCATTCACATCCATGTCCCTAATGTTTTACTTATGACAACAGAATATATGAAGAGGAAGAGAAAAGCAGAGCAGGGGAAGTACTTCATCAAGGGTCCTAATCAAGACTGGCTGTTAGTTTAGAAGCTCACTTTTGTATAAATAAAAAAAAAAATGACGTATTGAAGAAGCTTAGCTCTGGATCAGGCTCAGTCCATAACAGGTCCACTGCAAATTGGACTTTTTCTTCGGTGGGAGTGTAACAGCAGGAGTCAACCCTTCCCCATACTGCAATACGAATGGGGAAGGAAGTCTGTAGTTAGAATGGCACGTGCTAAAGTCGATGTGTTGTATTAGCTATGCTTGTGTGCCAGGTTCTGTAGATGTCATCGGTAGATAGGACAGGGTGAAAACATACACAAGGAAATATTCAAACCAGCCAGTCTAAATGACGGCTACGGCGTGGTCTTTGAACCTTTGTCTCGGAGATAATGCTTTAAGAGATGTGCACGTTAACCACCAAGCCACCACAGATCCAACATAGTCACCACAGATCCAACATAGCCACCACAGATCCAACATAACCACCACAGATCCAACAAAGAGCAAAGGTTGACAAAATGTGCCCCGGTGTCATACAAACCAAACAGCAGCTTTCACAGGAACATGTCTGGCCTACGGATATCTAAGCTCAGTGAGTAAGGCAGGGTGAATCCTGGCGCAGAGGTGGCTGCCATAAACGTAAATAGTAACTCGGGTGGAGGCGGTGGGAGTTGTGGCCCATAATTACCCACTACATTATACCAACAAAACATTTAATTGGCCTGCGACACTGGTAACCCACAGCTAGCTCTTGCCCCCTCGCCCTCCTCTCTCTCTCTCTCTCTCTCTGTCTCTCTCTCTCTCTCTCTCCTGCTGCGGTACGTAGAGGGCTGGGTTACAGAAGGGGTTAACCTCTTTACGCCATGAGGCCTGCTCTTCAGTTGAAAAAGCCCGTCTTGTTTCGTTCTGATTGAAACATATGACACTAAACAAAAAACAAACAAACAAAAGACGCACTTAGTATCAGCCATTACATTCACAAAAAAAAAAATCTATCTATCTATCTATCTATCTATCTATCTATATATATATATATATATATATATCCTCCAGTCAAAAGGGTTTATTGTGCTGTTTCATGGAAAGGTGACTGGTAAGGAAGAGGAAGGGTTACATATATTGAAGGTAAGATAGAGAAAGGGTCCAGTATAGCATTGATACAGAGGTGTGGTACACAGGCGCACTACACAGAGAAGGTAAGGCACAGAGAGAGTTTGTATAGAGAAGTTGTGGCTGTAAAGGACTAGCTGTAAAGGAACACTGGTACCAGCGATTTATCAACACACATGATTTTTAGTTCATACCCAAACGTACTCATGCACTGAAGCCAATGTACGTACATCCAGTCCTTCATGCAGACAAGAGTTCCTAGGGCGGTATGACCAGAGCGCTAGTCCATCAAAAAGCAATTTCACTAAGCATATAAATTTAGTTCGTCAATTTTCGTACCTAAACAACAAAGTATGTAATTTAGTGCCTTACCGTGTGTGCTGGGAAAAAGCGGCCTTGGAGGTTTCGTGACAGTTCATCTTTATTGACTAATTCTATACATTAACCTCGCGATTTTCTCAAGTCCATTACTGAAAGAAATACATGTCGAAACTATAATGATAAACAGTATATTATATATATGTGAATTTTAGAGTGTAATATGAAAATAAATCGGTAAGGGAGAGGTGTTAGGAAGCTTCCAATACCACCCACACTACGGCTGAAAGCATAAACAAACTGAATTCTGCAACTGGACTAGAATGCTACGAATGAAAAAAAAAAAAAGGGGGGGGAATTGAAATAGCTAATGACTTCGTCCAAATTAGTCTCGTTGCTGATCTAACTCTTGGTGAATGATCTCTCTCTCTCTCTCTCTTTCTCTCTCTCTCTCTTTCTCTCTCTCTCTCTCTCTCTCTCTCTCTCTCTCTCTCTCTCACACACACACACACACAGACGGAGGCGGCACATCAAAAAACACCCACAGTCAGCAGGTTTATCCTTAATCAGATGAACACCAGCTTACAAAAAAAAAAAAAAAAGAGAAAGAAAAGAAAAATATACTACTAGACAGTCAGACATACAGGAGATAAAAAAAAATAAAGCTGTCCTGAAAAAATCTGAAAAATCTTGTAGGCGTAATTTATTCTTCCTTAATTTACCCTATTTAGTTCGATGACTCTCTCTCTCTCTCTCTCTCTCTCTCTCTCTCTCTCTCTCTCTCATCCCATTAGTTGATGAGGCTCCCCCTGACCAGCTTCATCCGTCTTGTCAAAACAGCAGTTATGTGTTTATAGAAGTCTCCTCCCTCCTTTCTATTTTCTCTCCCCCTGTTCCTTATCCCCCACCCCTCACTAAATTTTTCTTATCTTCTCATTTTCTTCCTCTTTTTCTTTCCTCCCCCCTTCCTCCCCCTTCCCTCTCTGTCTATTTTCTCTCCTCTCCTCTCCCTATGTATTCGCCCCCCTCCTTGCTTTGTACGCTTCCCTTTCCTCTCGTCTCTCTCTCTCTCCTCTGCTTTTCTCCCCATCTCCTGCCTTCCCCCTCTCTTCCTCCTTTCCCTTCTCTCCTTCACCCTCGCACCACTCTTACCTTTTGCCCCTTCTCAAGGATTCCTCTACTTCCCTTTTGTCTGAAATTTCTCCCCATTCCCTTGCCTTCTCTCCTTTTCCTACCATGGATATGAACCTTCCTACCCACTCCTTACCTATTCTTCTTTACCCGTTCTCCTGCTAACTTCTATCCCTTTTCTCTTCCTCTATTTTCACTTCCCTTCCTTACATTTTCTTCTACATTCTTCTACCCAGCTCTCCCTTTCCCTTTTTCTCTTCTGCCTTCTCCCTTCCTCTTTCTCCTGCTTTCCTCTACCGAAATCCACCCCTCCTCCATTTTCTTCACCCATCTCCACCCTTCCCACTATTCTCTCTCCCCTCCGCCCCACCCCAGGAGTCGATACAGGTGAGGCAGGTGGGGATGCTACCCTAATTAGCCTTCATTGCTACGGGTAAGACGCCATCGCTTCACCATATTTACATTAGATTATGGGTATTGGCGCCGGGCTTTCTTATCCACCGACCTCCCACCCTCACCCTTCTGTCCAGTTTTAGACGGGATGGACGGTGGTGGTTGCGGGGTGGTGGTGGGGATATTGGCAGACGGTGGTAGAGGTGATGGTGGTAGTGGTGGTAATGGTAGTTGGGTTGTAGTACTAGTGGGTGAGGTTTTGGCAGCTAGATAATGGTAACCACAGCACTTTTCGGCCCCATGCCTCTCACCCTCTCCCAGTGACACTAGTCCACCTTTCCTCCTAAATTTTCTTTCCTATCATTTTCTTCCCTACTGCTCTCTCCCTTCATAATCATCCTTTATCCCATCTTCCTCCATCTCTCACAATCTCCCCTAGTTTCTTACCTTCCTCTCCCTTTCTCCCACTGACATCGTTTCCTCCTTCCCTTATTGACAGAAGTTTCCAGCCTCTTTCATCAACCCGAGTTCCTCCCTCCCACTTCCATCTAGGGCAGCTATTACTCTTTTCGCCATTTCCCGTTCCCTCTCCTATCAACATCAGTCTCTCTCTCTCTCTCTCTCTCTCTCTCTCTCTCTCTCTCTCTCTCTCTGAAACTTCCCTCCCTTCCCTACAAGTCATCACAAAATCGCTACAACTCCATACACCTCATTCATCCTCCCCCTGTGTCATTCTCCCCAGGCTAACTTCTGCTTAATAGCCTCTCAGACAAGGCCAAATGATCACTTTTCACGCTGATGAGAGAAAAAAGGTGATTCTGGGCTGCTCGGGCGGGATGAAGGGAGAAGTTGAGGTGGGTAGGATACTTTTTAATTGTGTTTTTCTGTTTTAGGTTGGATGGTGGTGGTGGTGCTGATGAAAATGATGATGATGATGATGATGATGATAATGATGATGGTGTGTTTATCTGCAGTTTTAGAAGTTGATGTCTGTGATTAATTGTCCTAATTTTTCCTCTCACTCTGACATGGAGAAGCCTTCCAGTTAGGTTTCCCCCCCACCCCATCATTTGTCACATCGGGAGGCCGCAGCTTAGGTCAATCAATGCAGACATTTTGATTGCACCTGGAATTATTAATCAACCATGCAATTAATGAATGCAACACACACACACACACACACACACACACACACACACACACACACACACACACACACACACACACACACACACACACACACACACACACACACACACACACACACACACACACAACAAGGAAAATGTTATGAGAAAGATCATACAGGGAAGACACAGGTCATGCTGACTGAGGCATCCCCACAACACAAGATAAATCGCCAACTGAGAGGCAAGGAGGACCAGTCCATGAACCAAGCTGTCCTTAGATCCAACAGTACTCCATTGGCCGATTATTTACCGTAGACAAAACTCCTAAACGAAAGTCACAAGAATCACAAACAGCCGTCTTGGACTGGTATCTGGTGGGTCTTGAGTCAACAAACCAGCAAGAGTGAAGAAGAACACATACTTTCATACACACACACACACACACACAATGATACTAGATTCCAAGCTTTTAAAAATTCAATAGGGTTATATATAGTTCTCATAAATCTCATCAGTACTAGAGGTGCCTCCTTTTCTTGCAATGACCAGAAGAGAGCAAGAATAAAATAAAAATGACGTTCTTTGGCCGAAGGGATTAGGATAAAATCATTAAAGGTTGTAAGAAAAAATGTGAGAATGATGTCAGTCTGTCTGCAGGGGTTAGCCAGCAGCACCCCGGAAGGCCCTAAACTTGGCTACCTCAGTCACACACCCTCAAACTTAGTCATGACAAAAATATGGTGAGAAACTAAACTCGGGAACCTGAGAGACTCGCCCGAATACGAGACGAGGTGGCAAAGTGTCCTCCCTTCAGAATTAGTTTGAACCTCAATCAACACTTTCGTCAGTGGTAAATCGAATGACTTATGTTACATTTTTAGACACAAAGACGATGAGGTATTACACTATGAAGCCTCTAAATAATTAGTGAATAATTTTAAAGGTAAAAAATTATTAAGTCATACTGAATATATACATTATTTAATTAAAGAATGATAGCCCTTACTTTTAAAAAATCTGTGTTGCGTACCAGTTAAAGTATATAATGACTCCAGCAATATTTTCAAGACATTCCATTAACTGCACGGCGAGAAGGCACTGGAGAAATCAAATTTCTCTCTCTCTCTCTCTCTCTCTCTCTCTCTCTCTCTCTCTGTCACACACACACACGGAAGCATGTGTATTGTGAAATTAAATCGGTCAGTACCCGGAAGGAGGAGGACCAAAGTTTAATATCACACTGCATAACTATCACAGCAAGAACAGAACCGGGAAAGGAGGAGGAGGAGGAGGAGGAGGAGGAGGAGGAGGAGGAGGGATGTGGGACAGGGGTAGAGGGAAAAAATAAAACACGGAAGGGAAAGGGCAAGAAGAATATGAAAACAGATAAAGGGGGAGAAAGAAAGAAGAAAACATGGACACGGGCGGCAGGAGGGAAGTAGTGGGGTAAAGGCGAGATGGAAAAAATGAGGAAAAGGAAGGTGGGAGACGGGAGATGGGAAGAGAAAGGGAAGAGAGGCAAGAGGAAGGAAGAAAAGAGGTGAATGATACAGGAAAGAAAGAATGAAGACACGAGAAGAAGAAAGAGGAGAGGAAAGCTGGAAGAAAGGGAGAGGAAGAGAGAAGTGAGGTAGGAGTGAGGGAAAGTTTAATATCATCACCAGACTGAACGACTATTATGGTAAGAACAAGAGAGGGAGAGAGGAGGAGGGGAGAAGGAAGCGAGAAAGGGGAGATATGAAGGAAGAGGGAGAAAGCTAAAGAAGGAAGAGAAGGAAAATCGGAAGAGAATGAGAAGACGATAGAGATGGAAGGGTGAGGCGAAGAAATGGGAAATGAGGAGAGAGGAGAAAGAGCAAGGAGAGAAAAAGAAGAAGAGAAAGAGATGAAAGGAGAGACGTGGGGCAAGACGAGAGGAAGAAGGAACCAGTATGCGACTAAGAGAGGGCGAAGGGAAGAAAAACAAGAAAAGGGAGAGGATGTGAAGTGGGAAGGAGAGGAAGAGGGTAATGGAGCACATTAGGAATGGCGAAAGAGACAGGAATCAAGACAAACATAACTGCATTGGTGAGGTGATACAATATGAGGGAATGTGGGAGGACGAAGGAAGGAAGGAGGTAGAGGAAATAAGAGAAGAAAGGGAGAGGGCAGGAAGAACCGAAGTGGGGGAAGGAAGGAGGGAGGAGGGAAAGAAGAAAGGAAGAGAGGAAAAAGAGATGGAGGAAATAGGAAGAATAAAACAATGGAAAGAAGACAAGGAAAGGAAAAAGGAAAGGGAGGAAAGAATGCAGGAAGAAGAGAAGAGGTGTTCCGTGTGTTTTCCTTCTCAATAGTCCTTTCATTGCAATGGGTACACTTGAGTATTCTACACAGGCTAACACCACACAATTTTATTCACGTGAGGGAAATCGCTGCAGACAGACGCTTCAAAAACTACCCAGAACCTTTTCTCTGCCACTAGTACACCCAAAAAAATTTATTTAGACGAAAACTACATGATTTGTTTGTGTTCAGATAAATCCAGGCAGTCAAAGGGTTAAGCTGACTGTCGCCTGGAGCTCATCTGTTTACCTTTTGTGCTTATCTCTTTCAGTCTTCTCTTTGTCAGTGTCTACGGTTCTCAGTATACAAACACATTCATAAGTACACACACACACACACACACACACACACACACACACACACACACACACACACACAGAGTCACCACACGCATATAGACACTCACAAACACAAATGTACACCTCCGCATGCAATTTTAACGAACTGTACCAGAAGACAGTTAAAAAAAAAAATTAAAAACGAACTCTAGGTAAAAACACAAGAACGGGAAGGGGAAAGTTGGATATATGGATCAAAGGAAAAGTGGGCTGGAGAGAAGAAAATAAGAAAGAAAAAGGTATATACGGGAGATGAAGAGAACAGAATAACGTAAAAAGCGAATTTCTTCCATTCTTTGCGTAGGGAGTAACTATTTTATTCTTGATTGAGTTAGAACACTGTAGAAGGCTTTTCCATGTGAGAAAGTAACTGGGCACTTTTGCTGAACTTACCCACATGAGGAAATAACTACTGTAGCCTTTCTTGTTCATTCGTTTCTGCTGGAGCAACTTACGTTCATTCTTAGAGCAGATTATAACTCAGGATGAATGACTGTCTTGTTCGGCAGGGAACTGATCCAAACGGGGAAGTAAGAGATGTTTTGGTTTGTGCTCAATTTGTCTGGCGCAACAACTGCCATAGTCATACCGGCAACATTAAGAAAATAAACAGCTGACTAAGTGTGTGTGTGTGTGTGTGTGTGTGTGTGTGTGTGTGTGTGTGTGTGTGTGTGTGTGTGTGTGTGTGTGTGTGTGTGTGTGTGTGTGTGTGTGTGTGTGTGTGTGTGTGTGTGTGTGTGTGTGTGTGTGTGTGTGTGTGTGTGTGTGTGTGTGTGTGTGTGTGTGTGTGTGTGTGTGTGTGTGTGTGTGTGTGTGTGTGTGTGTGTGTGTGTGTGTGTGTGTGTGTGTGTGTGTGTGTGTGTGTGTGTGTGTGTGTGTGTGTGTGTGTGTGTGTGTGTGTGTGTGTGTGTGTGTGTGTGTGTGTGTGTGTGTGTGTGTGTGTGTGTGTGTGTGTGTGTGTGTGTGTGTGTGTGTGTGTGTGTGTGTGTGTGTGTGTGTGTGTGTGTGTGTGTGTGTGTGTGTGTGTGTGTGTGTGTGTGTGTGTGTGTGTGTGTGTGTGTGTGTGTGTGTGTGTGTGTGTGTGTGTGTGTGTGTGTGTGTGTGTGTGTGTGTGTGTGTGTGTGTGTGTGTGTGTGTGTGTGTGTGTGTGTGTGTGTGTGTGTGTGTGTGTGTGTGTGTGTGTGTGTGTGTGTGTGTGTGTGTGTGTGTGTGTGTGTGTGTGTGTGTGTGTGTGTGTGTGTGTGTGTGTGTGTGTGTGTGTGTGTGTGTGTGTGTGTGTGTGTGTGTGTGTAAGTAAAACAAACTCCCAGCAGTGATCGAGTGTAACTGTACGGTGTAGATTTGTATATGCGTCAGAGTACCCAGCCCCACCCTCTATCCTCGCTACTGTTTATCTCACCAACGTAAACGCAGTAGTAATCCTCGCCTGCTAATACCTCGAGCCAAGCCAGACCTTTCTCCACTGGGACCTAACCACGCTTCTGCCCCTAACTTGTGGCCCCGTTAGCGTCAGAATCAGTAAGTAATTAGGGAAGGCAACTGACCGTGTATTAGTTAGTTAGGAGAGTGACCACGGCGCCAACCAGACCAGTGTGGTTAAGTTGGCACCGGTACAGAGACACTTAGACACTTAGAATGACACACTACACGGACAATGGCACTTATAATGGTACAACACTTACACAAATCATATAGGCAATAACAAACACCAAAAAGACACTTACATATCGCTACGCAGTCCAGTGTGGTTAACTTGGCACCAGTACACAGACACTTAAATAATGACACTTACAGACTTCAACACACCGACATGGTATCTATTTTGGTGCATAGGTTTCAAAGACAGGCACTTACATAAATGGCGCGCGCACACACACACACACACACACACACACACACACACACACACACACACACACACACAAGCATAACATGACTACGCCCTAGGGTATAATTTTACTGTGAAGACGCAAATGGGAAGCAAGAAGAGTGTCCACCATTAATTAGTTTCCTTTATGAGAGACCTTTGCTAAACTCTGCGAACTGATAAGCTTGTAATATATACTGGTTGGATGCAATGAACATAGAAGACTCCGGAACAGCAGAAACTAAACACGGACCTGCTAACTATCACATTAGCCTTAATTTGTAACACTTAGCAATTACAGTCTAGGATAAAGTAACTTCTCGCAAAGATTTAATACTAAGAATGAAGGCTGCGTTTACTTTAGCCACTTCAACGGTACTGCCGGCTTAGGTCATATACACTGGCATCAGTTAGACGATTTTACTCATCTTCGGGAAACACTTATCATCCACTGCTTGTGAATTAATAACCTGTCTTAGCCTCAGTCCACTTGTGGTGTCGTCAACTCTGAAGCAATCTGCCCCTCTTCATCTCGATTCCCCTTTTCGGAGTCCCCTCTCTGTCACCCCTTCCCCCATACACCTCCCGCACCACCCTCATGCCCAGTCCAGAGTCTCAACATGCCATTTGAGCCGAGTAATAAACACCTCACACAAAGGCACACCATTTCGGCACACCCTCTTGCTATACTATGTTCCTTGGAAACAGCAAAATGCAAAACAGGAAGATAACTTACACTGAGTCGACCAAGAAGCCAACCCACACACGCATTCACGTACCTGTAATTAAGATAAGCCGGTTAGAGGTAATAGGAGAGTAGTTAGGAGCGGAGGACATAACTGAACATTGGGAGAATAAGTCTGTAACATGGAGAGGGCAGAGGAGGAGACAGGGAGAATTCTTATAATTACCGTGACATTAATATTATAAATTGTAAAGGTAAATTATATAGGGGAATGAGGACAGGAGGGCCAATAACAAGGTAAGAGGTGCCAGGGAGCCTCCTAATGCCACAGGTCTGTAAGTATTGACATATTGGTGATGACAAGTTCCCTAATTATGGGCGGGGGCCGGTGATTAAAGTGGTAATGACAGAGGTAATGAGTTATGACAATGACGATAATTGACTTTGGTGCTGTGATGATTTTCCTTCAGCGTGACAGTAATGAAAGTGGCGGAAATTATATAATTAGGCCCTGACAGTGGTATAATATTAGTGATGGCGACTGGGTATGTCTCTCATTATAAATAAATTAATATATATATATATATATATATATATATATATAACTTCCATTCTGTTTTGTACTCTGTCTGTCTGTCTGTCTGTCTGTCTCTCTCTCTCTCTCTCTCTCTCTCTCTCTCTCTCTCTCTCTCTCTCTCTCACACACACACACACACACACACACACACACACACACACACACACACACACACACACACAAGGCCAATAGACATGTCAAAAGTAATTATGTAAAATTACTTATATAACTGTGATGATTGGAAATGAGGTGGAGCTACGAGTGATACGCTGTGAAAAAGTAACAGAAGTGTGATACAAAGTACAACTATGATGGCAGGGGTAGTAGGTATAACAGCAGCACAGTAGTGGAGGTATTAGCAGCCGCGGAAGTTGTAGTCGAAGGAGCAGTAGCAGCAAATAACAGTGAAAGGAACAGTTACGATAAGAGAAAATGATTAGGAAAAGTGAGTGAAGAAAAACATGTGACTGAAACGGCAACAATAATCGTAGTAATAGCAACAGAGGCAGCAGTAAAAGTAGTAGCAGAAACAAGCAATGATGAGGAGAGGTGTGGTGATGAAGGGACCAGCGGTGATATGGGATGGGGACGCTAATGATGGGGGTCGAGGGTCATGGTGAAGGGTGAAGACGGAAAATGAAATAATAATAACAGTTGTAGTAATAACTGTAGTGGACGTAGCAGAAATATCAGCAATGGTAGAAGCTGGCGACGATGAAGGGAACAAGGGTGATGAGGGGAGGAGAGATGATGAAACTGAGGGGGAGGTGCGGTTATTACAAGTGTGATGATGATCTAAATACTAGTTAGAGTAGTAGATAAGTAGAGGAAATAGGAAAAGTAGTAAAAGTAGGAGCAGCAGAAAATAATAAGGACAGGAACAGTGGTGATAAGGGGAGAGGGAGATGATGAAGATGTGGGTGGGGGAGTTGGGAGCCGAGGGTGGGGGTGAGTGAGCGTGGGGGGTGATGATGAGGGGTGATGATTGAGGTCCATTTGTTCTCTAGCGACCCTGTTAGTGTCTCACACTGACGGAGACAAAGTGAGCTAGAGATGGAGGGAGAGGGGGAGAGAGAAAGAATGAGGGGAGGAGACGGAGAGAGAGAGAGAGAGAGAGAGAGAGAGAGAGAGAGAGAGAGAGAGAGCAATGGCGGCAGCAGTTGTCAAGCCCACGATCCAAACATACTTATCTTCCTACTCCTGGCTCAATGAGAAGGAGGAGGAGGAGGAGGAGGAGGAGGAGGAGGAGGAGCAGGAGGAGGAGAAGCTATAAAATAAATAACAACCAAACAGAAAGCAAACGAAGGCGGTGGGACAAATGATGAGGATGGTAACATAGAGGAAAAGGAATAAAAGGAAGAAGACGAGGAATAAGAAAAAAAAATAGATGACGAAAAATGAAGGTCCATTAAACAACTGAAAAACGTAAACACAGAATAAAATACAACTGGGCCTCCAACGAAGAAGGAAATAAGAGTAAATAAAATAATCAGATGAAAGGACAGCAAGAACGTGATGGATTGGAGAATGTGTACATATCATCATCATCAGCAGCAGGATAAACACCTACTTGGACT
>NC_137019.1:16346139-16498639 GCF_032717465.1 Coenobita brevimanus
CTTTATTTTCTACCAAACCGTGGTTATTGATTCCGTACGCAGTCTATGTCATGACAGTTATAAAGAACAACTTTGGAACAAGGAATAAAGTAGAAAACAAAATGCAAAAGCGAGATAATAACGGTATATAATTGGACCAGTTTCTCGTGCTATCGCACTACGATTCAGCTGAGGATATAAGGAGAGGATAACTGCAGACGGCCGGTTGGTCCAGAGACCCTCGTAAGGTAGAACCCTGTAGTGAAATGAACAGGTGTAGCACAGTCGCTCCAGGAGACATCATCATCATTATAATCGTAGTATGATAAACTAGGTAAGGAGGATCCAGACGCAAAACACAAAAGCGAGAAAGTGATCATCATCAGAGTGCCCAGAGCAAATGGACCACACCTCCATTCACTCAACACACCAAACCTTCGAAGTTCTCCCCGTGAACATAAAAGATCTTTCAGAAGTCCCCAACGCCTGAGAGAAAAGGAGACAAATAAAACAAAAAGAGTATTGAGAGAGCGATACATACAAAACGAGCACTGAAAGAGAGCGATAAACAAAAGGAGCATTGTGAGAGAGCGCCGTGGGAAGCTGCATGTCTCGCAAATCTGTGTATGCTATCGAGTCGCCTGTGGTGTAGTTCGTTCGCCTTAACTTGGCGGAGAATTTTGTCCCTTTGCAGCTTACTTCAGCGTCAGAATATGTCAAAACTACGGCACTACAACCTCGCCATAGTACTTCTTCGTGACTAGCATCATATTCTAGTGATAATTTCTTGTTGCAGTACTATGGCTCTACTTCCTTTCAACAGTGTTTCTTCGTGACTAGAGTAACATTTTAGTGTTTATCTTTGTTAGATCAATGGCAGGGTAAGAACACTACAGCTTCATATCATTATCCAGAGCTTCTACTTGACTAGTATAATATTGCAGTGTTAATTTCCTGTTACAGCTCAGCATCCGAAAAAGAGAAATGGGAATTTTAGACTAAGATAAAATGGACAGAGTACAGCTTTGGCGCCTTCCCCAGTCGTGTTTACAAAGCCCTGCCATCTGGTGACGAAAGAAGACACTATCGAGACGGTTTGGGGCCGAGATGGGTCTGAGACGAGATCTTGCAATAGCATTCGAGGATGGAGGGAAGGAAGGCACGAGGGGAAAAGAAGCCTGGGTTGAAGGGAAGAAGAAAGGAAGAATGGAAGGAAAGAAGGATGGAAGGAAATAAGTAAGGACGGGAGGGAAGGAGGGGAGGAAGTAAGGAAGGAAACCAAAAATTATAAAAAAGAAAGAAAGAATGAAGAAACAGAAAACACAGAAAAGGTGCAGGAAAGAAAGGAGGAGGAAGCGAACGAGAGAAATAAAGTAAGGAAGGACAAACTGAAGAAGAGAAGTATTGAGTAATTAAAATGAGGGGCATAGGTATAAAGTAAAGAAAAGGGAGAAGGCGAAAAGGAAGGAAGGAAGGAAGGAAGGAAGGAAGGAAAGAGGGAGAGGGAGACAGATAGCTATAAAGAAAGATAAGGAGAAAGGCATACCAAGGACAGTAAAGAACAAAACGTGATAAAGGAAACGAAGAAGGGAAAGAGCAAAAACAGAAGGGAGAAAGACATGGAAAGATAAAAATAAAGAGAAGGGAAAGGTGCAAAAGAAAGAGCAAATACAGAGAAGAAAAGGAACGAATATGGAAAAAGGATGAAAAGATAAAGAGGACAAAAGAGACTAAATAAAGAGACTAGAATGAAACTTGAATAAATATATAAGGAAAGGAGAAGAGGGAAAGCAATAACGAGGGCAAGAGTAAATAATGAAGAGACGGAAGTAAGAAAGATACGGAAGGGATAAGAATGGAAGCGACAGAGGGAAGACTGTAAAGAAGGGAGAAAGAAGAATAAAGAAAGGAGGAAGGAAAAGGGTGATATGGTAAAGAAAAATATCTGAGAGAGAGAGAGAGAGAGAGAGAGAGAGAGAGAACGATAAGAATCTAGTAAAAATAAAAAGGGGTGCAGAAATCACACATATTCCTTTCTGACTAGCAAATCTCTTCCCTCCCTGTGTGTGTGTGTGTGTGTGTGTGTGTGTGTGTGTGTGTGTGTGTGTGTGTGTGTGTGTGTGTGTGTGTGTGTGTGTGTGTTTTATACGATCCAAACAACGATGGTATTATGTCAACCCCCTTTACATCTTATTCTTTCTACGACCAGACGATTTAAATCAGATGACGAAAACACCTTTGCTAATGAAGGAGTTAATGTATGCTGTTTCTAACGTCTCCTATTATCTGGAGTGGAATGGAGTGGGGATAGGAGTTATGAGGGATGGGGGTGAGAGAGAAAGACAGAGACTGAGATGGAGGGAAGGAGGAGAAAGGAAAGAGGGGAAGGGTGAGGGGGAGGAAAGGAAGGAAAGGAGATGCTGGGTCTGTCTGAAGTGAAGTGTAAGGGATGAATAACATGACACAGGGGATGGACAGGGCAGGGTGGGGTGAGGGAGGATGAAGATGGTGCCTGGAATGGGATGCAGGATGGGGGAGTGGGAGTAAGGGGGTACATGTTGACCAGAGAGAGACTACTCAAAATCCCCCCTCACCTCCCCTCCCTTCCCCCTACTACGACGACCCAACTTTTCCACCCCACCAATTCTCGCCTCCCCCCCTCCCCTCGTCTCCCCCCAACCGTTGAGCACCCGCCCGGAATTTTTAGAGGGTGTCACCTCCTAGATATTTTTCCTCCCCGGCGGGCCTTCCGGGAGTAGTTGGTCGGTGGGGCGCTTCTGGCATCCGCCTCATTACGGGCAGAAGGTTTCACTTTTCTTCAACCCTTGCCTCAGATGCGTTTGTTTTCTTCTCGTCCTTGGTGCTGAAGGACACCTTCACGTGGTGGCACCGATATACTCGTAATCAGGTGGCTCAACTGCCTGCTTATAAAAGCGTCCCCTAACTACTTTCCTATCCCCCGAAACGAGGATGGTGGACAATACGAGAGAAACTTAAGCCTGTGGTCCACCAAGTTTACATTTCAGATGAGCCTGTGGTTGTACCTATTACTACCACCGCTGTCTCCGATTTTTTTTCTTTCCTCTGTCCCATATTAAGCTTTCCTCTCATCAATCATAATTCCATTCAAGACTTAATGTTATATTTCCTCTTTTTAACTTACTTCATTATTGATGCCGCCTGGCGATCTTGCCCATTATATACTTTGTCTTATTTGTCTGTCTGTCTATTCAGTCTATCCATCTGTCTGTTCAAGTGTCCATCCAACCTTGTTCTCTTTTCACTCCTCATATTCTTAATTAACTTTCCCATTTTCTCCATCCATCCCATTCATCTTCCGTGTTTATGCATCCATCCATTCATTCTCTCCACCCTACTGATCATCTTCCTCCATCAACTCTGCCTTCCACCCGGTCCATCTATCGTGCTGCAGCGTAATCACAGGAGCACCCCGGATCGCCCCTAACTCGCACCATAATGAAGCAATCCATCCACTGGGGGGGACGCCGACCCCTCCCCCTCGACTAGCCCCCCTGGAGTGACCTACGACCACTACACTTTAGTTGGGAGGGAGGGGAAGGGGATCTAGGAAAGGTGAAGGGAGAAAGATTGGAAGGGGAAGGGAAAGGAGGAAAGAAGGGGTTTGCAGTAAGTGAAGAGAGAAGAATTGGGAAGGTAGAGGGAAGAAAGCGGGGGCGACAAGAAAGAGGAGGGAATTAAGAACGGGGGAAGGGGTAGAGGGAAATGAGAGAAAGAGGTATTAAAGAAAGGAATGGAGCAGGACAGGAAAGGGAAGGAGTTAGCAAAGGGGTACAAGAAAATGGGGAAGAGATGCGATCAGAGTATTGGGTGGGGAGAAAGGGAAAAACAACAGCGTTAGGAAAGGTGAAGAGAGAAGGACTGGAAGGGGAGGGAAGGTAATGGGAGAAGAATCTAGGAAAGGTAAAGAGTGAAGGCTGGAGGAAGAGTGGATTGAAGGATAAGGAAGAGGTCACTTGCGTCGAAAGGTTAACGTCTGAAAACACCAGGAAAGAGGATTTTTTTTTCTGTATTCGACTCATCTTTCTTTTCAATTCTCTCTCTCTCTCTCTCTCTCTCTCTCTCTCTCTAATTCATCATCATAAACTTCACTTTTCTTTTTTTCCCGCTCTCTTCTTCCACCAACTTTCCAGCTTCTCTCTGTTTTCTCTCTTACCTTTCTAATCCTCCTACTTCTCTTCCCAATATATTCTCTCTCTCTCTCTCTCTCTCTCTCTCTCTCTCTCTCTCTTACCTTTTCAACTTTATTCCTTCCTGTTCTTCCTTCCCTTATCCCTTCTTGCTTTACACTCCTTCCTCCCTTTTCCCTTTATTTTTCCTCCCTCCTCTCTGTGCACTTCTCTTCCCCTTTCCCATCTTCCTCTTTCCTTTCTCTTCCTTCGTCTCTCTTCTACAGTTTCTATTTTTTCTGTTCATCATTTCTTTCTCCTTGCTCCCCTCTCCCCACCCAAATCATCTTTTTCCATCTCTCCTCGTTCCTCTCCCTTCTTTCTTCTCTTCTCGCGTTTTTCCTTCTCTTTTCGCCTCCCTCTTCCATTCCTCTCCCCTCCCTCCATCCCTCCCCGCACTTCTCTCCTCTCCTTTCTTCCCCCTCTTCTTTTCTCTCCTTCCTCCTCCCCCCCACCCCCTCCCTCTTGGAGTATTGGCCCCTCAAAAGTGAACTCTTCCTCGTGTTGTTTTATGGACGTGCTGCCTCCACTGGAAAAGGCCACGGAACGGTGGATGGATGGATGGATGGATGGATGGATGGATGGATAGATGGATGGATGGATGGGTGGTTGGATAAGTGCATGAAGGGATGGGTGGATGAATCGCTGAATGAAAGAATGCTTGGTGGAAGAGTCGATGGATGGATGAGTGGGAAGTTGTACTGAAAAACTGATGGATGGATGAATGATTTAATGAATGGAGTGATGGAAGGATGGCTGGATGGACGGATGGGTGGAAGAAAACGAATCAATAAATAAATGATAGAATGAAAGCTAATGAATGGATGAATCACTGAATAATGAGAGAGAGAGAGAGAGAGAGAGAGAGAGAGAGAGAGAGAGAGAGAGAGAGAGAGAGAGAGAATATAAGAAGAAAAAGAAGAGAGGTAAAATGAGCCGTAAAGAATGAAAGGAAACAGGAAAGGAAAGGGAGAAGCAATAAAATACGGAAAGTGGGCCGGAGGAAGAAATGATGATGATGATGATGATGATCGGGAGTAGGAGGAGGAGGAGGAGGAGGAGGAGAAGGAGAAAAGAGGGAGAGGAATGTAAGTCAAGGGAAGAAGGAGATAACATGAGAGAGAGAGAAGGTCAAAAATTTTACAGTTTAGAACTCACTCCCCTCTCTTTCTTCCCACTCCCTTCCCATCCTTTCCCTCTCTCCTATCGCTTCCTCTTCCCTCCCTTCCTTCTCCTCTCCCTTCCCCTTCCATCTCTCCTTCCCCCTCTTCCTCACTCTCCTCTCCCCCTCCTGTCTTCCTCATCCTCCTCTTCTCTCATTTCTTCCCTTTTAGTCACCCTCTTTTCCTTCCCATATCCCCCTCCTTTCTCCCATCCCATGATCTCCCTCCCTTCATTTCCCTCCCCCATCCTCTCTCTTTAAGGCCTTTTCCCCTCCCTTATTCCCTTCCTCATCTTCTCTCCCTTTTCTCTTTCGTTCTCCCCTTCCTTCCCTCTCCTCTCACTCTAGCTTCTCCTAACCTCCCCCCTCGGTCCCCCTCCTGCTACCTCCCCCCACAATGTTACGACCGTCTCTGGAAACAGTAAAGTCTAGAGGAACAGCTAACATACACACATACATACATACATACATAAATACATACATACATACATACATACAGCTAACATACATACATAAATACATACATACATACATACAGCTAACATACATACATAGACTACGGAACATACACATACATACATGGACACATTAATTGGCTAAAATTATTACCCATATACGAGCCCATATACCTATACATATATTCAAACACATCTTTACAGACATAAATACTGTACATACATATTTTGTAGTCTACTTACGAAGACGATTCAGACTGAAGGAATGGAAAGGAGTTTGTGTGGTTAAGTAATTAAATTTACTTCTTGGTTTATTTTTATACCAATGGATCTCTCTCTCTCTCTCTCTCTCTCTCTCTCTCTCTCTCACACACACACACACACACACACACACACGAAAACGGTAGTATATTACCACATGTAAGCATTTTTCAGGCCCAGGAAACTCACACGAAAAAACATACAGAAATACAGACACATCATTTTCGCTTTTAGTTTGTTTCACATAAGTAAACTATTTCTTTCTTTCTCTCGCTTCTTTCTTTCTTTTCCTTATTTTCTCTCACATTGTGCTCCATAAACAGCAAATATACCTCTCTCTCTCTCTCTCTCTCTCTCTCTCTCTCTCTCTCTCTCTCTCTCTCTCTCTCTCACACACACACACACACACACACACACACACACACACACACAAGCACAAACACATCTTATTACGCATGCGCCAAACAGATCCATTATTCCTGACCTCCTCCTTAAAACCAGACTCTAAATGCAGTTTTAACCCCAATATCGCAAATAAATAGGGACTTATTTCCTGTACCTCCATATTTGTGTTTTAGAGGTACGATTTAACAAAATCTACAAGCCATATTAAACCTTATTTCAGGAATATATAAGGCTGAATTTTCCTTTATGTGTTTATTCTTTTTCTGGAGGTACAGTTTCATTATGTTTTGTTCTTCTTGCTGACCTTTACTCGGCTTTACAATCTGAAGCCCCAGACGAAACTTTCTGAAACACTGATAGTCCTACATTTCAAGAAGTATGTGTCGTTTCCTTATCTATAGCTCAGTAATGTAAAATAACATGGCATTAAGAAGGAATTAACGGAAAAGCATCGTTCAGATACAGTTTTCACAGAACCAATACGGATGACGATAGATATTTTGCAGACTACACGGGAAAGATAACAAGCAAACTAACAAGTCTTCTGCTATGTTTTACCGTCTATCTCTTGCGACCTTCTCAATGCTTTACAGTCTGAAATACCACATGAAGATGTTTGAAATACTGCACTGCATGCTCTTTTTCAACAAACATTTTAAGTCATCCACAGCAGTAAGGAAAAGGGGCATGAACCGGAATTTTTTGCAGCTCAGAAATACCAGACAGATCAAAGTAAATAGCAGAATATCATGAACTTTAACATTTATCAGAAATACTAGAAACATTAAAATATACTGCAAGGCTTCGCTCAGGTCCACTATCTTCCAAAACAAGGTTCGCGATACTTTTTTCCGCCGACTGTCTAATCAGGTCTTCCATCCCCTCGTCCATAGCTGTGCCGCGCCCTTAAACCTGCGATAGTGTTCAATTAGTATCCATTAGGGCACCGAGAGGGGTGGATTTGTGTTGTCTTGTCGCATATCTTCCCCCTTACTTGCCACAGAGAGGGAGTTGTTGGTGAGGATAGGGACCAACAGCATTCCTTTACCAGTTCCTCTTGTAAGAACGAGACCATTGTTACTTGTTCCCCGTTTTTTTCACTTCTTTTTTGCTACATATATATTCTTTCAGCTCTCAATCATTCATATGCATAAGGAAGTAGAAAGCTGGGGCAATATTTTCAACTTGCTACTGTCATTTCTTGCAAGTGAAAGGTGTTTCGAATTAGACTTATTGTTGTCATATCTCCAGGCCAGCCAGCCACACTCTTCATTAGCTTCTACCAGTCACACAGTTCATGCCAGTCACTCTGCCGTCGTGAGAGTTGGATAGCATGCCACTCGATGTGTTATACCAGTCAGTCAGGTGGAGTGCCGTGAAAATTGCTACACTGGTGGGGATTGCAGCTTCAACACATTGGCCATTTTGGATGTACGAGAATTATAACTAACTCTGTCTGACCCTGCCTTTTTTTACTCACCCTTTCCTTTGCCTTCCTGCCCTTCCTTTACTCCCACCCATTGTCCTTGCCTCACAATCCTCCCATCACTGCCCCTTACCCCTTCCCTTTAGTTTATTCTCTAGCTTCACTTCCCCTCATGTCCTTTCAATTCCCAGCCTTTATTCTCCTTTCCCCCTATCTTCTTCACACACTCTCCTCTTCCTTCCCTCTCGCTCTCTCCCTTCCTTCCCTCTCGCTCTCTCCCTTCCTTCTCTCCCACTCTGCCCTCCCCTCCTCTCCCTCGGGCCACCTCCCTTTCACCACCGTTTCCCCTTATCTCATTCGTCCCCACCTTTACTGCTCAATTATCCTTTGTTCTCACTACTCCCATCACATCCCTCTCCTCCCTAGCTTTCTCTTCCCTCACTTCCCTCTTCCCTTCCTCTACCCTCTCCTCCCTTACCCTTTTCCCACTCTCGTGCTCTCACATACCCTTCCTTCTCTTTTCCTCACTTCCTCTCCTCTCCCTTCTCCTCTCATTTCCTCCCCCTTACATTCTCTTCTCCCCTTCCCCCATCCCCTATCCTTCATTCCTCACTTTCCTTATCTCCTTCCCCTACTCCCCCCTTCCTTCTATTCCCCTCCTCTCCCTGGTTCTCCTTCTATCATCTTAGTTCACTCTACCGTTCACCAGTCCTTCCTTCCTTCCTCTCCTTTCCCTTTCTTCGCCCTTATCTTTTTCTTGTTCCTTTCCTTAATCTCTTTCCAACTATTCCTCTACTTCTGCATCTTTTCTTTGTCTTTGCTTCCACTTCCTTTACTATTCCGTCCTTTTCCATCTTTCCAACTACTTCCCTTTTCTTTCCATGTCCTTACACTTTCTTTTCTTTCTTCCTCTGTTCCTCTGTCATCTTTTTCGCCTCTTATATGTAATTTCTCTCTTCCTTCACGTTCCTTTCCCTTCTTTCCTTTTCCTTCCATTCTTTTTTATCATCCTTCCTTCATCTCAATCTTCTCATCATCGTGTTTAATCCGGCCTACAGTTTCTGTCCCTTAATCTTTCTCCTTCCTTATCTTCCTCTTCTCTTCCCCTCCTTCTAAACCCTTCTTCCTTCTTTCCCTCTCTTTCCCTTTTCCTTCCTCCCTCCTCCCCTTACAATAATTTCAACCATGCATGTCTTTCTTTTACTGTCCACATCCACGACATCCTCTCTCTCTCTCTCTCTCTCTCTCTCTCTCTCTCTCTCTCATCTCCTCCTTCCTTCCTTTCCTCCTGACCGACTTTCACGCAATCTTCCTTCCCCCTCCATTCCCTCGCTACTGCTGACTCTCTCTCTCTCTCTCTCTCTCTCTCTCTCTCTCTCTCTCTCTCTCTCTCTCTCTCTCTCTCTCTCTCTCTCTCTCTCTCTCTCTCTCTCTCTCTCTCACACACACACACACGCACACACACACACAAATACCTTCATCCCTCCACTTCCCTCATCCTTTCTTCATGTAATATTCCTTGTTTACCCCTCTCAATATCCCTCCTCTCTCTCTCTCTCTCTCTCTCTCTCTCTCTCTCTCTCTCTCATACCTTCACCCTTCACCTCGCAGAATCCATCAAGCAAGTTATCCTATTATGGCATTTTATAGCATCGGTGGTGGGCTGGGAAGTTTGCCTATAAGGGATGCTCTGTTACGGCCTAAGCTTTGGTCATCCCTGGACTCTATGATCAAACCTTCCCCTACGGCCGCCACAGAGAAGGGTTTGTGCAGGGTCTGTGTAGTTTGTGAGTGGTTAAGGGTGATGTCTGCCCACACACACACACACACACACACACACAGACACACACAAACCCAAAACGACACATACTGTACATACCAAAGTTTATTATTATTATTATTATTATTATTATTATTATTATTATCATTATTATTATTATTATCATCATTACTACTACTACTATTAGTACTACTACTACTACTACTACTACTACTACTACTACTTCTGCTGCTACTACCACCAGCACCACTACTGTTATTACTATTATTATCATCATTTCTACTCGTATCACTGCACATCCTGCGACGTCACAAAATCCTGGGGTCGTCGATGGTGTGGCTATTTTGGTGACTGGCGCAGAACCTTAGCCCTTGTAATTAGATACAGTCAGTTTACCATCCGATAACCACATGAGCCAATTATTATATTAACATGATAAATGCAGCCCTCCGCCCACCTCAAGTCCTTTCCCTTCTCCTTCACGTTCCCTCTCCTCTTCTCTCTTCCAATTCTTTCCTCTCTCCTCCTCTCCCTTTGCTTCCCCTCAAATCTCCTCCTTTCCCTTCTCGTGCACTTTTTTTCTTCCCCTCCTCTCCCTTCCGTTTCACTTAAATCCCTTCCTCTTCCCTCTCCTTCACTTTCTTTCCCTTCCCCTTTACCTTCCTTCCCTTCCCCTCCCTCCTCTCCTCTCTCTCATTAATTTCACTTCTTTTATCTTTTGACTCATGGAATAATTTTGTTGGCTATAACCTTCTGTACAACAAAAGGCCACGAAAGGACCAACAGATCTGTTTCCGTTTGCTTTTCTTTCTACTCCTTTGTACTGTACCTCTCTTTTCCCCCCCCCCCTTTCATCCCTTCCCCCCCCTGGCTCGTCTTTCATCATCTTAACTCCAACAGGCAGCTCTGGATCGGGGTCTCATGAGGTCAAGGAAAACCAACACAGATAATCGCTAATGGTCCGCGTGATTAACTCTTTCGCTACGGGTCCTGCATTTGCGTATTTCGTTAGCACGAATACCAGAAGATTCTGTTTTAAGACTTCAATGATTATCTTAAGCAAATTTTCCCGATTATCAGTACACGTAGGATTTAATTCAAAATAACATCAGACGATTTTATTTCCTAGACAGAAGGCATAGAAGTCAAAGGGTTAAAACACTAAACGAATCTCTTCTCCGTACAGGGTGACCCAAAATGAAGTTGTAGGGGCATCACTCGTGGGGAGCAATGGTTCCAGCAGGATGGGGCCACCCCACACACTTCAAACCAAACGTTGATGTGGCTGCGGCAACGATTCGGGGATCGACTTATCAGTAGGTGTGACCCTGAGTGGGCCCCACACACACCCGACCTGAATCCCCAAGATTTCTATCTGTGGGGTTACCTGAAGGATAATGTTTATGAAAACCACCCCAGACAATCAGAGACCTGAAAACGGAAATCACGGCCAACATCAGAGCTATCCCATGAGAGGAGTGTGTCCGTGTAAGTGACAATTTCGCATTCAGGAGTGCCTGCGACGTCGAGGTGGTCATTTGAAACACATTTTGGAACACAACCCAGACTAGCACAATCTAGCCTAACCAACCTACTCACTTCACCAAACCCAACCTAACCCAACTTTTAACCTAACCCTAACCCAACCCAACCCAACTTAATCTAACCTAACCTAAACTTGATGGAGTCTCATGAGGGCGAGGAAAACCCACCCAGATAATCGCTAATGATCCGCGTGATTAAACACCGCACGCATCTGCCCTCATTATTTTCAACCTGCATGTATTCAGGCGATAATCTTGACCGCTCAAGGTGAATATCTTCGTATTCTTGGCCTAAAATAGATAAATCAGCGGTATCTGCATATAATTATTTCATATAATTATTGCGTACCACTGACCATTACTACTACGTGTGTGTGTGTGTGTGTGTGTGTGTGTGTGTGTGTGTGTGTGTGTGTGTGTGTGTGTGTGTGTGTGTGTGTGTGTGTGTGTGTGTGTGTTATTCTGGCTACTTCTCGACAATTTTTGTAATATCAAAGTGACCACCGCTGCTCAGAGGGTTAATATGCTATCATCACTAAGACACTATTACTGATCACTTCTTTTCCTTTCTTTTCCATTTTTTCCTTCACTTCTCTTCTGATTCCATCTCTTCTCTCTCTTCCCTTTTTCGTTTTTTCTCTTCTCTCTCCTATATTTTTTTCTTTTTATCGTCTCTTCTTCTCTTCTGGTCTCTTCCTTCTCTCTATCAAGCCTCTTACAGACAGACACTGCAACATATCAAACAAACATCATGCACTACAGAATCATACCCAAGTAGCCTGCTCTGAGTCCCATTCAATGAAACCACATATAACATCACTGGACAACGAACTACGGCCCAGTGCTTCTCTATGACTGGGTGCCGCTTCCCTTTCTCAGTTCCCAGAAGACTCAGCCTCGGGTGGTGAGAGCATGGGGAAGTGAGGGGTCAGTGACTAGGTGTGAGGGGAGGTGAAAGGAGGGGAGCTTTGGGTGGTGAGGGAAGAGTGAAGGGGGAAGTGAGAGGTGAGATGATGAGGGGAGAGGGAGGTATAGAATAAGGGGAAGTGAGGGACGAAGTGTAGAGGGTAAGGGTAAATGCAAGATGGGAAAGTAAAGAGGCGAATGTGAAGAGAAAGGGAAGTAGAGAGTATGGGAAAATGAGAGGTGTACTAGTGAGGGGAGGAGTGGGAATGAGGGAAGATGGGTGTCGAGGGGAGATGAGAGGGATGAAGATGACGGTGGGGCGAGGTGTGGCAAAGAAACGTAAGGATGGCAGGGAGAGGGGGAGGTACAGAGTGAGGGAAATGAGCGATGAGAAGAATTGAGGGAAGAGTTGGGAGATGGGCATGAGGGGAGGTGAAGATGGAGGTGAGGAAAGGAAAAAAGGTAGACGAAATGTGAGACACAAGGTTAAAATTGGCTGAAATAGAGGAAAATAGACAGAACATAATCCCTTAACAGAGTATCTTCCTAAAATTAATAAAGATGTTTGGATGTGGCGTCCTTAAACTAGAAAAAAGAAAACGACAAAGAAAAAGGAAGACGGCACAGCAGTGAAAGGTTCAAGGAAAGACAAAGGACTATGTCGACTTGAGACAGTGAAACATCGATCCTAACAGCCTTAACCTTTACACCTGAACTTTAAAATCAAACAAAGGTAGTATTTCTTATTCATTCACTGCGATTATCTCTCGTATAATATATTCTCCAGACTTTTTTCTTCAGTTTAGAGGGGATTTTTGAAGTGGAGGCGTTAGATATAGCTTTATTTAACCCCTGCACTTCTATAGATTCCTCGTAAGCTGAATAAAATCACCTGCTGGGAGCCTAATCAAAAGCAGTTTAACGCAGTCACGGTAAACAGGTGAAAAGAAAGCAAGAGAAGGCGCCAGAAAGAAATAGGCTTTATTGGAATGGCCTTAGCATTTACATGTGAACTTCAAGACCCCAGGGAGTGATGGACAGGTAACATTAAGATTTGGGGCTGGAAAAAGACTTTAACACAATATACTTTCTGTTAAACCACCAGATTTAAGAGTAGGCTAAGAGATCTAGCCTCCCTCCCCTCTCTCTCTCACTCTCACTGTCTCCCCTGCTTTGTTCTCTTGCCTTCTCTTTTGCATTCTTGATTTCTTTTCTTCTTTATTCATTCCCTTTCCTTTTCTTTCTCTTCTCCAATTTTCATCTGTCCTCATCCCTCCACTCCTTTTTCCCTTTTTTTTTTCTTTCTTATTCTCTACTCCTTTGCCCCTCTTTTCCTTTCCTCCTCATTTCTTTTCTTTTCTCTTCTCATCTCTTCTCTTCTGCAAGATCACTAAACCTAACCTGAACATTACCAAACCAAGACCCCCTCATGTAGAACATAATCTTTATGTAGCTTTGGTGTGTGTGTGTGTGTGTGTGTGTGTGTGTGTGTGTGTGTGTATTCTGAAGGTAGATAAAATACAGATAATAAAAAGTATTCACAATCACGCTAGTATGAAAGTAACATAACATTTTGAACAGAAATACAAAAATGATAACGAAATGATGATTATGACTAATATAATAATACTAATAACCTCAACATCACCACCCAGTCCCGTTCTCTTAGTCATTCAGAAATTCGAATCGTTTATAATATTCAGTTCAAGCCATTCATAAGTACCAAATACACGAAGGCACAAGGAAAACCATTACCAGACGCTACGAAATATATGGACAAGCACACTAAAACAAAGAGTTCAATTCTCTGTAATTTAGTTTAGTGTCATTTAAAATTAACAGACGTCGAAGGTTTATGGCACAGCATTACAAGGCATAAAGCCACTCAGAATCAGGAAACGTTCCAAGTATAAGGGAAAACATCGTTCAGATAAAAATTCATCGCTCGTAAGGGCATCGATATTTCTGCATCACACCGTACAGGGTAACAAACTATAAGTACACAAAAATAAGGTGCAGTTTTACAAAGCCTTTGCCATCATTAAAATCAGGCTTTACTGATCTACCAGAAGACCCGCCGACATGTTGTAAAAATACCCCCGCTAATACCAATACACTAGTCCTGTATGAGACAGCCCTAGCATGTATTCAATATGGACGGTGGGTGTTAGCGCCGAAGTGGTGACATGTAGAGGTGTATGGTATGTAGGAGGACTGCTGGGCCTTGATAGCAGGCTGTGAAGCCTATGCCCAGAGTCGGACACAAAAAAAAAAAAAAAAAAAAAAAAAAAATGTCTTGCCTAATGTGGGCGTTCAGGGGTGGCGGTACTCCCTCCGAAGACTGTAGACGGTAACTAACCACAAGTACCCAAAAATACGGTGTAGTTTTGCATTGCCTCCCCCATATAACTCGTCCATGGTGGCCATTCAAGACGTAACAATGACACATAAAGCTTCCCATGTCTTCTGTGGTCGCCGACCGAGGTGACCATAGGGAAGGCTAACCATTATAATTACCACATACCTTCACGACCCATGATCAAATTTATGCATAGCCATCTTGCCTGTGTTGTAGGTAAGGGGAATCGGTAATAGATTTTGTGTTTGTGCGACCCTTGCCCCTCAGGGAATGACTTACCTATTTTACTTCACAAGAGACAGATGACTTTGCTAACCACTGATACACCCATAGACTTACGTATTTTACTCCTGCAGTTATTCGACGGTTTAATTAGCCACTGGGGAATCTCATGGGGTCTAAGGATTAACCTTTGGCGGAGAACATCTTGGCACTATCAAAATTATATTATGGGGGACCTTAAAGTTTGGACCTATGTGCCTAGTGACGAAAAACTGGCAGGCGATGGGAAGTGCAATATGTATCTTCCCAGCAGAGTCCAATGTACAGCAACTTCATGACGTGATGAGTTAATGCAGACTGTCTGTAACCTCACTTCTGCAATTAAGCTGAATAAAATCGCCTTTCACTTGCACAAAAACTTCCCAAACTTTCTGTTTTCCCTACAAAGGTGGTCAGAGGGGAGGATACAAATACTGTTACGACCCATAGGGATGTTTATGATTAGTTTTCCTATCTGTGTTATCAGTGGTTCGGTACTAAATTTTCCAACCAGTGTTATAGATAAAGGGACAAAATACAAAATTAGTAACTAATATATTATTGAACTGGTGAATTTCTAGAGCCTTCAGAGCGACAGTGCATCCCAAAGCAGTACTAAATCATTTGGTAGTAGAAAAATAATAAAAATTTATATCCCAAGCTTTTGTTGTCTGCGAAGAGGGATACCAACTATAATAATCACATGCCTTCGTGACTGATCCTGAAATTTATGCTCCCTTCTCGCAGCGAGGCAATGCAGATGTAGTGAAGGAATAAGCCTTTGAGTATAACGTGTTTTCCCGATGCTAAATTAAGATAGATAGATAGGTAAATTGACTGATTGAGAGAGAGAGAGAGAGAGAGAGAGAGAGAGAGAGAGAGAAATGATAGGAAAGAAAGGTAGATGGGGAGATAAAGAGATGAAGAGGGAAGGAAAGAAGAGAGAAGGATGTATAAGGGAGAAAGAGGGCTGGATGGAGTCGAAGCGGACCTGGAGGACAGAGGGATGGATGAAAACAGAGACACGTAGATGAATAGGGACGGACAGATAGAAGGATGGATGAAAAGAGGGAGAGACAACGTACCAACGCAGAAATAGGATGACACATGCTGTAAATCCCGACCCAGGAGGCAGTTCAGCGGCTAACGCGACTACCAGATTGGAAACGTCAAGTTGTAAATTTCTCACCCGGGCCCCACCGGTAAAAAAAAAAAAAAAAAAAAAAAAAAAAAAAAGTGGCGTAGCGGAATCTGCTGGTGACCTCCGGGGTAGATTCGACCACCAAAGAGGCTCACCCGAGCAACCACACCTGCCAGTGTTTGTTAAGCTCTTCAGTCCGGTGACGCATTTTGTTCTTACTCCTTCCTGATAATTTTCTTTACTCTGAAGAAACTTTTTGTAATGGTAAGCTTAGCAACTGTATCCTACACACACTTCACGGCCTGATTTCTTTCTTAAAGTTGAAAAAAAAATCGTCTGAAGGTATCAGTTCTAAATGGAAAGCTGAGCAGAAAAGAGCCTAATAAAGATATGTTCATTTGGAGACGCCTAAACTCATTACGTTCAACCCCATCACCTTGAGGGTTCTCTCCTGAACTACATATAACCATCTGTCATTAGCCAGAATATAGTGCAAATTAAACTTTGGTATATGGAGTTAATGGAGACTATTTCTAAACACACACACACACACACACACACACACACACACACACACACACGAAAGCTGTATTCCACACAAGAATGAATAAAAACAGTAATAAAGGGTCATTTGCAATAACAGTAAGGTTCTCACTCTGCTGCCCTCATAAACATATACAGAAGAGTCATGTTAAGCGAGTGTAATGCGTAGAGACAGACATGAATAACAAATACAGTATATGCAAGTATGCAGTAATGGCCAGGAACACTTAGCAAAAGTATCCCATTTCTCACTAACTCTCCTGCTGCCATAAAACGCAGAAAAAGACTCAAAGTGAAAATGACCCGAAACAATTTTAACAAGAGTGCTACAATTCCTGTATTACCTCATTCAGCTTGTGGACGTCTTCATCGTGGTCTGTCTTTATCCTGATGATTTTACTTAATTCAAGAAAAAATTATGGAAATGGCCTTCTTTTACCCTTAGATTACCTGAGCGCTTTTCCAAGGTGAGTAAGACCATCTGGAAGTAGTAGTATAGACGAAAAACAATCAACAAACCTATTAGATATCTCTCTCATCTCCCGCTCTCATACAACACACACAAAAAGCAGACTCAACAAGATGCACAGTAGCGTAAACAAGAAAGAAAATATGTCAGTAAAACATGGGTGCAAAGGTGTTTATTAACGACATCAAGAATAAGTTAATGACAAAGAGTACTCAACAACAACATTAAGCGTCTCACTCACCCTCTCTAATAAGCAGACGAAAACAGACTCCTCCTAAGTGAACATGATGCACAAACATGTAAACAAGGATACAAATTATTAATATTTATGGCAAATCAAGAGTAATGGCATAGGACTTAACATCATCAATCTCTTCATTTACTCTTTCCATATACAGCAGACACAAGCAATAGAATCTTGACTAAGCTAGTATAAACATGAGTGCAGATGTTTATATACGATGAGAAAACAAGAGTAATTATCAACGGTACCAAGCTTCCCATTCACCCGCTCCAGTAAAGCAGACACAGAAGCAGACTCAACCTGACATGATGCACGGCGATGTAAACAAGAGAGGCTGCATGTAAATCTGGCACCATCTGTACCTTATCAGTGTTGTCGTCTAAAGCAGAGAACAAAAGGAGCGGCATGGTACGTAGGCGGGGAGTCGCTGAGTGTTGTGCCCATAAAAACAACCAGACGCCCTGCATTCATTCATAAATTCAGACCGCGTGGGAGGCGTGGACGACGTTGGAAGGGTAGGGTGGGGACGATGTGGGAGGCCGTGGAAGGATGGGAGGGTAACTGGAAGAACGTGGAAGGGTAGGAGGCAGTGAACAAGACGTGGAAGGGAAGAAGAGAGACATGGGATGGCGTTTGGGTGTATGGAATAGGAAAACGTAAGAGGATATGTGAGAACAGGACACGGAGGAACGTGAGATGGCATTTGACTATGGAATGGAGAGGCGTGAAAGAGATTATGGGAGTGTGGCACAGAGAAGCGTGGAATGGAATGGGAGAATAAAGTAGGATGTAGCGAGAGAAGGTAATAAACAAGAACAACATGGGAGAGTCAGTACAATATATGTTTCCAGAATCTAGCGTCCAAGGAAATAGGAAAGTATAGCACAGAGGAGAGTGGAGGTGAAATGGGAAACGGGATATACCATGGGTATGCATAAGGGAAAAAATGAGAGAACAGGGCATAAGTGATCGAAGGAGGAAATGTGGGAATAGAACATAAAGGAAAGTGGGAGGGAATAGGAAGTAGAAAGAATGGCGTGGGAGGTCAGGAGAAAAGTGCATTGTGGGATGGCATTAGGGAGTATGGAATAAACAGACATGGGAGAAAATAGTAAAGCAGGATAAATGGAAGCGTGTCGGGGCATGCAGAAGATGTGGGACATAGGGGGCCAAAGGGTTAGTGAGGATTAGCCAAACACAAGACGTGCGTGAAATGAATCTGGAGAACAAGTGACGTGGAGAAAAGAACTATATCGTATTCCATTATACTATATCATTCGTGTGTATTGTATCTTATCGCACATTGAATTTTGATTTCATAGGGCACAGACGGAAGAAAATATAAAGGGATAGAAAACGTGGCAGAGAAATGCTATGGAATACAAAAACGAAGGATACGGAATATTACTTGGAAAAGATACTGTGGCAATGAAATATATAAAAACAAGTAATCAGGCAGACAGTAAACAGGAACAGATGGCAATGAGACATGCATACAACTCCCCTCCCCCCCTTCTCTCTCTCTCTCTCTCTCTCTCTCTCTCTCTCTCTCTCTCTCTCTCACCCAGCCATTTCGCCAGGGGGTCAAATCTGTCACCACCTGCAGCTTCCTTGTTAGCAAACCCCAAGATACCATCACGACCCTTAAACCTTGCATCTTGAGAGACCTGCCCACCTACCTCCCTACTCTCTCTCTCTCTCTCTCTCTCTCCTAATGGGGGGAGGGGGACTCTACATACGGCACTGCGAACAGGGTGGAGTCAAAGTCTTATCGTCTCATTAACTCGTCTCCCCTTACTTACTCCCTTCATCTCCCCTCTCTCTCAGCCGCAGTGTTGCATCGCTCTCTTTCAGCTTCCGCTACTTCGGTGGTCACTATTCTTTTGAACTCACCCCAGCATTTCACCCACATCAGTCTAGTTACACGCTCTTAGCCATTTTTCTTTCCAGACTCATCGATTGAAGAGTTAAAAGGTATTCTCATCCTCCATGTGCACAACTGGTCAAGTATGGAATTCTTTAACTCACTTTCTCTTTTCCTCTGCCTATGACCTCCATTCTCTTATATATGGGTCCAGACAACGCCAAATCGATGCATTTTCACTGTGGCTCTCTTTTGTCCAATGTTCTTCGGATAGGATAACTTTTTCCACGTCTTCAGGCTTTGGTTCTTATACTTTATGCACAGAAAAGACTGACAGGAAGGAGGACTGGCAGACGGATAGACTTAAAGACTGAAATGTTAGCAGACTGAGGCATATATAAATAGATAAACAGACACAAATAGTCAGATAGATACACATACCTAATTAGATATAGATATATAAAAGGATGGACAGAGAACTAGCCTGCAAGGTAGATCGATTGATAGACTGATACATGAAACGAGAACCAATTAGTGTTCGAAAGCTTAAAAGGCCAAAAAAAAAAAAAAAAAGATTAATGGTCGAAGATTGATTATGGTGGTGACGCTGAGATAAGGGCAGAGATAGTGAGCTAATTAATTAACCCAAAAAATTAGAGAAAGCGATAGAAAGAGAGAAAAAAGCGAGAAAGAGAAAGTTGCTGCGGGGAGATATGAGGGAGGGTGAAAGTTAGTGGTGGTGGAAACATGTGGCGACAAAAAAAGGGGACAGATGAAAGAGAGAGAGAGAGAGAGAGAGAGAGATAACCAGGTCTTTCTTGAAACATCCTCTCTGCCACCGTCTGTCTCGCTAAACATATGGACTAATTTGTCACTGCCTATACCTCAGTCGCTCTCTTTCTCTTTCAACGGCTCTCTTTTCTTTATCTTGCAGCGTCTCTCCCCCCCTCCCTCCCTCTCTCTCTCTCTCTCTCTCTCTCTCTCTCTCTCTCTCTCTCGTTTACATAAATATTTTAATATTCTGAAGGGCAGACACACAAGCAACCATCCACATCTACCCCTCAGTACACACACACACATACACATACACACACACACACACACACACACACACACACACACACACAAGCACCCTTGGTTATTGGGGCAATGAGGTGTAAATTGCGTGTGGGGGTGGGACGGTAACCCAATACTAGGGGTGTCTGGGGAGAGAAGGAGAGGCGGTGATCTGGAAGGGAGGTAGCGAGGGAGGGGAAGAGAAGGTAAAGGGAAGGGAGAGAGGAGGAAAGGAGAGACGAGAGGAGATGGACAAGGGGAGAGAGATACTGAGGGAATGCGGTGAGAGCATGAGGAATGACATGGAGTAAGTGAGGTAGGAAATGTGGGTTAAGATGAGATAGAGCATGTCTTGAGGAAGTGAAGGGACAGCGAGGGGTAAACTGGAACGAGGAACTGAGTGAGTAGTGAAGGGAAAGAGAGACGTGGTGGGAGGTGGGGAAAGAGGTGGGCAGTAAAGAGGTGGGACACGTAATGAGAGGGAAAAGAAGGGGAGGGAGTAATAGGAAACACAGCGGATATGAAAGGAGGTTGACTGAGAAGAAAAGGCATGTCGGTGAACTGGAAGGGGGATGGTGAGAGGAGAGGGGAGATGAAGAAAAAATTACGGGGAGAGAGGGAGGTGATTGGTGGAGTGAGTAGGGGGATGAGGTAGAGGGAGAAGGGTCACTGTGGTGTTGGTGCGAATAAGTACACATTGACCCCTAGAGAGAACGGGAGAGTGGATGATGGTAGGGGTAAAGCGAAGAAAATAGGAGTAGAAGTGCTTTAAATTTGTGGGTATTACAGGCTATGTGGGTCTCTAGCTGTCTGGGTGAGGGTGAGAATAGGTAAAGTAGGAAATGGGTATGCTAGTAAGAGGAAGAATGTGAGATTAAGCAGGCCATTTCTAGAGAAAGGACGGTGGTAGGGGTAAGGTAAAGAATGCGTGAGTATAAGTGCTTTAAATTTGGGTATTAGAGGGTATGTGGGTACTAGTATGTTGTAGTCGTGTGGGTATTAGAGGGTATGTTTAAATTTGGGGATTAGAGGGTATGTGGGTACGAGTACGTTGTAGTCGTGTGGGTGAGGGTGAGGGAATAGGTAAATGGCAAGCAAGTATTGCGATAGCTGAAGGATAAGTATTTTAGGCTGAAAAACGAATGAGTGAGAGGCTGACGGTAGGCATGAGATGGAGAAAACAAGAGAGTACTTGCTTAAAAACTCAGGCTATTAGAGGGTATGTGGGTAACTAGTTGTGTGGGTGGAGAGGAGAGAGAAAGAGCGAGGGAGATGAGGTTCCTGTGGGTAGGTGGAAGGGGACTTGAGGACATATACGAGAGGGTGGAAGAAGGCTTAGGATTAATGCCTATCGGTTGCACGGGGGCCACTACGGCAGATTTTTTTCCAAGTCCCATCCTTCTCTGAATACAACACACAGTAATCAAATCTGTTAAAGAGAGGGCCACATGCCGATGCTAGCCTGATAAGTGAACTATGGTCTATAAGAAGGACAGTTTCTGTGGAAGGAACAACTATGGAGAGAAGGTGCAAAGTGGACACTTTTTGGATTTAAGACTGTGGATGGTGGGGGCAGCTGAAGTGCTACAGCAAGAGAAAAAGAAGGTGGATACGTGAAAACTGTGAGGAATGTGAATGGCTCTGGTGGATAATTTTCTACAGACAGACTGACTAAGAGCTGGATAGAATAGAAAGGCATGTGGATGGATTTTTGTCAAAACTGTGGGCGATGGGTGGGTGGTCGAACGAGGTGTGTGTGGGTGGGCTGACATATGGATGGGTGGACAAGACGGTAATGGGTGGGAGGGGTGGATGGGAGAGTGATGAGGAGTGGGAAAGGGGTGGAAGAGGCACAGTGAAGGGAGGGGATGGGTAAGGAGGGGATGAGTGGGTGGATGCTAAGGATGGAGGAGCGGGGGGAGTGAGAGGAGCTGGGAGGATAGATGAAAAAGAGCTAAGGGAGAGTGAGGGCAGAAGGAGGGGAAGGGTGAATGGGTGGCAAGAGGTGGGGGAGAGTAGCTGGGTGGTGGGTCTGGGTGACGAGTTGAGAAGGTGACAGTCGGGTCAGTAAAGAGAAATCTGTGAAGAAGATATTGCCGGAATTTTTTTTAAGGGTGACACGACGCGGGAGATCAAGAGAGAGATAAGAAAAGAGGAGATATATAGGGGGAGGAGAGACTGAGACGGGATAGGTAGATCAGAGGAGAAAGAAAGAGAAGGAAGGGCTTGGAAGGAATGGAGAGAGTTAACGTGAATAGGAAGCAGGGTAAGTTGCTGAGGGGTAAGGCAAGACAAGATATGGTATGAGGTGCTGGTCAAAAGGAAGGTGACGAGCGAGAAGAGGTAGAGAAATGGACCGCCGCTCATAAAATCACAAAATCTATCCACGACTGACATCATTTCAGTCCCGAATTAATAAAAAAAAAGGCAAACATAAAATATAAAAACATAAACTGCTCAAGATTAGTGATGGTGTATGGTGTCGTCTGTGGCTGGTGCGCGGAAGGACTGCTGGGATTCTGTGAACAATGGCCTTCCTACTAATGCCTACAGTAGGACACATGAAAAAACAGAATACCAGATGAGGAGAGGAACTGACAAGCAGAGGAAAAACACTGGGCAAGAGAAGACATGGAAGGGCAAGAAAAGGCAGGGCTGGGAGAGTAAATCTGGACAAGGAAGAGCATGGCATAGCAGGGCAGGGAAGGGCAGGGCAACGCAGGACATGACAGGGCAAGGCAGGGCATGGCAGGGAAGGGCAGGGAAGGGAAGGGAAGGGCAAGGTAGAGCAAGGATGGGCAGAGCAAAGATGGGCAGGGCAAGGCTGGGCAGGGCAGGGCAGCGATGGGCAGGGCTTGGTAGGGCAAGGCAGAATAGAAACACTCAGTGCATGGTAAGCCAAACTTTAGGCAAAAACATTCAGGACAAAGCAGGGAAGGACCAAGGAGGGCAAGGAAGGGCAGGGCATGGCAGGCTGTGGTTAGGACTTGGCAGGGCAGAGACGAATGAGGCAACCAGGGCAGGACTCAGGAACCCCAGTTAGACATGGAGACGCCCAACATTTTTCTCCGTGTGTGTGTGTGTGTGTGTGTGTGTGTGTGTGTGTGTGTGTGTGTGTGTGTGTGTGTGTGTGTGTGTGTGTGTGTGTGTGTGTGTGTGTGTGTGTGTGTGTGTGTGTGTGTGTGTGTGTGTGTGTGTGTGTGTGTGTGTGTGTGTGTGTGTGTGTGTGTGTGTGTGTGTGTGTGTGTGTGTGTGTGTGTGTGTGTGTGTGTGTGTGTGTGTGTGTGTGTGTGTGTGTGTGTGTGTGTGTGTGTGTGTGTGTGTGTGTGTGTGTGTGTGTGTGTGTGTGTGTGTGTGTGTGTGTGTGTGTGTGTGTGTGTGTGTGTGTGTGTGTGTGTGTGTGTGTGTGTGTGTGTGTGTGTGTGTGTGTGTGTGTGTGTGTGTGTGTGTGTGTGTGTGTGTGTGTGTGTGTGTGTGTGTGTGTGTGTGTGTGTGTGTGTGTGTGTGTGTGTGTGTGTGTGTGTGTGTGTGTGTGTGTGTGTGTGTGTGTGTGTGTGTGTGTGTGTGTGTGTGTGTGTGTGTGTGTGTGTGTGTGTGTGTGTGTGTGTGTGTGTGTGTGTGTGTGTGTGTGTGTGTGTGTGTGTGTGTGTGTGTGTGTGTGTGTGTGTGTGTGTGTGTGTGTGTGTGTGTGTGTGTGTGTGTGTGTGTGTGTGTGTGTGTGTGTGTGTGTGTGTGTGTGTGTGTGTGTGTGTGTGTGTGTGTGTGTGTGTGTGTGTGTGTGTGTGTGTGTGTGTGTGTGTGTGTGTGTGTGTGTGTGTGTGTGTGTGTGTGTGTGTGTGTGTGTGTGTGTGTGTGTGTGTGTGTGTGTGTGTGGTTCGCTAGCTACTGCACCTCTCATTCCATGCCTTATATTCGTGTATAATTCAATTGCATTATCATACTACTACTCTCGCCCCAGTACGCTTCTCTCTGTGAAATACTGATACATAGAACTGGAACGGATGGAACAGGTGTGATGTCTATCTATCAATCTATCTATCTATTTGTGTCTATTTATCGATTTATTTATCTCCTTAAAATTCAGATACATGGGCAGAATGGGAGAGACCTCTCTGTCTATCTATCAATCTGTTTACAACTATCTACTCGTATCTCTACCACCACTGACTTACGCTGCATTCTGTGAAGGGTGACCTTGACAGAAAGACTTGAAGGCGCCTCTGTCACTTCTCATTAACAAGCCTCCCCTTTCCCCTAAGGTGAAACGGGAGACTGGCGGATCCATAAAATTTCATGCATGAGACAAACTCCCTCTCATACAGTGACCTTCTCTCTCTCTCTCTCTCTCTCTCTCTCTCTCTCTCTCTCTCTCTCTCTCTCTCTCTCTCTCTCTCTCTCTCTCCCAAACATTATTGCGCCTCATTTTCATCTGGTTAATATAAACAAAGGCCACTGAGATTAAACAATACATAAGCGAGACAGAAGCAGATACCGCAACACATAACGCCTTAATAACTTAGGGGATAGTCTAGCGCTGCAGGGGAGGGCAGACAAAATACCCTACTAGCGCTTACAGGGGAGGGCAGACGAAATACCTTACTCCTAAAGCAGACTTGATTGAGCTTCAATTCCATCGCGTTAATATAATCAGTGAATAATCGGAATAAAATCAGATACCACGAAAAATAACGCTCTCGTATTTCATTGGATAGTTTGGATCCGCAGTGGAGGGCAAACCAACTTTTTTTTTTTTATTAACTTTATTCCTCCAAATTCGTCTTCAGTTTTCACGATGGTATAAATAAGAGATAATCAGAATCCAATCCGATACTGCAGAGCATTACGCTAAAGTGTGTGGCGCCGCAGCTGAACAGACGAAACACCTTGGCTTCTTCTTCAATAAAATTTACAGTGCATTGTTTCCATTCAGTAGTACGAGATATAACATGAAACATAAGATCCTGTTTTATTGGACAGTCCGTTGTTGTCGCGGAGAGCACACGAAACACCTTATTACTTAATCTCATTTCAAAACATAAGACTGTACCTTGTGAAACCGGATCGGTGTCACAGTGTAAAGAAGACCAAAACTTTTTTCAAAATTGAAGTTCTTTCGTCTTCAATTTTCATGAAGCATAAATCACAGGTAATTAAAGTAAAATAATGTATCCACAAAACACTGTCATACTTTAGGTTCTAATTCTAGACTTCACTGGACAACACACTAAATACCCTCTTCCTTTACTCTAACCTCATATTTCTTCACTTTAACAGGCAAGTATAAACAAACATGAAATGATGACAGTAAAATCACACACCGCAACATAACGCTATCGTATTTTGTAAAACAGTTTGACGATGCAACGGAAAATATATAAAAAATCACCATGTCCTTTCATTATGATCATGGATAAAGTTCATTCCATTAATCTCAACCAGCTAATATAAATAATAAATATTCAGATTTAAATTACAAAACTCGCGTGTTTTACAGAATAGTTTGGCGCTGCAGAGAGAAATCAAACACTAATTTTTTTTAAAATCAAACTCCATCCCTCTTGAAAATACATAGCCACAATTATATTATTTACAAAGAATGCGTTTTATTGAGCATGTCTACGTCGCGGTGAAGAACATGGGAATTCTCCTTGTATGCAGATATCCCTTTTCGGTTCCTTGCTGTAGCATATATTATACTAATGATAAAACACACACACACACACACACATACACACACACACACACACACACACACACACACACACACACACACACACACACACACACACACACACAAGACACATTTGCAATACACTTTAACGTAACTATAGCTTTAAAGGCAGTTTAGTGTCGCACTGGAATGCAACCGAACACTCCTCTTTTCAGCCCTTGCACTCGGACGGGTCACTCTCAAGGCCAACAGCGGCATCTTGTATCAATCACAGTACAGGATAAAGTACGTCCTCGTGCTGAAGGGGTTAATGGAGATAATTCTTTACCCTCGTCCCACTGAATGATTCCTTTTAAGCTGAACAGAATCGCCAGAATGACACACAAAACACGCCTCTTCCCTTTCAGTCTCCCCTTCCGGCTCTTCACGGCAATATATTTTAAACCTTAAATAATTAAAAAGGCATAAATTTCCCCCAACTGTGTCAGGGCATGATACATTAATGGGCAGGCCTCATTATCCTGCGGTGATCATGCGTAATTACCACCAGCCACAATAAATGAGAGGTTTGGATCCCATGCCCCGTATTAACACTGCGCAAAGGAGGAGGAGGAGGAGGAGGAGGAGGAGGAGGAGGAGGAGGAGGAGGAAGAGGAGGAGGAGGAGGAAAATAATCCCACACCTCCCGCTCCCCCTCTTTTCTTATTCTGTTTAACCTTTATTCCCTCCCTTTCACTTTTTCTGCATAATCGTTCTCTCTCCTTCCTTTGCACTTCCGCGTTTATTCCTGCCTTCTTTCCATCCTCTGCTTTACCTTTTTCCCTTTTCTTTTTTATACTTAGCCCTTTTTTTCCCTTAATATGCTCTTCCTCTTCTGCTCTTGGACTCATAACTTTCCCATCATCTTCCATTCCTTATCATCCCTTCACACTCATTTCAGTTTCCATATAAAATTTCTCTTGTATCTGCTTTGTTTATAACTTTTTTTTTTCTCGTCCCTCTTCGTCCCTTCCTTTCTGATGAATCTCCCCTCCCCCCTCTCTCTCTCTCTCTCTTCTCCTTCCTAAACCCTCTTCCTCCTCTTCATTCATCGTCAGGGTTCCGATTTCTCAGTTTCCTAACCCTGTTCCTTCCGTGAATTATTCATCTTCCCTTCTCTCCGATCTTCATTCCGTTCCCATCTTCTTCCCTTCCCTCTTCCTCTCTATTCCTCCCTTTTCACTTTACCCTCCTATTCTATTTCCATCCTCATTCTTCCTGTCCCTTCCATTTTCCTCCTTCTCTCCCTCTTTCCTCTTTTCTCTGCCCTCTCCATTTCTCTCCAGTGTTAGGGAGAACAGAGGAGACCTTTTTTTAATATATATCATTAGTTTCTGCCTCTTCCTCTTCTACTTCTTCTCATCCTCCTCTTCCTTTCCCATCTTCCCTGTCCTACATCTTCTTCCCTTTGCCTCCTTTTCTTCCATTCCCTTCCCTTCTCTGTCCTCCCTTCCTTTCTTTTTCCCTCACCTCCCTCAAGCCTATATAACTTCTTGTCCATTTCTTCCTCTTTCCCTCCTTTCCCTCCCATTCTCCCTCCCCTCCTTTCCCTCTCATTCTCCCTTCCCTCCTTTCCATCCCATTCTCCCTTCCCTCCCTTCCCTTCCCTTACCTCCCTAATACCTACCATTACCCTCTGCCCCCTTGTGATTAATACCTCAAGGCTTGATTATTAATATTATAATTTAGCCATGTTCCTCTTCCCATATTTATCCCCTGATTTATTCCGTCATTTATTTCACGCTTAGACACGAAAAACATACGACGAAATTGAGGTTAATGAAGGATATTTGGCCCTTTCAGCACGAGAGACTGAATAAATTATCTAGTGGATGTATGGAAAAAATATATATATATGTGAGTCAATTTAGAATATTTAACCCTTTCATTTCAAGACACAAATCCAATGCTAAATTTTTCGCTCAGTGGTAACAGGAATATACTACCATACAAAATACAGGACCGTTAGGAAAGGGATAACTAATGAAAATTTTTGCGAACAAATTTGAACAAGCTTAAAATATGTAATGCGTCTCAAACCTTTGGGAGTCTTTCTCGAGCCGAAAAAAAAAAAAAATCTCTGGCAGTAAGAAGTATATGTGAAATAGATGTCCTCGCAATGACGGGGTTAAGAGGTAAAAGGCAGGTGGGGGAGATTAATCCTTCAACTCTAACTAAAAACAAACGACCCGATCCTACTTGTGCACTCCTATCGGTGCCGGTGATCTTTTATAAGCTGTGTAAGGTCACAAATGGCGATTTCCCAACCCTTGCAATGTGAAAGGCCATTCCTTAGTAGAACAGTCATGTGTCGGTAGCAAGCATAAGACGTCCTCGTACTGAATGACGGAAGGAGTAAAAGATAGGTGGTGAGTATGGGGGGAGGGAGAGGGAGATGGTGAGTACGGAAGGAGGAGGGGGAGGGAGGGAGAGGTAGACGGTGAGTATGGAAGGGAAGGAGGGAGGGAGAGGTAGGTGATGAGTATGGAAGGAGGGAGGGGGGTAGGGAGGGAGGGAGAGGTAGGTGATGAGTATGGAAGGAGGGAGGGGGGTAGGGAGGGAGGGAGAGGTAGGTGATGAGTATAGAAGGAGGGAGGGGGGTAGGGAGGGAGGGAGAAGTAGGTGGTGAGTATAGAAGAAGGGAAAGAGGGAGGGAGAGGTAGGTGGTGAGTATAGAAGAAGGGAAAGAGGGAGGGAGAGGTAGGTGGTGAGTATGGAGGGAGGCAGGGAGGGAGGGAGAGGTAGGTAGTGAGTATGGAAGAAGGGAAGGAGGAAGGGAGAGGTAGGTGGTGAGTATGGAAGGAGAGAGAGGGAGAGGGAGGGAGGGTAAAGACTGACATCACTAAGGACGTCATCTAATGCCCGCTAAACTCCCGGGTTTTTGCAAAATATAGCCTGAATTATTTCCAGGAGGCATGCTATGCTGCGGAAACTCTCTTTCCCTTTCTTTCTCTCTCTCTCTCTCTCTCTCTCTCTCTCTCTCTCACCTTAACTCTCTTCTTTCCCCCTTTCACCTCGGCTTCCCTCTACCTCCTCATCCTCCTTCGTTTTCTCCTTACATTCTCTTTTATTCCTTATTGTTTTCTTCTGCTATATCTTTTGACCTCTCTCTCATTACACAGACAAAAAGTATATTTCTGACGGTTTTGGTGACAACTGCTTCCTTTAGTGGACAACTGGAGGTATTTGACATTAATTTGAACCATCCTGTATATGGCAAAATAATATTAAATAACAATCCATGACAACACACACAGGCAAAAAGTCTGCCTCAAATTTCTTTTCAATGGATTCTGCATTAGGGGAGGAAGATAAGAGTTTGTGTACATATAAGGCTAAATGATGTTCCTTCGTAAAGCAGAGAGAGAGCTGAAAAATATGTCAAAGAATTATAGAGAAATTCGAAGAGCAAAAATAAAAGTAATATAAGAGAATACTAAATGAACTAGTCACAGAAATATGCTTCCAGATCGTATACTCATATACAGTAAAATCCTAAGAGCTTTAAAAATCCTAGAGATGAGAGGAACATCAACATAAAGTTCACCGATACCAACCCAATTAAACCACATTATTCGAGGTTATGTTGTCGCAGTCACTTTGTATGAACTCTAGGATAAGACGCCTGGCAACCGATAAATATAAAACTGGTCCTTCCTTAACTGGCAAGTCCCTCATCCGCCCACTTTTCTTGACCACCGCCCATTCTGACCTCTACCCACCCTGTTCCGCCCACTCTCCTTGTCCCTCCGCCCATCTAATCCCCCACACCTACCCCATCAACAGAACTTCAGTCTCCCTGCACCCGCCCACTTTCCATGCCGCTCATTCTATCCCTTCATCACTTCATCTTCATCCGCCCATTTTCTTAACCATCCTCCTTTTCTGCCCCACAACCCACCACGTCCCACCTAAGATACTCTTTTACAGCTCCATTCTCCTCCTCCATCCACCACGCCCAAGATCCCACAAGTCTCCTCCCGCCCACTCTGTCCCCACGCCCACGCCCACGCCCACGCCACTAATGGATTTATTATTGTCAAACTAGTGCACCCAGACCGGCCACTGCACAGCACCGCTCTTGGGGGGAGAAGGGTGAGGTCTCTGGAAGGGGGGAAGGGAGGGGTCCGGCTCGCAGACTGAATGCCGCCCATGAATATTGAGCAGATGTGACCCCTTGGACAGCAGGACCGGCAGCGTGTGTGTGTGTGGTGTGTGGGGTGTAATACAGACAGACCCGGGACAACACAATATTAACCTAGATTCCATATTTCACCCGGTTCCTGAGTAATATCAAGAACTGTTCGATACTTCCTTAATCTAGATGATGTACTGTATGATATTTCTTACTGATTCTGAAATTACATACACGAAATTACATACACAAGATATTTTTCCTTTGCCCTTAGTATCATGTGTAATATAAGCACTAGTAAGACATTTCCTCTTCTACTCGACTCTTAAATAATACAACTAAATATTTCTAAGACACTTCTATAGATGCGACTCCTTCGACGGCAGCTGAGTGTATGGTGTAATACAGTTCCTTTGAAAAAGCAACATTAACCTCACTGCGATATTTCCTCCGGTTCTGAGTATTATAAACAATGGTATGATAGATCCTCTGGCACTGAGTATATACTAAGATATTTCTATTGATTCTGGATTTCATGTCTTCCAGTATTAATCTCAGCATGATATTTCCTCTGAGACTCTAACTAAATATCGATCCCTCTTGGACGCCGGGTAATATAAATATTGGTTTGATACATCTTGAAGTTTTGCAGTTTTACAGATATTATTATTGGAAACCTTATTGCTATAATTTTCATCATCATTAGTGAGTCGTCATTAATGCATCATCGCCACCATGATTGTCATCATCGTATTTACAGTCACCAAAAATAAGGTTAACTGAATCCAAGAACAGCACTCACACACACACACACCACACACACACACACACACACACACACACACACACACACACACACACACACACACACACACACACACACACACACACACACACAGCACAACAGACAGCACAGTTACATTTCCAAAATGTATAAAATTTGCTGATAGCATGCAGAACAAAGGGAATTCGGTCTTAATTCTAACGTGGATGAAACCTACCGATAACACAGGCAAAGCAACTGGTAACTTTTAGAAACAAGGCACCGAACTCAGTCACACTAAATTATAATAAACGGGATATAAACTGGCAATGAGAAACAGCTAATAATACACAGGTAGGTATAAAAACCGCTATTAATACACACAGAAAAACAGCAAACACGGCCGTAATTCTAAATTCTAAATGTAAACTGAATCTGGCATTAAACTTGGCACACCAATCCAATATTACAGTTCCAAAGGCCAGAATGAATCCTGAAGGTAATTAAGTTAAAATGGACTTCCATGAGCAATACAATATTACACTCTCAGGACCATATAAAAGCAGCCGTCGAAAATTATTTTATTCGTAAACACAACTCAACGGGCACCTTGTTAATTTATCTGAGAGATAAGCATAATGAGAAATAGCGCTGATGATGATGATGATTACAGATCTTTAATATAATTCTAGAAAACATTAGCTAAGTCTGTACTATCAATACCCAGACTCTACTTGGGTAGGAAAAGGGGTACCCAAGTTCTGAGATCTGGTCCCTAAGCTTACGCCACTGTCCACCCCTCACCCTGACCTTCACCCTCACCTTCACCCTCACCTGCCCCACCACTGACCTACCTCCAGATGTACTCAGATAGAAGATCGACGACCCCAACACGCTAAAGCCCACCGTCCATCCCACACACACCGTCTCTTACCTCCTATTTATATGTTGATCTGCTCTTATATTTCAGCAGAGAAGGGCTTGGTGTCAGATAAAGCCTGTGTCAGGGGAAGGACGTGTTTGTGTAATTGTTTTATCACTTCAGCTATCAATTTTGATTATGCATTTTTAAATTTTGGTTCTTATTGCATCAAGAGGATTTTTTTCTTTTTAGCTGACGAGAGAGTTTTAGAACTGAAGATACTAGGGAAGGCTTTCATTTATCTTCATAAAAAGAAATTCTCCTAAACTGAATATAATCGTTTGGAGACAGAAGGAGTAAAACACAAAGCATGTCATCTGACTGAAGTGATTTACAGTATACGGTGATGCGGTCTTGTGCTTTAGCAAGAAGGAGGCTGGCGTCAGGTAGAGCAATGTGAATGGAAATGAGGCTGTTATCTGACGCTCCAATTCAAAAAGTGTCCCCCTTAGCTGAATAAAATCGTCTGTAGATCAGCAGCCGCTAACACACCTCGATTAGGTTAGGATTTAAGGTCGTCAGTCAAAGGTCACGGCCACTAGAGTGAAAAATATTTAACCTTAGAGAGTAGTTGACTCCCGTATCTGGATTGCTCTAGTTCTTATTCAAGCTACCACAAGGCACTTTTTCCACCTTAGGAAAGACCCCTCTCAGTGAAGGGGTAAGAAAAAGTCTACATACAATAATAACATTACCACTTTCGGCAGTACGTTCCATCCATTCATATAACCAACACTTCATTGTCCCGTCAGGACCCAACAACCTCTTATGAGCCACGTCGATTTGGAGAGCCTTAACCAGCTAGACCACCAGGCGTTAATCTGTTGGTTATACGGTAACTATCCAACGGGGTAAATATTTCAGTACTCGGACGCTTTTGTTACTTTATTCTTGCCATCAATTAAACCTGAGTGAGACCTCTTGACGTCAAAGAATTAGGTGTGACGGTAAGAGATTAAGATGATGGAGAACCCCCTGGCGATCTGATGACCTCGTGTGCTAAAATGGACAAGCAGGTCAGTGTGATTTACGTAAATGGTATTGGGAACGAATTATGAGTGGTGACAAACATAACGTAATTAGAGAGAGAGAGAGAGAGAGAGAGAGTGTGTGTGTGTGTGTGTGTGTGTGTGTGTGTGTGTGTGTGTGTGTGTGTGTGTGTGTGTGTGTGTGTGTGTGTGTGTGTGTGTGTGTGTGTGTGTGTGTGTGTGTGTGTGTGTGTGTGTGTGTGTGTGTGTGATTAATTATTGCTCGCTGATCATATAAGGAAAGCTAATGGACAGGGAATAACTGACCTCTTCTCTTTCTGTATGTTGACTTTATTTTTTTTAGCTTGCTCCTGTTTCCCTCAGACAATTACATTCATTCTAAGAGAGCCCCCTGGCAGTGAAGGGGTTTATGAAAGAATTATTTAACCTCCCTCCCCCCCATTTCGATATGTGTATTCAAGATCCGTGTAAAATCGTTTGGATACTGCATGAATTCAATAAACATAGCATCCCTGTGTAGCAGTCATTAACCTTAGACTATGATGGTTTTTTTATATTCAGTTAATTATCTCTATGCAAAAAAAGAAAGAACCAATGGCAGAGCTTCAGTCATTCCTACCAGCACTTGCTTCGGCCAAATTTCTCACCTACCTCTCCGTGCCCTGTTTTGCCTCCCTTTACCCAATGTCACCCTGCCCTTCCCTGCTCTGCACCACTCTGCCTCATCCGAACTAGCCTGATCTACCCTGTTCCGTCTTGCTCATCCTTCCTTTGCCTCACCATACCCTGCCCAACCTCCATTTGCCCAGTATCATCATACTCTACCCTACCTTGCCTCACTTGTCTCTTCCTACCCTGCCTGACGTTTCCTTGCCCTGCCTCACCCTATCCTCCCTCTTCCTCACGCTGATCTGCCTCAGCCTACCCTGTCCTGCCTTACGCTGTCTTCTACCTAGTCAGTTGTCACGCCTCTGAGCCACACTAAGGCGCAAACTGGTTCTCCTCACCGACAAAGAGGAAGCTTCAGTTTCTCTCTCCCTTCCTGGCTGCTGACCTCTCTTGACTTTACAACAGCTGCAGTACCTCGTTAACGTCAGCTAATATTTCACCGTGTTTACTTTTTAAGAGGGAGGGAAACCATGCACCTCCCTGTTTCACGCTGAGGGCCGGTGGAGTTGAAACGTTACGGGGAGTTACTTGGCGTTTAGTGTCCCTGGCTGAGATTTGCAGCATAATGTGGGTTGGGGAAAAGAATGTCGACAGGGAAAATAAGCAGAAGCTTTGGTCGTATGCCGTCGAAGATACACAAACACATACATAAAATTATCTACCTATCAACTGTATCTATATTGAAAAAAAATATATATATATATATATATATATATATATAAATATATATATATATATATATATATATATATATATATATATATATATATATATATATATATATATATATATATATATATATATATATATATATATATATATATATGCTAGAGTTTTGGTCCTATATATTAACTCTAGTGACTTGGCAGAACTCGAGAGAGAATTGTTGTTACTCATTAGTGGACTCCTGCCTAAGAGCGTATCAATCACCCACACACAAAAAATTTCATTTCTTCTCTCGTAGCTCAAATTGTTTTTGCGGGAAGAACAAGGCACATGGTAAGATTGCGCGTCCTTTCCTTGTCGTTTCAGCGTAAACGAATTTCACGACTGGGGATTCATCGTAAGACCAGGTCGCCATGACTTAACCTTTTCTTCTTCTTAGTACTGAGGGAGAGCATCGCGGGTGGTTATCTTGCGTGGTGAAGGGCGAGAGGAGACACACTGAAGACACCACGAAGCAGACATGCCACGCCAGGGGTCTCTGCGGGAGGTTTGAACCCTGGCCCTCACTAGCTAATTGTTACACGTGAAGGAATTCCGTTCCTGCAGCGACTGTGTAACGCTTGGACTAATCAGAGTAAAATATCTCAGTGTGACGAAAATGTCTGAAAAGGTTAATGAAAAATCTCTCTCTCTCTCTCTCTCTCTCTCTCTCTCTCTCTCTCTCTCTCTCTCTCTTCATGTCTTAGCAGTTTTGACATAAGATCATCTCCCTCTCCACTGACTGTCACACCAGGCCACTCCACCCTCCTTCCACCCCAAATAGGAGTCAATGACGAGCAGATATGTGGCTGTTTGTCTAAGCGTGGATCATCAATGTCGCAGTAGCCGTGGTGATGATGGTGTCGCCCAGAAGTTGGACTGTGATGGATGGATGGTTGGATGGATGGATGGATCGTGGTGGTAGGAAAGGGGGTTGTTGTGCCGGTGTGGATGGAAGAATAGTGGTGGTTGCGGTGGTGTGGCCGGAAGGATGGTGGTGGTTGTGGGTATGGTTAGATAAATTGTGGTGGTGAAGGTGGTGGCAGGAGGTAGGGTTTTTGGTTATGAAGGTGATGATGCTGTAGCTGTTCTAGTGGTGGTTATTGTGGCAGTAGGTGTGGAAGGTTGCTGTTATGGTGCCACTGCAAATGATAGTAGTGTTGACTGTTTCTGTTGTGGCAGAGACAAGTAGGGACAATAATCGTGTGACTGAAAGTGGAAATATAGAGGTAAATATGGCTCATGGAAAGTCTATTTTACGTGACCCATAATGCATCAAGTAAGTGGTAATTACTAAACACATTAATGGCGACACAAAGGACAGGAGAATGTACACAAGACATTAAATAGGGCAATAGTCGTTAGTGTGGTGGAGTAAGTACGAGTGTTATGTATATGTGTGTGTTTGTGTGTGTACTGGTATGTGTGTACCGGGCTTATGTGTGCGTTTGTGTGTGTACTGGTATGTGTTCTGTGCTTATGTATGTATAGGTTGTGTTTACAAATATATCTGTATATGCGTTTGTATAGGGATGTGTCTATAAGTATGTGTCTGTGTACAAATGTGATTGCAAGGGTATTAATGTCCATGTATATGTTGTGCACAGGCACATGAGAGCGTAAATATATCTAAGATATATTTACAACTAGGTATCGCAGGGAGTTCAGTAATATAAAGAAACTCTCTCTCTCTCTCTCTCTCTCTCTCTCTCTCTCTCTCTCTCAGTGGCTGTATACCGTGAGGGGGACAAGTAAAAATAGAGGTACTCATTGTTATTTTACGATCAGCTTCACGCCCTTCCCTGCCCCCATCTTGCCTTACTTCACTCCCATCCCTCACATTAGCAAGACCTAGTTCAGCTATACCACATAACACATCAAAGAATCTGCGTAGTAACGGTGTACATGGATAGCAAAATCATCATCATCATCATCATCATCATCGTCATCATCATCATCATTATCACCATAACCCGAATTCCACTAGAAAAAGGATTAATAGGAAAAAATACTAACAACACAATAAAGTTTCACGTGGGCAGACTAGAAAGATTTATAGATCTAAAATAGAGAATATATGTGGTAGATTATAATATTGACTCTGAGCATAGATTTGATAGCCCGTTCCCTGACTCCCAGCGGTGCTATAAATTACATTCTCTCTCTCGCTCTCTCTCTCTCTCTCTCTCTCTCTCTCTCTCTCTCTCTCTCTCTCTCTCTCTCTCTCTCTCTCTCTCTCTCTCTCTCTCGTATATAATTTTCATATAACAGATTGAGCCCATGCATTCCCGTCTCCACATAATATATTTGCTTATGTTGTTTAATATATTGGGTGGACTGGTTTACATTAGGGTATAATTCATTTCTCTCTCTCTCTCTCTCTCTCTCTCTCTCTCTCTCTCTCTCTCTCTCTATTTATTTTAACCCGTCTTTCCAGTGCTTCTGAATTAGTGTGAGCGGACTCTGAATAATGGTCTGTCTCTCCTTCCCCCTTCCCCTCCAGCTTCCCCTTTTCCTTCTTTCCTCTCTTTCCCCCTCTTCCCTCTCCTCCTCCTCCTCCACCTCACGTTTCTTCACTATCTTGCATGTCTCTCCAACCTCTCTAGCACTCTTTCTTCACTCGCACTCTTACCCATCCTACTCTACATGCGCTATTTTGCCTCTCTCTCTCTCTCTCTCTTTCTCTCTCTCTCGGGGACCAACGGGGTGAGAACTTTTATGATGCGAAAATTTCCATGACAATACGGGAGACGACAGACAGGGACCACGACCCTGAGAGAGAGAGAGAGAGAGAGAGAGAGAGAGAGAGAGAGAGAGAGAGAGAGAATAAACCACAACAGGACACCATCGTACTTCAAAGGTTAATGAAGCCTACATTATACCTTTACCTCAAACCATCCTTCCTAATCTGAATAAAATCGCCCAGAGGTACGAACAATAAACTAAAGACTTCATCGCGCTGAAAGGGGTAAAGGGAGGGATAATGATGGGAGGTCGCGGAGTAGAGGGAGCCATGAGGAACGATCACAGTGTAGAAGGGAAGATGATGGGGGGAGATCAGAGGCTTAAACGGGGGTGATTTGGCCCCCCCAGGGATGATAAATGTCGAGGCAGGTCGCAAGACGGAGCCACGGAAAAGATGTTTATGGTAAAGAGAGTAGGAAAAGAAGGGAAAGAAGATGTAAGAGAGAGAGAGAGAGAGAGAGAGAGAGAGAGAGAGAGAGAGAGAGAGAGAGAGAGAGAGAGAGAGAGAGAGAGAGAGAGAGAGAGAGAGAGAGAGAGAGAGAGGAACAGAAAAAACGAAATGATAGAGGCAGATCCAAAATTACAACGAGCTACGAGGGGAGAAACCTGTACTGTACACAGGTGGTCGTGGTGTAGTGGTATGCTGCCTGGCTCTCATCTGAGAGTCCCTGGTTCGATTCCCAGCATATTGGTAATTTACCAGATGAGCTACGAGGTTGAAGAATATTACAATGGATCTGAGGGAGGAGTCATTAAAGAGAAAATACAGTAGGGAAAGTACGGTACAGAAATATGAAAAACAAAGACGATAAAAACAGTGACAAATGAAGAGGGATAAAGACGATGTTTACAGAATTGAAGGACTAATCACAGGGTTGAAGAGTGACATAAGAGTCCACAAGAAAGGGATCCGTGGCGATGTTTATGATAGTGTACAAAAATAAAAAGAGAGAAGAAACTTGAAAGCCATGATAAAACTGGAGGATAAAGAACAGGATGATAAAACGAAATTTCTACACGCTAAACAGTACGGCTGAGGAATAGTGGAGTGGGCTACAAGAAAGACCTATTACGGAGTTGATATATGACTGACGGACAGAGAAATAAGGAGGGAGAGAAAATGATAAACTACAAGACAAGGAGATAAAACAGATCAGGGAGTACAACAATTAAGAGCCACAAGATAAAGAATGAGAGGACAGACCAAAAGAGTCCGTACGGTGTTAATTATATCAAAGCGGTACAGAGGAAATATGATAAAAACAAGCCCAGTGTCAAAATATGAAGAGGCAAATCACCACCACCACCCCTACCACCGCCAACACCACCACCACCACCACCATTACCACCACCATCACCAACAACAACAACAACACAACCACCACCACCATCATCATCATCATCAATCATCATCGTAACTTCATTTCTCACTAAAGTAATGAGTGTAGGCTGGATCCAGAATAGGGAAAAGGAAAGCATAAAACGGGCAGAAGTATCAACAGAGTGGCCATTAGTGAAATAACTATAAATATACACTCACCAGTAAAGGTTTCGGAATTCCCAAGAGGATTACACAACAAATAACTGGGGGAAAGTAACCTGAAGAATAAAGGAACAGACGACCCTAAGGAACCAGTATGAACACGGGGGGACAATAAATGGAATATGAACAAAATGTGAAAGAATATGTTGCAATAAAATAACTAAAATACTAAGTGATACTAAACGTTTCGCGTCATGAGAGAACGTAAGGTTACTATGAAGGTTAATGGAGTATATAAACAATTCGTAACTAAGGAGTGTGTTGCAATAGAATGACTAATATGTTTAATTAGTCTGAATGACACAATTAGAGTCATGAGAGTGGGTTAAGGTTACTAAAATGTACCCCTTTACTTTCTCTCTTTCCATTTTTCCTTCTTCTCTCTCTCTCTCTCTCTCTCTCTCTCTCTCTCTCTCTCTCTCTCTCTCTCCTTTCCCCTGCGTCCCCATTCCTTAATCTCCTTCCATTTATCCCCCATATCTCTCTCCTTTTCCTTCCTTCCCCTGCCCAGTTATCCTTTTCCCCCCTAACTCTTCCTTCCTCTTTCCCTATCCCTCTTTCTATCCCATCCCTTATCTCATTCCATTCCCCGTCCTTTCTCTCCTCCCGTCTGCCTGTCTTTCTATATCCCTCCCTCTCTTTGTCTCCTCCTCCTCCTCCCTACCACACAGTGTCCCCTTTCCTCACCCTCCAGTGCTTCATCCCATTCTCCTTTAACTTTTCCCCCCTCTCTCCCATATCTCTTTCCCCTCTCTTCTCTTTCGTCTTTTCCCCGTCTATCCCTATCTTTTCCTCTCTTCCTACCCACCTTTTTCCTCTCTCCCTGACATTCCCTTTTCCCCTTACGCACCTCTCACCCTTTCTCTCCTTTACATTTCCTCATCCTATTCTTTCCTATCCCTACCCTTCCTCGCGCCATGTCCCGTAAGGTCAGATCAGGTCAGGAGTGCACGCCAGATCCACATAACGATTCACCCACCCGCCACGAGGCACAGACCTATTACCATCCACCCAGCCAGCCTCTTCCAAGCATTTTACACTACATTTTCCTGACTAAACTTGTAGGCAAAGTTACGTCAAGGTGGAGTTACGGCGCTTTTCCCCGGACACGTCTGGCTGGATGATGAACGTGTGGTCGCTGCTTGCCTGCAAATTCCACCCACATCTTCCTCCTCCGCGTGGGATGTCTAGTGTTTGAGGCGCCAGTCGGGGTAAAGGACATGTACTGTACTTTGGGGATCGGTTCGAATCTCTTAAGAGGCGGCTGTAATTTTTCAATCAAATAATGCTAGAGGCAAAGACTGGTCAACAACCTTTTAATTGTGTGGACTACGGTAGACTACTGTTCTGGGTCCCAGTGCCTCACGTCTTCCTACTCCCGAAGATTGAGGAATTTGCCAAACATTCCCGGGGCATAACTGGATATTCTGTGGTCTGACAGCACGATCACATTTGAGAATGAACTAACATGATCTGGTGTCTGCCTCCAGAAAAGTAGCTGTGGCAGTTTTTAAAATCTTAGAATGATAGTATTTCTCTTATATTAACAATGCGTCTGATGCTACCCTTATAAATGCAGAACAGTACAATGGGGGCTTTGCAAAAGTTCATTAAGGTTGGCAAGATTCCCTACAGCTGAATCAAATCATCTGGTGTTACCCTAAATGAAAGACCGAGGTGCGTCCAAAGCAGCAACAGGGTTTAGTTCCCCAGGCTGATTGGAGCATGGGGAGAAGACCAAGAACGAGATGACAGGATAGAGGTGAAGAGTACATGACAGGAGGGAACTTGGATTGGCGGGAGAGGGCGGAGCTGAGTACTGATAGGGGAACATATGAGGTATTTCTGTCGTGGCCACCCTGGATGAACTGTGGGATTAGGCGTCTGGCGATGGATGAACTGTTTGCAAGTGACGTAACTGCGATATCAACCGTGGTAGTACATGGGGGCAGACATGTAAAGGCATGTGGCCTGTAGGAGGAGTACTGGACCTCAGGGAATGGAATGTCTAGTCTATTTCCAACGTCGACCACATTATGGGAGTCAGGAGGTGTAGCAGTGTGGCTGGATGAGGTGTGTGTGATGTGTGGTTGTGCATGTGGTAGTGTGTAATGTGGCAGGAAGCAATATGATCAAGGTGTAGCATTGCGTTGTGTCAATGTGAGGTGTGTTAAGATATGGTACAGTGTGTGTGTGTGTGTGTGTGTGTGTGTGTGTGTGTGTGTGTGTGTGTGTGTGTGTGTGTGTGTGTGTGTGTGTGTGTGTGTGTGTGTGTGTGTGTGTGTGTGTGTGTGTGTGTGTGTGTGTGTGTGTGTGTGTGTGTGTGTGTGTGTGTGTGTGTGTGTGTGTGTGTGTGTGTGTGTGTGTGTGTGTGTGTGTGTGTGTGTGTGTGTGTGTGTGTGTGTGTGTGTGTGTGTGTGTGTGTGTGTGTGTGTGTGTGTGTGTGTGTGTGTGTGTGTGTGTGTGTGTGTGTGTGTGTGTGTGTGTGTGTGTGTGTGTGTGTGTGTGTGTGTGTGTGTGTGTGTGTGTGTGTGTGTGTGTGTGTGTGTGTGTGTGTGTGTGCGCGCGCGCGCGAACAGATTACGATGATAGTTTATAAGTCCTGATGTGTCGGATTTCTCTCAATATCTGACAAAGGCGTGTCAACAGCAGCAAAATGACTAATCGAGATAACATCTGATAGTCTCTTTGCTAGAACTTTATTTTTCTGTTTGGCTAAATAATACATCAAAGAGTTAAAACTATACCCAGACTCATGCAGCACAGATGACGATGCTCCGTTTTCATTAAGTCCCCCCATAAACCAGTCCCCGTGTATAAGGAAAGGGTCCATCTTGTGACACCTTGGTCGCCATAAAACCCTGGCCTTATGACTGAGAACGTTGAGGTCGGACCCACGTAAATCTTTAAGTATTATGTTACCGGACGCTTGCTCACTCTTCCCTCACCCCCGTCCCTCTCCTCCTCTCTTCCCTTCCTCTCCTGTTTCCTCCTTTCCTCCTCTGTGTTTCCCTCCCTCTATCCCGCTTCCCTCCTTTCCCAATCCTCTCTTTCATCCTCTAATCTCTCTGCTTTTCCCTCTCCTTATCCCTTGCCTCTCTCCCAGTCTTCTCTCACTTTCCTTCTGATCCCTTTCCCAATCACTTCTCGCCTTCCTTTCCTTCTCTCCTTTCCCTTTTCGTTTACTTTCTTCCTCTCCTTTCCACTGTTTTTTCCTCCACCTTCCACCACATCATTTCTTCTCTTTTCTTCCTTCCATTCACTTGTTCTCTCCCATTTCTCCCCGTTCGCCCTGTCCTCTCCTCATCTTTTTCCTCCCTCATTCTCTCCTCCTCCGTTCTCTTCGCCCTGTTCGCTCTCATCTCCCTCCCTCTTCGTTTCCATTCTCTCATTCCTGTCCACTCCCTTGCACTCTCCCACCTCTCCTTTCTGACCTCCACGTCCTATCTACTTTCTGTCCCCCTCCTCTCTCTCTCTCTCTCTCTCTCTCTCTCCCAAACGCGCCATCCGGTCCCGTCCAGACCTGTCCAGACTTCATATTCATAGCCCCCTCCTGCTCTCATATTCATGGCCCCTTCAGTTCGAGCCCTTTCCAGACCCTTCACTTCCATCCCGTCTAGTTCCATCCCCCTTTCACTTCCGAACCCTTTTCATTTCCAGTGCCTTCACTTACAACCCCTCCATTTCCAACCGCTTCACTTCCAACCCCTTCCCTTCCAACCCTTTCACTTTCAAGCCCCTCACTTCCAACTCTTTCACTTCCAACCTCTTCACTTTCAGCCCCTTCACTTTCAGCCCCTTCACTTTCAGCCCCTTCACTTCCAACTCCTTCAATTAAAGCACATCCTCAACTACACCTGACTCACATCTAACCCCCCACTCTAAGCCCTGCCCTTCCCCTTCCTTTCTCTCCCCTCCAATTTCTCCGTTTTCCCTCTTCATTCTTCCTCCCTTTCCTTTTCCACTCACTCCCTTGTCTCCTTGCTTTAGCTTTCCCTTATTTCCTTCATTTTTACCTTCCTTTTCCTTCCTCTTCACCACCCCTTTCCTCTTCCTTAGTCTCAGTTTGTTTCTCTTCCCTTCCATTCCTTCTTCTCACTCTTCTACCCTATTAATCTCTCTTTCTTCCCCTTCCTCTTCTTTTCCTCTCTCTCTCTCTCTCTCTCTCTCTCTCTCTCTTCCGATCGATATCTTCTGCTGTTACTAGTCTGGTCACTGTTCTGAACTTCCTGCTTGCATTCCCCCCCATTACGGCAGAGCACCCATATAGTTACACACTCTCAGCCTTTTTCTGCCCAACTCTCAAATGTAAGAATTAACCGGTATTCTGTCTTCTATGAATGCAACTGGTTAACATACCAAGTGTATTTCTCAAGCTGCCTTTCGCACTGTCCATGACTTACAGTCTTATATTTTCAATGTGTTCATTCTCGAAATAAATGGAGCTAGAATTTGGCTTTGTTATCTGTACAACTTTCTTTATAAGGGACAATGTTTGACACGTATTTAGCCTTGGGTTCTTCTTTTATTTAAAAAAAAATCCCCCGCCCCTTAGTCTTCCTTCCTCTCCGAAGCGCCTACATCCTCTCTATTCGTTTCCTTTCCTTTTCCTTATCATTTCCTTATCCTCCTTTCCTTCTTCTTCCATTTTTGTCCACTGCTATATCAACTCCTGACTGTCAAATTTATCTTTCCTCACGTTCGTCTTTCAGTCATCCCACCGCCTTTACTACCTCCACTCCTTCTTCACTTTTCCCTCTCATCTTTCCGTTTCTCTGGCTTCTCTAACCCTCTCTTCTACTCCCTTGCTCTCCTAAACCAAATTTCTCCCTTTTTCAATCCCCATTGCTCATCCCTTCCGTCCTTCATTCATCCTTTTTCTCCCAGTTTCTCTTCTATCCATCCCTTTTCGCTATTCTTTACCATTTCCTCTCTCTATTTCTTATCCCAGCCGTCGTTTTTCCCTCATGCCTGTCCAGTTTATCTTTCCTCATGTCTATCTTTCAGTCATTCCGCCTCCTGCACTACCACACCAACCCCGTCCCTCACATCCCTGTCTAAGATAAGGTAACATAGAGGCACAATGCTCGGGACAATTCTGGATAATTTTTTTTTTTGGAATATGACGTCAGGGCAAGATATGGTTGGTATGCTGTCTCATTTTTCTTTTGCCGTTGTCTTTACTTCGTTATGGCAGTCACTTTTTTTTTTGTTTTAATTTCCTTTAGGCAAGAACCTTAAACAACAAATCTCGTTTAAAAACTCAAAATCTTTAGGGTGATATTAAAACTACGCTACATGTGGATAAAATAAATGGTTTATCGAGGACGGGGTGTCAACAGTTTCAATACTTTTTTTCTTTTTTTTAATAAAAGCAGAATGGAAACATAAATGCAAAAAAGGATACTGACGTGTCATAGGTAATAAACTTCAGCTTGGCGGTGATTTTCGTTCTTTAGCTGCCCATTTCTCGTAGCCCAATGACAAGACAATACGATGGTCATACATCCTTTCCACAGCACATCTTCGTAACTAGGACCATATTCTCTTGTTATATCTTTAGCTATATCTCAGCAAGCAAGATGGACGGATGACGATCTTACGCCGTTCAAGTGAATAGTATAGTGAGTTTTCTGACATGATAATACGATACAATACCTAAAAGAACAAGAATTCGTGAGATCCCGTGGGCTGAGACTCCATTCCGTCACCAGGCCATTCCCAGGCTGGAACTGTTAGGCCACACCAAGGAATCACCTACTTTACACTCTCTCTTGATTAGTCTTTCTTGATCACCTAATTTCACACTACTTTAAAGAGACATATTCTCAGGAGCTTACGAGGACCCCTATCGCTTCTTTCGTACTGTAAACTATAACTTCAACAGTTCATATGAAGTCCACTGCAGGAGTGACAGCCAGAATTAATCCTCGCCATGCTAGTGAAGTAAGGAAGGGGTAAGGGTGTCTGTGGTGAGAGCCATTCATGTGAAAGTTGGAATGCTGTAATGTTTAATTATGTTTGTGTGTGTCAGAGTCTGTATATGTCATCGATATGAACCTACCTGGTCTTCCTTAGTGACTTACTATATATGGTGCACCATACTTCCTAGTGTATGCTATTAATACTTTTAATAATGACTTACACAGAACCAGTAATAAACAGAAGAATACTAATAGCTCGTAAGGCACAGATGCCAACTGGTAAGGATGAGGTGACCGAGAGCCTTCCAAATCCACGAAAGCTCGATCGAAATAGACACTGCCCACGATAAACTTAATTCAGTAAGGATGTTAAAGGTTTAGAGTGTCAGGTACTTTGGCCCATTGGTCCGGATTAACAGCATCGAGTGTCTGATCCCTTCTCGTTGTGTGGGAGTTTAGAGATGTTGTAAAAACAGACCTAAACCATTTGTTGGTACACAGAAACTGCTAATACTAGTGTAAGATGGTGCGGTGCGTTACTGTTATTTTCTAATTCTAATGGACGAAATACTACACTCCATCAGCAATTATTTTTACTTTTCGATCAACAGAGAGTATAGCAGCATCGCGTCACTCGGGGGCACATTAGCCTCGATAAAACCCGGTGGAGGACAAATAAGCGACACTTGCCAGACTCTCTTAATGGAGTGGCCGACACGAGGGGTTTACGATGAGTTTTGTTGTCGTCTGTATTGGGTGGATGTGATCTGACGACAGGACGACTAATGCTGGCTGTTTTATCCTTTTCAGTAAACGGCGACAAGTTTTTTTCCAGATATAATACTCCACTCTAACAATCTTTCGCAAGTGAGTGCCAATAAAGTATTCTTCTTCAAGTGACCACCCGAAAAGCACTCACATGGGGACCTGAAAAGACCCAACAAAGCAAAAAAAATGTCTCGATATGCTGATTCTCGGCAGGAAAGCCCAGAGAAAATTGACGACACCCAAAAGCTTCAAGGAGACTGTTATTGAGGGTTAATATCTGTCGTTTGGTTTCCTCTGAAAGGGTGTGTGTGGGAGGATGGTGAGGGTGTGGCTGACCATGTTTGGCTGATAGGCAGTGTGGCTGAAGAGCATAAATGGGTAATATCTTGGCAGTCTATAGTTGGAAGGCTGATGATGGCAGTCTGTTATGTGGATAATAATAGTTCCAGTATAATAGTTCGAGGGTGAAAATTCTCCTACTTTTATATTTTCTGGTTCCTTCATTTGAGTCCCACCAATCCCATTTATTAATAGGATGAAGGGTTAAGATGAAGATAAGATGATGACGCTGACAATGATAGTGGTGGACTAGATAGGAGGGGACGAGAGATACTGGTGGCCATCCCTGCTAAATGATAGCACTACTGGCTAAACCTATGTACTTGTTTTTGATAAGGTGATGTGACTGCGTAGGCGGTTGTGAGAGAGGGATCCAAACTGGTAGGATCTTTTGTTTTTTTGAGTGGGTGTGGTGATGCTGACTGTGCTCTTAGGTGAAGCTGTGCTGAAGTAGCAGAGATAGGGAAGAGTTAAGGGATGTAGGAGGAAAGCCAAGGGACGTGCAGCATACCTAGGATAGATAGGAGAGGTAGGGAGGATGTAGAGGAAATGGTGGGATAGGTATAGGAGATAAAGGGTGATCTGAAATTGGACAGAGGGAGTTATGAGAGAGAAGAAAGGTAAAGTTTAGAGGTAAGGGAGACAGGGAGACAGCTAAAGAAGACATGGAAGAGCTAAGGGGAAAAAATGGTGCAGGAGGTATACTAAGCGTTAACAGAGAACTAGGGGTGACAGACTGAAAGACAAGGGAGACAGGTGAGTAATAAGGAAGAGTTAAAAGAGACATGGGGAGAGCTTTGGGGTTTGTATGTGCCATCTAGGCAGAGCTGATCCGAGATAGAACAAGCAGATAAAGGTAAAAGACAAAGTTAGGTCCACAAAACTGGTTCGAGGTAAAGCCAGAATGTGGAGTTGATTCAAGATAGGGGAGTTCTAACAAGCCGAACAAAGAGAACCATGTTTGTATATGACCTCTGGCGGGACTCAAACCCAGGGTGGAGACAGGAAGAGATCCGCTTATCACCAGGTTAGTGTAAGGGCGTGTGTTGTCGATTCCAGTCTTATGCAAATCGTGCCATTAAATACAAGAAAAACAGTTCGTCAGTTTTATAGCATCAAAGACAGCTTTCGTTAAGATTTACTGAACTGCAGCAAAAGTAAACGGAAACATTATGAAACAGAAAAAAAAGGTACACTAAACAGCAGCTTGAAAAATGTCAAGTGCACAATTATGTGAATCCCGCTATGATAATACAAACAAACTTAGCTTATGCTCATCGGTACCAGAACGTCTCTTTCACTCACCCTTCCTACCGTCAGAGGATTTTATGCAGCTTACGGGGGAGAGGTTAGAAATAATTTGCTTCAGAAACAATTTGCAAATATGATGATTCCTATCTTTTTATTTGATTCTTGCTAACGCCTGGTGATTCATTTTGCATAAGGGAGACTTCTTGTAATAAATAAATAATCAGCTATATTGCATCCTAGACACTTGTCGCTAAAATGTATAGATAAGACAGCAACCAAATAAAGTGATCAATTTCGTTTTTTTTTTTTTTTTTTTGGTAAAATATGCAGCAAAGTAAAGAATGAAATTTACTCCTCTCTCTCTCTCTCTCTCTCTCTCTCTCTCTCTCTCTCTCTCTCTCTCTCTCTCTTTTCTTTCTGCCATTTTTGCGAGGAAAACACTTTCAACAAACAGCAATTATGAACGAAAGCCCTCACTCGTAATCTGCTCCATCAGACACACCAAATTATACATCAAACATTATCTAAACAGGCGGGAAGGCGGGGGGGGGGATAGGCTCGTATGTATATATAAGGAGGGTTCGGCATTTCCCATCTTCGGCAGGCAAACTTCTTTTTTTTTTTTACGGGTAGGAGCAAACTTTTTTACTTTTTACTTTTTTTTCAGCGAGCACTCTCTTTTTCTCCTTTTTCTTTGGGCTTCCTCAAGACACTCGACATCTAAGGAATATTACTGACTCCTCCATCATCCCCTCCGTCAGCAGGTACAGGGTAAACATGGACTGTAATTACCGGCACAGATTTTTTTTTTTTTTTACATGGCCACACATCTTGCTCGTCTGAATTTGCCAAAAAAAAAAAAAAAAAAAAAAGAGATTGTGGAAGAGTACGTTATTAGGCCCTACAGTACGACGGGGCACTTTTATACTTTATTCTTGCTACTGTCGACGAATTAATCCAGCTCAAATTGTTACTTTTACTCCACGCCCTCCCTTTCTTGCGGGGCAATGGATTTGCTCCTATTTAAAAGAATTTTTTTGAAGCTCACGATCTTTTTCTTAATCCATGTCTGGGCCACTGCAGAACTGGATCTTGTCCTCGAAGGTAGAATGATAGCTAAAATTAATCCCTCCCTATGCTGGCAAAGTATGAATTATGAAGGGGTGTCAGTAAGAGAATGGTGTTTATGAAAGATGATTATCTCTAGTGGCAATGTCTGTGTACTCAAGTCTGTTTTGTCATCAGTAGAATCGACAGGGTGCGAACATATACCAGTATTTGAAAGGACATATTACCAGGACCCAGCCAGTGCACCACCCCCTCCCACTGAACTCCTGAGACTGAGGGATGGACTCCTGCATGGTAATCAGGGCAGGTATTACAGGTGGGGAAGGAAAAAGGGCACAACTCGAGACGGTCACAAAGTTTCCTGAAAAGTTTGTGTATGTCAAGACCTTCATATCTTTCAGACCCCGGGATGGATTAACTCAGAGATATTATACATAAAGAATCTCAGCTAATTTGTACGATAGAGAGTTCTGTGTGAGGGATGTATTTATAAAAGTCTATGGTTATTATTGCGACAAATAGATGATATTAAGGAAAATGTTTACAAATGATGTCAGTAAGGTTTCTTGATACACAAAGTTATCAAGGAAACTATTCATGAAAGTTCCCAATCATTTTTACCATGAACAACTCGGCAGCAGAGGAAGTATTTATAAAGGTTCTCAACCAACATTTTCTTTACGATAAATAGGTCTATATTCACTAAAGCTCTCGGCCAATTTTACAAGCAACACGTCTCCAATATGCAATTTATAATCAGAATAACATAGTTTGGTTGCATTTTAATTTACTTCATTAATTACTCTCTTCTGTGTAGTAGCTATATATGCAAAGTTAAAACTGTAAGCAAACAATCTTATACATATCTTGAGAAAGTCTGAAAATACGGCCCTTTGCTAGACTTACAGCAAAGGGACCTTCAGCTCAGCCGTCTTAGCCTTCTTTGCTGCAAACTTAAGTCGAAGTTTTGTTTGTATTTTTCATCCTCAGCTGGGGGTCAGTCAGAAATATATCGCGACCTACTCACTTCAATGACGTATTTCGTGAATTATTAAAGGAAAGATTTTATTACAGTTGGCACGAACCTCCTGTTGTGAACAGTTTAATGAACTTTATACCTAAACCTGCCAGTTCCAAACGTCTATCCTTGGGCGAACAAGACCGTCTGAGGATAGCAAGGATGAAATGAAATACACGCCATCGGCCTGAAGGAGTTAACCACAAATAAAGGAGGGCAGAGATGCTATCAATGAAAAAGCAAAACATGAAAAATTTTTGCTGCTTACCATAAACTAAATTAAGAGTCTCTGCATCAGTGAGCGTATGTATGGTGTACTCTTCATGGTCATTAACTGCTGAAATCCTCTGGTTTTAAACTATTGGAAATAATCGCTTGGCGGTAGCTAGATGAAAATCCAAATGTGTCTCTAACAGTTTGTATATGCTAATAGAGATCATGTCTACGTCTTTGCCTTCCAGAAGTTCCCTTTGCTGAATGCAGAATAAAATTAAATGCGTTTGCTGCCAGGGTGTGTTATCAGTATGTGCTTTAAGTATGTAATAAATGTCTCGAGGTACACATGTACGCATACTGATGCTTCTGGTAAGTATAAAACCTGTTTCACATTTATTCTTGCTTTTAACAGAAGATCAAATGCAGATTAGGAGAGGTATCTGTTAGTGAATGGGTTAGAAACACACGTTATCCCTACCAATACGAGGGCCTCTCTTTTCTTTTTTTTTTATTTTGCTACCATCAGACGGCTTTTAAAGCTTCGGAAAGACGACTTTATTAAGCTTTGGATTGACCGCTCGTTCTGTAGGGGATGAGCACTTTATCTTGCTCATGAATAATAATATCAGCAGGGCGGAAAGAAGCATTATTTTACAGGAAACTCTATATCGAACGAAAATGTAACTGGGTAAATAGGTAAAGTCAAGTATACAGAGAATGGCTTGGTGTAGAGAAAACCGATTTAAAAACATATACGGAGAAAAACAGATAAGAAAAAGAAAATATTACGAAAGTCAAGAGGATTCAAGGAGAGAAAAGGTGTCATGAAGGAGAGTCTTTGCCCCGCGCTTGCAGAAAAAAAATAAGGAGAAAGAGTATAAATGTCATAGCGGAATTAAACACCTAGGTGCAAAGAAAATAAAGAGCAAAAGTCAAGAGGAGTCACAGAGAGCAAAGATGTTGCGGAGGAGAGTTTTTGTTTTGTATTTAAGTGGTACAACGACCTCCAATCCTCTTTGAAAGTTTACATTCACTTGGGGGTAATAATTCCACAAAGTCGGGGGGATCAAGGAAGTCCATAGAGCTACAGGATGCAAAACACACATACACACACACAGACACACACACACACACACACACACACACACACACACACACACACACACACACACACACACACACACACACACACACACACACACACACACACACACACACACACACACACACACACACACACACACACACACACACACACACACACACACACGAGGCACTGAGAATGGAAAACATGAATTATATACCAGTGTCAGCCAAGTATGCAAGTAACATTACCGGCGACCTGCCATTGACACTCGACTGTACATATTTGTTTCAAGCATCACTTCACGCTATGAGGCTGCTACACTGGTACATGCGAGAAAATTAGTTAAAGCCAGTCAATATAAAATTTATTTAGTTACTTAAGGTACATCCGTTGACTCTTTGCCATAACATGTTGCTAGACCACAAGCTCATTTCATACAGAAAAGACTCAAGAGAAGACTTGCTGTCAGCTGCACATATCAATCAATCTATCTATCTATCTATCTATCTATCTATCTATTTATTTATTTATATTGCAAAGAACAAAGAACCAAAGGCTGGAAACTACAAAAAGGATACAGCCAGTCAATTTCACCTTGGTTAGGAGAGGCTCTTTGAGGTGCTGGAGTTAGATGTATAGCCTTATACACGTCCTTACATACTGGAGTTTAGGTCATTGAGGAAAATCGTCTGTTGGTAGCAGGAAAAACAGAGTATGTGTCCCCGGCTTGAAAGGGTTAATAAGAGGTAACGCATCCATAAAACACATATATATCCATAACAAAAGAAAATATGTTCATTCATACATACACGCTAAACGGATATAAAAAGAAACACAGAGTTCACGCAGTTGCATTGGGCCGTGGGTGGTGTTCTAAACCGGGGCTGGAAAACATGAATTATTTCACATCGTGTCGATCAGATATACCGCGAAAACTATCAGTCGGCTTCCAGATATATACATAATCCATACACATCCCCCGTAAAACGAAAACCTAGCTTTAAAAAACACATGGACAGAACATATGTACATTTGTAAAAAAGAACACACATATATACAACCCAAACATAATATCTGTCCGTGTATCTATCTATCTATCTATCTATCTATCTATCTATCTATCTGTCTGTCTGTCTGTCTACCTACCTATCTTTTAATCTCATGTATGAAAAGGGAACAGACAAGAACAATAGAACTATTATCAGAGTGCCCAGATTAATTGGGCCACATCTCTATATACTCTTTTCACGTTAACTTGGTCCAGGTTTTCGTCCTTTTGCATCTGATTTCACGTAACTCTGTGACAGAATAAGGCAATGCTAAATCTCTTCATATTTTCCAAAGCATTTCTCCCCTCTGTGAATAGCGTCACATTCTAATGGTAGTCTATTGTTACGACTCAGCATTGATGGTAGAGGGATAACAATTTTAGGCCAGTTGGAGTAAAAGGAGCACAGACATCGCTGAATCAGGAGTCTCTCTGATAGCTGCCCAAATAATAATACGAAATAATGATTGTAACGAAGCAGAAAGTAATAGGGATGTATAAGTTTATCTATTAACCACCACCAGAAGGTTGATTTCTTTGCTAATGTACTCCAGGTAACGACAGAAGCTTTCATTCAGCCTGAGAGTGACTATCTGATCTCTAACGGCTGACAGTTTCCAGCCATCCTTTCAGAGCGTGGGAAGCTTTAACTATTGATTTCAGCTAATCCATCACCAAGAATGAAATATGTCACTGCAACCATCGCAATGAAAAAGTTAAATGTTTCACCTGTATTCTGTTGCTCCTGTCGCTTTGGTGTTGTGCTTTACCTGTGTTTGTGTTTGTGTGTCTCAGGCGCCACAACAGTGCTTGCAGGCAGGGAGACAGTCCCAAATATCAAGCAGTGTTTGTGTATGTGGATCTGAATTTTGCTTGTTTTTCAGCGGTGGACTCCGGATATGCCTCGCTGATCAAGAAGACAATCCACCTGAAACGCCGTCCCAGCTCTTAGAATAACAACACCTGTACTGTGCAGCGGCCAGCCATTTTTTTTTTTTTTTTTTGGGGGGGAGGGGGCAAGTTATTTATTTATTTTTTTTGTATGGAAGGTACTGTACACATTAGAAGGAGATCTGCTTCCAAGTTCTTCACTACGAGAGGTCTTCCATCTACCATTTTCTTCCTACCATCTTCTGCCATTCCTTCTAACTCACCTATATCTATATCTAACTTATCCAGTCCCAAAACTTTCCTCTAATGTAAATTTAATAGCCAAGAGGAATGACGAATATAATATACAGGAGGTTATCGAACAGGAGGGTACTAACTTCTCCAGTGACAAGCACACACACACACACACACACACACACACACACACACACACACACACACACACACACACACACAAATGCACACAAACATCACCAGTAATGGCATCTCCAGGGTTTATCGGCCAAAAGAGGGCATCTGGAATCGTAAATTACCTTTATCGGTGAGGGGTGACGATAACAAAAAGCTTTATTTACGTCCTGTACCTAACATTAACACCGATTTGGGAAGGCAAGGAGGGTGAGAGAGAGGGGTAGGGTGATTGGGGTGAGAGGAGAGCGGATGGAAAGAGGGGAAAAAGGAAGAGGAGGGGTGGGAGGGTGTTAGACGCGTGGGAGATTGTATGAGGGTAAGGGGGAAAGGGGAAAAAATGACGACGAAGGAAGGGGGAAACAAAGTGAAAAAGTTTGCGATGAAAAAGGAAAGCGAAAGGGCGACAAAGTGATAGAATGGAGTGAACGGAGAAAGAACAGAGGCAAAATAGAGAGAAGATGAGAAAAGGAGCGGAGGAGGCTTACCAAGAGAGAAATAAAGAGAAACGGAAGGAAAGGGGAGAGAAATCGGGGGTTAGCGATGAGAGAAAGAAAAAAAGATGAGGGGGGAAGAATGATAGAGAAAACAGATGAGAGGGAGAGAGGGAGAAGGGAGAGAGAATACGTGATGGCGAATTTATGTTCCCATTATTCAAGGTATTTTTATAAACAGGTGGGCAGCAATATGGCTCTGTACTCTTTCCTCTCAGCATTAAAAGCATATGCACAAAGCCTTCTAAAATACCAGTAATGCCCTGTTATAAGTTCTCAGGATAGTAAAAACTGGATAGGAATTGAGGACGGTGGGAGTGGGTAAGGGATAGAGGCGATGAGGATTGGACAGAAGATGGGGAAACTCTGGCAACGTTGAGGGACGACAGAGGATGAAAACGACAATGGGATGGGCATAGAAAATAAACAGAAGAGGACAGGGGGTTAAAAAGAAGGGAGTGGTGAGGGAAGCGGGGGAAGGACAGAGAAAGGTAAAGGATGGGCAGGAAAGATGAAAAAATGAAAAGGGTGATGCTGAGGGAAAGAGGGAGGAAGACGAAGGAAGGCTACGAAAGTAGAAGGAAGGGGGGAAGAAAGGGGAGGAATGTGATAAGGAAAAAGAGCATAGATACAGAAGGAGAGGAGAGGTGAGGTGAGGAGAGGAGAAGAGGACGTGAGGTTGCCAAAGAAGACGAAGGGGGAAGGTGAGACGAGGGATGGGAGATGACTGTAAGGTTTGGAAGGAGGTATAATAATGAACAGTGTGGTTGGGAAGTAAAACATGAGGAAATGAGGGACGGGGAGAGGAGGATGCTGCAAACGAAAGAGGAAAGGTTACACTAAATTCAGAGAAGACTAAAGGGGAGGGGTGTCGAGAGAGGGAGAGAGGGAGGAATGGAATGGGGAAATAAAGGGTGTGGGGAGAAAGAAGTGGGAGACTACGGAAGGAATGAGGGAAGGGAGGGCGGGAGGGAGGGAATGAGTGACAAGGGACGGAGGGAGAAGTATGGAGAGGAAAGGAGGGAGACAAAGTGAGATAAATGGAGGAAGAGGCGGAGTTCAGGAAAGAGAGATACGGATGAACACCGAGAGAAGTAAGGAAACGATGGGAGGGAAGCAGGGGAGACAAGTGGAGGGGGAGGAGGAAATAGCGCATGGGAGGGGATAGGACGGAGAAGAAGGGGGTTGCCAGGGATGGGATGGGATGGGATGGAGGGAGAAGAGGGGTGGTAAGGGGGAATGAGGTGGGATAAGGAGGAGGGTGAGAGGCAGGGATGTAGAACCATCAATCCTCATTAGCAGGAGAAGCGTCACAGGATCTCGCCATGTCTCGTCCATGTCTAGCAATCTTCCACAGTCAGCTATTATCTCTTATCTCTCTCCTTCTATTCCTCTCTCTCTATCCCTCACCTTCCATCCCTCTCATTCCATTCCTCTCCTTCTATTCCATACTTCCTGTCCTCTTCTCATATTTCTCCTTCATCTCCCCTCTTTCTACTCCGAATTTTTTTCTTCTTTTCAAAACTTTTCTTCAGATAGCCATTTTCACCACCCATTTCATCCTCTCTCTCTCTCTCTCTCTCTCTCTCTCTCTCTCTCTCTCTCTCTCTCTCTCCATTTCAGTAATATGCTAGGAAAATCAACTACGGATATCTGAACTAATCTCAAATCCCCACACTCTTCTCAACTTCAGTTTGGGATCGATATCATGTCCTTGCAAACAGCAATCCAACGCTTCCTCTTAACCCTCTAATGGTGACGAATTTCTAATAGCTGAATATAATCGTCTTTCGTTCGCAGGGATAAAATTAGAAGTTTTTTGTCTCTCTATTTTCCTTTTTCGTTTTTTATTTTTGACAGAACGTTACCAGATTACAGTAATTTTTGCGCCCTAGAAAAATCATAATACGCTAACCAAAATTAAATGCAAAACATGTTATTTGCAGACAAAGAAAAAACCTCATTCTCTATCCCACTCCATCCTTCACCTTATCTCATTCTTATCCCTTCCCACACATCCATCACCCTTCCTCATTCTTACTTCTTCCCTCACATCTTTCACCCTCCCTCATTCCTACTTCTCCCCTCACATACTTCACGGTCTCTTATTCTTGGCCCTTCCCTCACATCCTTCACCCTCCCTCATTCCTACTTCTCCCCTCACATCCTTCACCCTACCTCATTCTTGCCCCTCCCGTTACATCCTTCTGCCCATTCCACACACTGACCTTGGCGTATGTCACATCCATCCCTCTCCTTCGCTACTACATAATTCATCCCTTGCTCCCTATCCCTCATCTTGTAGGACCTATCCGTCTCTCTCTCTCTCACACACACACACACATACACACACACACACACACACACACACACACACACACATTTAGGTACAGTCGGCGGCAAGAATCCTGTTTCACCTCCTCTCTCTCTCTCTCTCTCTCTCTCTCCATGGACCTTGAAAATCAGTGTGGAGAATTCCCAGCAATCAGCCTTGGCAACACTGATTTATGGCCGAGAAATTTATCAGTGTTCGTTGCTGCGGATTCAACACACTGATTTTCAAAACTCGTGGAGAGAGAAGCAGGAGAGGTGAAGGGGTTTTTGATGGAGCCTGCACACACACACACACACACACACACACACACACACACACACACACACACACACACACACACACACACACACAACAAGAGGGAGCAGAGGAAATCGATCATATATGCAACACATTACAGGTATGTTCATAGGGATACATATATCTTGCCACACACAAGACACAGAATAATAAAGAGTATGTTAAGGACACACACACACAAACACACACACACACACACACACACACACACACACACACACACAGTTTTCAAGTTTTCTTTCTTATATACGAAATTTATCCGTCACGTAGGTACACAGGCAAACACAAGCACAAGCAACTCCCCCCCCCCTCTCTCTCTCTCTCTCTCTCTCTCAGGGAGGTAATGTCACGACGGATGACAACGCAACAGGTTGGTGAAGGTAGGAGGAGGAGGAGGAGGAGGAGGAGGAGGAGGAGGAGGAAGGAAGGAAATAATGTAAGGAATAAGGTAGGCGATGTCCGGGGTAGGGGAGACAGGGAAAGGGTAAATGGATGGATACTGTGGAAGAAGGAGAGAGGGGGTGGGTGATGGAGTAGGGGTGAGGGAGGGGTTGTGACCTGAAAGGGAGTGAGGGGATTGGTGTGTGTGTGTGTGTGTGTGTGTGTGTGTGTGTGTGTGTGTGTGTGTGTGTGTGTGTGTGTGTGTGTGTGTGTGTGTGTGTGTGTGTGTGTGTGTGTGTGTGTGTGTGTGTGTGTGTGTGTGTGTGTGTGTGTGTGTGTGTGTGTGTGTGTGTGTGTGTGTGTGTGTGTGTGTGTGTGTGTGTGTGTGTGTGTGTGTGTGTGTGTGTGTGTGTGTGTGTGTGTGTGTGTGTGTGTGTGTGTGTGTGTGTGTGTGTGTGTGTGTGTGTGTGTGTGTGTGTGTGTGTGTGTGTGTGTGTGTGTGTGTGTGTGTGTGTGTGTGTGTGTGTGTGTGTGTGTGTGTGTGTGTGTGTGTGTGTGTGTGTGTGTGTGTGTGTGTGTGTGTGTGTGTGTGTGTGTGTGTGTGTGTGTGTGTGTGTGTGTGTGTGTGTGTGTGTGTGTGTGTGTGTGTGTGTGTGTGTGTGTGTGTGTGTGTGTGTGTGTGTGTGTGTGTGTGTGTGTGTGTGTGTGTGTGTGTGTGTGTGTGTGTGTGTGTGTGTGTGTGTGTGTGCGCGCGTGAGTTTATTAATGTATAGGTTAATATCTGAGCTCAGGCCAATATATTAATACTCACTGCTGAAGAACAAGCCTAAATTAACCGCCAGTAGGCCACGCCAGCGGTGTACGTTCGATACTGTTATTGATTTAAGAACCTGTGTTGAAATCACTAAGAAACCTATGTAATTTTCTCTCGTAGGTCTGATCTGTATTTGCAGGAAATGGGAGGAAAGTGCAGAATATTCCAATTCCTTTTTTTTTTTTTCTCTTGAAGAAATACATGAATAGTAACGGAAGAACAATAATCAAACTATTTTTTTTAAGTAAGGGCAAGCAAAGAGGAGGCCTGAGACTTCCTGTGCCTCTCGTTCGTCCTGCACATCAGACAGTGAGTTGAGACGGGGAGATGCTCGTTGTTTGTGTATCTGGTCCCTGAAGTAATGAATGGTGAGGTCCCCCATGCAAGGCACCGCTTCGTTAGTGTAGCAAGATCATTGTTGTGTCTCTCACTCGGCCTATCTTTAACATTACGAGACATTTCCTATACACTAATTTATGCAGCATGAGTTGAAAAAATAAAGCTAGTAGGTAACAAGTATATACTGTATACAACTAAACAAACAAACAAATAAATAAATAAATAAATAAATAAAACTATATATATCGTGTGAAGAAATACAATAAAAATATAAAAAAATCAAAGTAATGATGATAACTGCTGATGAGATATGGAAATTGTAGTTTTCCCTTTTCTCTTGATGTGGACAAAACTATGAATTTTCTTGCAAGAATTTTTGCTCGCGCTCAGTGCAACATTGTATATCACGGCCTGTTGGCAGAAGCCTTGGTTAGGCCTTCTTAACACGCCATCTGTTCGATTTGCTCTACTGCAGGGTGCCGTCCATTTGCTTGTTTCAGTTTGTAAAACTATATTCGGCTAGTTATCACCTGACGGAACTGGGTTTCTCTCACAACCTGAATAGTAAATTGTGGCAGGAACGAGTCACTTTGTTTGCAAGTCAGATCAGTCCTCCACTTTGACTTTACCTGGCCCTTAACTAACCTGAAAGGGACTGGGAGCTTTGTCAGATGAAAACAAGCCACTGTAGCTTCAATCTGCGTCCCACTGTCCCCCCTCCCCCTCGCCTTGAACCCTCTCATGGTCTGGACAACTTTAGTATTCAATGCCACCTAGCCCCAGACTTTCATTCAACTGAGAGAGGCTACAAGGAATCTGATAAGCAATGCCGTCACTATTAATCTCTTGTGGTCGAACAAGTAGTATTCAAGTCCATCTAATGCCGGACGATATTCCTTTGCTGATGCTCAGTTGCAGAAGTTTGAGAGAGTTGATCTTACTCACTTAATTAACTTTAACCATCTGACTGCGTAGAGTTTCTCTGCGCTGAACGTAAGATCAGATTATTAAGTGGAACAAAATACCAACCTTCTGCCAACGCTGTGACAGGGATATCGAAGAAGAAGAAGAAAAAAAAAAAGCCTCTGAACACATATGGTTTCTCTCAGCTTCAAAATTCCGTCTGCATGAGGATGAAATAGCTTGTCTGAATATGACGGTGGAAGGGTTAATATATGCTTCTGGAATAAACTGGAAGAAAGACAGGACACAAAGAGGGTGAATCCTTAATACTGGGTGTCTTATAAAGCCGGGATAACGGGGGAAAATGATTAATTCACTTATTATTATTATTATTATTATTATTATTATTATTATTATTATTACTATTATTTTTATTAATAGTTTAGATTTATATACCAAAAACAAAGGTGAACATACTGAACACATTCTGTTAACAAAAAGCTTTTTTACCGCAATTTTTTTTTTTTCATATTATTCCAAACTTATGGGACACCGTATAATGAAGAGAGGAAGTGCGGTGAGGAGGCAGGGACGCAAACAACTGATGAATGACGAAGGCTGACCCGCCCTCCCCCAACACAACAAGCTGCAGTAATTTCTAAGGAGATGGCAAGGACTGTGGAAGAATATTGGCCGCTATCTCTCCGTGAATTTCTCATTCCAAGAGAAAATAACTAACATGATGCATGAACGGGGTTGTCGAGTAGATGAAATGACCAAGAAACTGTGGCGCATAGAAGACGGATTCTGTAGACAGACCTCCGCTTCAAACACAACTTTCCCGGGTTCCATTTAAGTAACAGTACCCAACGCAATCTTGGAGCAATGTAAATAAGATCTAACTCTATTCAAACCCATATTCACTGCCATGTTACATATGAAATGTTCCGGAATCTTCATCTTCATTAACGAGAAGGTGGCTGCGTTATACTTCCACAGACGATGCGACCACACCCTCTCATCCTCCCTAAGTGCAAAGCCGCGAGAAGGGGAGATTCAGGAAGTTGTACGTGAGCCAAAAACCGGAAATTATACGTCATATTCACCGAGGGAGGGTAATTAGGACCCTTATTAGGAGAGGTAAGATGGGTAACTCCTGCGTGAGGCGGGTAATCGCAGAGAAGCTTAGCCACTTCAAGCCGATGACGTGTGTGTGTGTGTGTGTGTGTGTGTGTGTGTGTGTGTTTTCTTTCAGCTTACAGACAAATTTATTCAGCTTACAGCAGACCTCTTGTAGTGAAGAGGCTCGAAAAGCCTCTCTTGAACTAAATAAAATCGTCTGGATATAGCAAAACCATAAATTACGTCCTCGTTCTCAAGGGGTTAGAGTAATTAGTTCCTTGGGTGAAAATGGTGATAAAAACGGGCAGCACAACTAATTCGTCATCCTAGTACAAGTTTTTAGTTTATGTGGGTAAGTTATGACAGGTGATTTTATACAATTAGGGTATTAATGGGGGCTATTAAGGAAGAAACAGTGGCCATTAGAGCAAAGAGCCTAAAGAGATAATGTTGTAGGGAAGATGATTAAAAATGAGATCAGCCTCCGCCGGAAGCTGGGGTCGAATAATTTGGACACCTCTTCATGATTTACTGTTTAAGCATACGGTCCTTATGGCTGGATGGATGGAGGGAGGGAGGCAAGGGGTGGAAGGAAAAAAAAGGATGGAGGAAGGAAAGGGAAGGAGGGGCGGGGAATGAGAGGGATATATGTGGTGTGGAAGGGGGCAGGGACGGGGAAGGGGATGAAAGAGGAAGCAAATGATCAGAAAAAAGCACAGAACCCCACAAGACGCGACTAAGGAAATGCCTGGTAGTTATTTAATTAGAACGAGCTGTTGAGTCAGGCGAACTTATCACCTCTTAAAAATAAATAAGTAAACACAAAATATAACTAAAGATAAGATGTGATCATGCTGTGAGTGTTAAAATAAATAATAAAAAAGCACTTGAAACAATGGCAGTATACAAGTTCAGCTCTAATTGGATATTCTTAAAGTCCTCATACCTACAGGGAGTCCAAGCAGGGTAGAAATTGTAATATGTTCACTATCAGTAAACTTCAATGTGTGTGTACAATTTTTACCATCTGAACAACACAGGTCATTGCGAAATCAAGAGCCATTCCATTCGTTTCCATTTACAAAGCCATCTGTCTTGCATCATACACGTTATAAAGAGATAGGCAACGCTCTTTCACACAGGTTTATTGTTTAGTTAACGTTTCAACTCTCTCTCTCTCTCTCTCTCTCTCTCTCTCTCTCTCTCTCTCTCTCTCTCTCTCTCTCTCTCTCTCTCTCTCTCTCTCTCTCCATTTTCTGTGAGCCACCCGGATCAAGAGACACGAGTGGTGGTGATGCTCATAAATTTTTCCGTATCGAGCAGAATCATGGCTGCCACAGTTAGGGCAAAAAGTTCATATACACTCTACAGCTGTTTCGTTATAATTTGACTTACTTGGAATGTACTGAACATAAATGTATAATAATTTCGTAAAAAAAAAATGTTCATGAAACGTCAAATTATGAAGCACATATTTACTCATGTATAACTTGAATTACGTCTACAAGTGCTAATGTCGTCATTCCGGCCTGATTGGTGTACTATGATGGCTGGTGTCCATTCGCGACTTCGGAACACTAAATCTGTAACGGAGCGACTGACTGTGGCCATACAATTTCAACATCCTTATTCTCTCTCTTGAAACTGAGAAAACCAAATGCGACCTTGCTAATTAATGTGCGAAAAAACTGTCCCTCCAAAGTTTCGGGACCCTAAATGCGTAATGTAAATATTTAGCATTACTGTAACACGTTTACATTCTCGACACCTTGTCTAAACTTAATGAGGTCCTACATAATTAAAAAAGCTTTCTCCCTGAAATCAATACATCAGATGTATAAAGGAACTAAACTGCATGATGGGACAAGTTCACCCCCTTTAATATTCTCAAAACTGTGTCGAAACCAAAGTAAATCTTGACTAACTTATCTAAAAATAGAGCCTCCTTTCATGACTTCAAAGCCACATATATGTAAACGAACTGTGTACCGCGAGTGTACAAAAGCATGCACTATGATATCACCTTTACCTTGCAGCAGCCAACGCCACCACCTGCCGTCCCCCTCCTGGCCTCCCACCCACCTGCAAAACGAAGATAGGGAGGTTAAAAATGCGAAGGTGTGTGTGAAATGTCGGGCTGGTGGTGTTGTATTTGTCTCTCTATTGCTTCCAGCCGCACCAGGCATTTCTCTCACCACTCACTGGCATTTCTGACATCTTGTCCTTTGTTGGGAGGTTGCAGCATTTTCCTTCAGCTTCGACTTAATTCAAAATTAAAGTTATTATAAATAAAATTTTAGACAGTTTAAAGAATTTCATTAAAACCTATTATAAATCATATAGATAGATAGATGGACAAATAGATATAGGTAGATAGATACACAGATAGATAGACAGACAGATACACATATGGATAGACTGATATACAGTATGCTATGCATTTACAAATTGTTATAGATTCTGATAACTAGTCGCCAAATAACACTCGTCAATTTCACTTACAATAATTTCATGGCCACCATCATGGGTCTAAAGGCTTGACCAAAATACATAATAACTGAGAAGTCACGGATGAGCAAATTAATTAGGAAGACCACTGGCACTAAAAGTAAACGAAAAAAATAAATAAATAAAAATCGGACCCTCCTCTACACAAACGCACCCACGCGGTTCACGTCACCACCTTCCCAGCTTCACAAACACTCCTCCCGTCCAACACTTCCCAGGGCTCGAACATCCGCTGGGCTTCGGTGGGGTCTGAACAATTCGCAAAGATCTGTTTGTCGTGTCATTTCACCCCACGCTCCTTGCTGGTGGAGACCTCTCGGGGTAAATGGGGTAGAACAATGCTCATTAATCCCCTCACTACAATGACATCTATTTTTCTATATCATTCCTGCCACCGCCGGATGATTTTATTCAGTTTAGGGCTACAGACCTCGCGTTGTGTAAGGGTTTGAAGCATTATCTAATAATCCTTTCAGGATCATTACGTCTCTCAAAGACAATTTTATTCAGCTGCCGGGCGGAGGGGGGTGGGGGGAGTGTCATGGTGCAGGCTAAAAATTCCTCCCCTAACCTCACATGTTCATCGTCAAGGTGCATTGCCAGGTCCCTACTTATGCTATCGCAGTCACTAAGCTGAGCGTGGCGTGGGGAGGTGTCTGGTAGGGGAAGGGCTGATGTGATTGTGTGCAGGACCATTTGGTGCGATTATAGCTGCTATGAAAGTGTACGTTCCTCATTGTTGGATGTGTGGATGTCTGTGCTGGTGAATACGAGTGTCTGTGGATGTCTGTGCTGGGGCCTTTCACAGTGACGGATTAGACTCTTCATAGCCAGGGATGTTAAGTCAGTTTTGGGCAGGAATAAGCAATGTCCTGTCTCTTTCATCATCCCTGAACAATGGCAGCCGCCTGTAACCTTTTCACAACTCCTGAACCACTGTATTATTGTAGACTGGCTGGCGCCAGACTTTTGTATTTACTGATGGAGTCTTTGCAGACTAAAAGGTTACAATGCAACGTCGTAGATCTCTTCGTTGTTCCGTGTACAATTACATACTTTAATTTAGCTACTGCCACACAATTATTTTCAGCTGACAAAAACACACCAATCAGAGTTGAAGTGAACTTCGGGTTGTGAAACCAAGGAATCGTGTACCTCTGAAACCCCCTTGGACAAGTAAACTTTAACTTACAATGAACAGGTTTGCGCTCTGTTGGCCCCTTTTCCATAATGAAGACTTTCCTGTTACACCCTGGATATAGCTGGACATCCCTTGGACTGAAGGCTTTGTTTAAAGTTCTCCTACTTCACAGCTGCTCATAACTAGCAAAGTTTATCTGAGCTGGATCAAATGTTCATACAGTCTCAGTGCTTAAATCAGCTTGGAGTTATGAATGACCAGTATCGCTCCCTCCCGAAGCTTTCCCCGAACAATGCAGACGACTTCAAGTGCAAGTCTAAACCAGGCCACGACGGGTGACGTGTGGCCCGATTTATAGCCCCTCGAGGCGTCTGGGGGGCGAGAGTTGGGTGGGGTGGGGATCTGCCTGGAGAGGAGGGGAGCTACGAGGGGCTTGGGCTGACCTCCCTCCTTCAAGCACACACGCGTGAGGGGAGACTGGCTGTTTTTAGACCACTTGGCTGGCCCTCTTAACCATTTCAGCCCAAGGACGTCATTTTAATTTCAATCTTATGAAGGATATCTCGTACTATAAGGATTAATGAAGGCTGAATCTAATCACTCTTGTTCGGAAAAAAAAAAATCGACCTAATTATAATCGTCTGTATGTAGCAAGAGTAAAATAATACGTCCTCGCAATGACGTGCTTAAGTGGACGTCACTCAAGCCCCACCTGACCACCTCAACCATGACTAACCCTGCCTCTTCCCCTGACACCGGTTTCACTCATCACTCACACCATCACTCCTCTCTCTAAAGGTCACCCACAAGATTCCTCACAACTCACACGATAATAATGCACTTTTCTGACCATTTACCTCTTAAAGTTACTTATTTAAATTACTTACTACTCCCAAGATCACTCACGATTCAGACTGGGATACTCACTAAATAAGATTACTCAAAAGAACACTCACATTACTCATTAGCCTACAGTACTCACACAATGGACCCACCACTCAGATCACTCACCATTCGTAACTTTTAGGATATTCAATCAATCATCAAATAACCAAACGCTCTTCATAATCATCACTTAACTAACCTCTTCTCACAATCATGCCAACACCACACAATTAACAGCGCTAAGCAGAAACTTTAGCCAAACCCAATCTAATAGTAACCTTGCCTAATCGAACCTAATACAATCCAAACTAAACAGAGGAAAAAACACAAAACCAAAAAGAATCCAACCCATATTAATCCAACCCAGCTAACGAAACCAAACTTAATACCAACAACGCCAGCACTAACAAACGCTACCACCACCAGCGCCTACAATACCATCATTACCACCACTAAAAACTGCTACCATTACCACCACCACCATTAAACATACACTACCACCACCACCAACATTATCATCACCGTCAGCACTACCACAAACAGACACCATCACTACCACCACCACCAATAACGAACATTACCACCACCACCAACATTATCATCACCACCAACACCACCACTAACAAACACTACCACCACCACCAACAGAACCACTAACAAATACAACCACCATCACCACCATTCACACCAACAACAACACTAGTAACACCACTACTCACAATCTACACACCCTTACTACACCCCCCCACTCGGCCTGGCCATAAAACCTGATACCCCCAAGTCAACAAAATAATTCAGTCCCGCCTCCCCTTATCGCACGGGGGGGTGGGGGTCGTAAGTCCCCATGAGGCACACTTGTCTAGGGCTACTAACCAACGCTGCCACCTCTCTAACCAAAACTGTCCTATGATAAACCTGGCATGACCTATCCTAACCTAACTTAGCTTGAATTATATTACCTTTTCATTAACTAATCTAACCTAAACTAACTTAAACTCACTTTGCCTGGCCTATCTTAACATATCTTTGCCAGGAAAAACCTAAAGCAACTGAACCACCCTTAACCTACGAGTAACATAACTCCATGAGGCACAGTTTTAAATGGTACTAACCGAAAGTGATATATTCTTGCCATACTCAAACCTAATAACTGACCTAATTATACTTAAACTTGTCTTGAATAACACAGTCTAACCTGTTTAAACTAGACTGACGTAACTATCCTAACCTAGCCTGTTAAAATCCGGTCAATCAAATCGGTAGACAAATGAACACCGTAAATAAAATAAATATATAAATAAATAAAAATAATATAACATCACAATACTGAGAGGTCAAATTAGTCGATGACCCAACTCTAAAATAAGTCGTATCAGTAACAAAAAAATAAATAAATAAATAAATACATACATAAATAAAAGAGGGAGGGGGCAAGGGGGGACTGAAGAAACCAATGGGGACTGCATGCAACCTGTCACCATCCAAGCAACGTAAAACTGTCTGAGCATTGCAAGGGTATAGAAAAAAAAAATCGTGGTACTTTAGGGGTCACTCATGCAAAATATTCTTCCCGGAACAGTCACGGATAATGGCTCTGGTTAACTACAGTCTTGGGAGGAACTGATTTCGGTCGCCGGCAATAAAGCAACAATTATGATGGCCGCGGCAGAAATGTGGATTCGTCGAAATAATCCCTCTTGCATACTCTGCGTCTTTATAGTTTGTTCAAGGATATGTGCAAATCTTGGGTCGCACTCACGTTAACTTAGCAGGCTGCTTACCACCTACAAGATTTCAGAGCAATAGGTCAAAGATCAAGGTTACAGGGCAAGCTAAAAATTGATCTTACCCTGTGACCTTGATCTTGAACCTATTTTTCTGAAAAATAATAGGTTTCGTCATAGGCTGCCCCAAAACACTTCCATCAAATCTACTTAAAATCGAATAAAAGCTGTTCGTTACCTAATGGCCGGAAGTATTCCTACAACCGCCGTGAGAATGGATCCCGCTGTGAAAGATTTATTTATTTATTTATTTATTTATTTATTTTTTTTTTTGGGGGGAGAGGCAGGGGGATTTTAGCCAACTTTGGTGGAGGTGCTATGGGACATATCATGACAAAACCTACGAGGTTTGAGGACAACAGGTTAGGAAGGGCTTTTTCTTGGTGAAGGGAAAAGACTACTGGAACCTGAAGCAAAATGACGTCCCTCTAGTTTATTCTTAGTGTCTCCATACAATTATATTCTAAGGAGATACTTTTCATAGTGAAAAGATTGGCAACCTATTCCATTCATAAAATTATGATAAAGCAAAACCTGGCTGAAACGAAGGATACCGCCACTGATAACACTACTGACTATCTCCAGGGGAGACATTACGCCTTCCCCTGTTAATATCTCTATATCGCCACTCCCACAACGCCACTTATGATAACTAAGCTGGACATCATTTTTAGACACCATAAGGCATTCCCGGCGCCTTATCTGACATCACCACGCGTATACCTCTTACATCAACTCATAAAACGCCGGTCGTCACCGCAAAAAAGGAATTTAATACCCCAACCATCCCGTATCGCTCACATGGCGGGAAAAAAAAATAGCGGATAAAATGGCCAAGACGAGGGGTGTTATTTTCACGGATATAAGGACACGGACCTTGAACGCACGCGGACCTTAACCCCTTCGCCAGGCAATGACGTTCGTTTTTATTTTTGTTACTTTTTTTTGTATCCTTTATTTACCATTCAGTACAAGTCTCAGTAGTCTGGGGAACATTAAGGGGTATACATGCTACAACACGACGCCTTCATTTAGACGTCCCTCGAACTGAAAGCATTATTCGGTATACGTGGAAAAGGTGGTGCATCAGACGCCACTGAAAGGCTGGTGTTAGTTCAGTCCCCAGCAGTGGAATAATGAGCTCAGGGACCGTCCACCTAACCTCTTTATCAATCCCCTCGTACGATATGAGCTTCACAATAACCAGTTCCCTTCCATACCCGCCGCCACATTCCTAACAGGAGTGAGTGTGGGGGGTGAGGAATCAACTGGTCTCTGGAGATATGCCTTGAGGAATGTACCCCTCCCCCCCATCTCTCTCTCTCTCTCTCTCTCTCTGTTACCCCCTGCGCCGCTTTGCTCAGAGTTGCGAAAGTTTGCGGGAGGAGACAAACAGGATTAAGATGCTATGCACCGAGGCCGTATCTGTTTTTCTTTTAAGTCGGAGTGGATAGCGGCTCTCCCTTAATGGCCAAACCTTCACCACACCACCGTCTGCTACCACTGCCGTCTGTTTCACCATCTGTGGCTTCAGTATATCCTACCCTCCTGATACTCTATGACTTTACTACTAGTAATTAAGAGGAAGTGAATGGGTGTGACACAGGAGATGTTCCAAAAATACATACACACATACAATACATACATTACATAAATACACACATACACTCATATATATACACACACATACATTCAACAGATCTTACATCAATATACGTAAATCTCTGTTGCTGACCCTACTCCCTTTCGTGTCTTACCCCTCTCTCCCTATTTCCCACCTTCTTTCATTCCTCTCTCTCTCTCTCTCTCTCTCTCTCTCTCTCTCTCTCTCTCTCTCTCTCTCTCTCTCTCTCTCTCTCACACACACACACACACACACACACACACACTTAGCGATATCTCCAGGCGTCAAAGGCCTGAATCATGTGGCAAAACAGCCCTATTATGCAGAAGATAGTGGGGACATTCTCTCTCTCTCTCTCTCTCTCTCTCTCTCTCTCTCTCTCTCTCTCTCTCTCTCTCTCTCTCTCTCTCTCTCTCTCTCTCTCTCTCTCTCTCTCTCTCTAATGTAGTGAACAGTGTGGGTACTTAGTGCTCCCACGCCGTCTGCCTCTCATTCTGTCTGTCTGTCCGTTTGTCTGTCTGTCTGTCTCTCTCTCTCTCTAACACCAGCAACATTCACTGCCGTCTCGTCTAAAGGCAGAGGCTGATGATGAATGGGCCAGGACTTGGAATCTGTTGACCCCTGACCTCTCCTCTCCAATCCCCTCCTCTGCTCTCTCCTTGCACCTCCATCCTTTATCTCCTTTGCCATCTGTCCTCTCCAGCTCTGGCCTGACCCTCCTCTTCATTCAGCATCTGCTCTCTATTTTGCGCCGTGTCATGATTTCTGCTTCTCACATTCTCCTATTCACACTGTATATACAGTTTTTCTGTGTTATTCTTCTGTTTTCCCACATTCCAAATTTCAATAACCTTGTCAGCAATTTTTTCTTTTTTCCGTTTTCCTGCATTCCACTTTGCAATATCCCAGTCATCTCTCTCTCTCTCTCTCTCTCTCTCTCACACACACACACACACACACACACACACACACACACACACACACACACACATCGATCAGCTGTGTTCTCCGTGCAAATAGAAGTCATATCAATACCACAGAACTTGAAATAACAAATAAGAGGTCTGTCTTCACGAAAACAATTTTAAAAAATAATATAAAGTCTCTTTGTTCAGTTGTAATCTACATTCTCAAACTGTCATAATAAAATACATAGAAGATGCTCCAAAAAACGGCCCCAAATATCGTCTTCCACAGCCTGAAAACTGAGATGCAGACATTAACAAGATATTCAACACTGACATCCCACATCCAATACCCCACCACGACACCCTACACTTCCTTCCTCCCTAACACGACATTCAGGTATTAAATTTTGTTATTCATCCCTGAGTCCTTCGTTGTTACGGTTTTAACCTTTTCTCTACGGCAATGTCTCTTTTGTTTTGTTCCAGTTATAAAAAGTCTTTAAGGAAAGTAGAGGGCCCAAAGACTCATAATTCTTGAAAGCCTAGCCCTATAAATCTTCTTTACCCTTTAAGATGAGAACTGCTTATTGTAATAAGGTCATCTGCCAATTCCAGAGTATAATCAGTTAAATTTTAGGGTTACTGGAGGCAAATGAAACCTACTCAGACTTGATGGCTGGTCTCCGTCTCAGCGCCATTCTATTTTATTGTCGCAGGGAATTACAGTTTCTAGCACATGATGAAATATACGTATTCATGTATTCCATTACCAGCTACATTTCCTAGGTAGTCATCAAAGCAGTCGCTAGTTACATACGGCACTGATACACATGCGTGTGGATTTTCACTATTACCGTAGCTAGTATGTATCCACCCATTCACTTATCCTGATTTTTGAGCAGCGAACAGGTGTGTGTGAGGGTTGGAACAATAGACAGGCAGGGATGTCAACACAAAAGCCATGTGCCTTCACAACTCATTCCTATTAATACCGCGGACAAAAACAGAGTTGTGACGGAACATATACACATTATATATACAGACACAAATGAATGCAGTTCATAAAGGTTCATCCTGGATTACATTAAACCCTAATCAATGCCATTACCTAATAACCGATGTACAACAGAGATTATCGTTGAAAAATAATGGCCGTGGACTTTCACTACATATAAACTATTCCTAACCCTTTCACCACAAGAGATTGCTCGTCAGCTGAAAAAATTCATCAGGTGATACAAGAAATAAAATAAAAAACATATAACTAAAGAGTGTTGTAGGAAACATAATGCATGATTGATAAATGAAAGAGAAACTGAGGATCACTGAATGGTTAACAACACAGTGGTATATGAGGAATCTCTCTCTCTCTCTCTCTCTCTCTCTCTCTCTCTCTCTCTCTCTCTCTCTCTCTCTCTCACAAACACATAAGTGCATACTCATCCACTCAAACACACAAGGGGACACGATCAAAAGCAACACGCACGAACAGTTTAATCACACAAACCCACATACATGTTGGAAAAATGACGCTAAGCATACATAAGCTTGCAAACACTTACACAAACAAACACAACTCTTAATCACCACACACACACACACACACACACACACACACACACAAGCATCCTACCGACACCCCATCATATACACACACCTACACATACGCACACAAAGAAACACCTGCACACTTATTCAAACGCGGCGAGAGTGAATTACATAAAGCACACACACACACACACACACACACACACACACACACACACACACACACACACACAAAATGGCATGCATGAACTAACCTCACACACAATAAGACCCCTTCCCACTCTCCACCCTCCACCCCCCTACACACGCATATACTGGCTGCTCAAAATACATAAACTCCCACTCATACAAACACCCACACAAACACAAGAATGAAATAACCTACACACACACACACACACACACACACACACACACACACACACACACACACACACACACAAATCCCCCTTCTAATCCCCTCCCCAACCATACCTCGAGCCCATCAAAACACACACACACACACACACACACACACACACACACACACACACACACACACACACACACACACACACACACACACACACACACACACACACACACACACACACACACACACACACACAAATCCCCCCTCTAATCCCCTCCCCAACCATACCTCGAGCCCATCAAAACACACACACACACACACACACACACACACACACACACACACACCTGCCTCTCTTTCAGGCAGGTAGGGAAGGCACGCCAGGTATGCAATAAAGACAATCAGCTGGGTGAGAGAGTGAAGTGTTCGTCACCACCGACCTCCCCCCACTGAACCCCTCTCCCTCCACCCCCTTTAATCCCCTTACCCACCGCCACTACCCCCATCCATCCTCCTTCTCCCTTACTCCTACCCCCATTTCACTCACCCCTTAGTCACCCACCTTCCCTTTCCCCTCCTCCGAATCCTCCACCCACTTCTCCCCTTACCTCTCCTACCTCCCTACTTATTCCCTCATCCCCCATCTCCCCATCCCACTCTGTTTCCCACCTATTCCCCCTCTCACCACCTCACCTCCCACCCCCATCTCACCCCCATCCACCTAGTCTCCGATCTTTATCACTAGCTCGCATGCCAGGACAGACTGAAAGTGGAAAGATAGAGAGAGGAGAGATAGTGAAAGGCGAGAGAGAGAGAGAGAGAGAGAGAGAGAGAGAGAGAGAGAGAGAGAGAGAGAGAGAGAGAGAGACAGACAGACAGACAGACAGACAGACATACTTTTAGTTCCTACCTCCAGACGATTTTAATCAGTTATTAGGGGCTTGTCAAGGTGCGCTGTTTACATAATGGCCTTAATTACCGTTCACACAACTAGATATTCTTAGATAATAACCTATAATAATGATTTCACTAATTGAATTCCATTGTAAGTTTCACACAATTCTCTCGATACAAAATATAAAATGTCACCTGAATCTGACTGAAGTAGTAAAGTTGAACATAATTGTCTAATGAGAGGAAGAACATACCAATAAAGACGTCATTACACCAAATTAGTCATAAAAGTGCCACAGTTGGGGTAAATGTAGAAAAAGCTCTCCCCTCACCCACTTCTCCCTCCTGCTAACCTGTCATTAGGAGGAGTGGCACCCTGTTGAACGGATATGCTGACAAAAAGCTTATGACATCTGTAATTAGCAGATGTAAGTAGAACGAATTTCTGAGAGGGGAGAGAGAGGATGTGAGCGGGTGAAGCAGGAAAGGAAGACAGGGAAGAGAGGAAGAGATGGAAGGGTGGGAGGAACAAGGGCTAGCAGAGGGAAGGGATAAAGAAAAAACGATAAAAATGAGGGAGACAGAGAATGGAAAGAAATATGGGAAAATGCTCCTTCAAAAATTTAAGAAAAGACAGAAAAAGAGTCGAATGAAAAGGACAGGAGGAAGAGGGCGCAGGATGGAAGGGCAGTGAGAACTTTCATGGGACAAGGTAGCAGACAGCGGCTGGGGAGTGAAAAAGAAAAGGAAGGGAAATTGACAAAAGTAGACAGAGAGAAAGAGCCTCGATTGTAGGATTGTAGGTTCGATTCCCGGTTGTGGACAGGGAATGGTTGGAGGTTCTGCTGGCGCCGTTTCATAAATATTTCTAATCTTAAAGCCGTATTCTCGTCGGGTTAGGAGGTTCTCTTGCACTTCTTTTTTACTAGTTCATTTCTGCGACTCAAACGTAAATCTTCCCTTCTACGACATTCAGCAAACTTTGTAAATATTGTCGCTGCTGTTCTTGCTACCCAATGCTCATCTCGTGAACCACGTAGCCCACAGAAAATCGGTGACTTCGAATGGTTGCTCTCAGAGGTTTCTTCTTGTGGTTATGCTGAAGGACTGTTTGTGTTGTGATAATGTGATGAATGTGGTGTGGTGGTGGGGGGGCTGAGTTACTGTGTGGGAAAGTGGATTGTTTGTGAATTGGGCATTAGAATATATGGTTAACATACTGTACAAGAGAAATTCACGGTATTATAAAGTTGGGTTCTGTTGATCAAATGAAGGAAAAAAATATGGAAATGATAAAAATGAAGGACGACAGACGACGCAGAATGGAGAGAACTAAATACGAATCAAGAAATGAAAGATGGGTGTTGTGTGTGGTTGTGGGAAAGGAAGCAAAATGAAAAGGATAAAAATAAACACGGAAGGAAATGGCATCAGATGTGGTCTGGAGACAAGCACGGGGAAGGAAACGGAATAGAGATGGAAGGGTCCGATGGGTATAACCATGGGAAAGGATTGCAAAAAGAAAGGGACGACTGTGGATGATGATATGGAACAGAGGTAATCAAGGAACAAGAAACGGAACAGAAATGGAAGGGCGTGGTGGGAAAGGTAGCATAATGAAAAGGGCAAATAAGAAGGTTGTGAGATGACGGCAGATGTGGAAGGGAAACAGAACGTGAAGGAAAAACATGGAACTGAGATCGTGGGGCGTGGTGTGCGTGTGGGTCGGGTGGTGGGAAAGGAAGCGAATATAATAATAATTAGCGGGGAAAAGGTAAGAAGGGGCGGAAAAACGGGAAGGAGGCGGACGAGAGAGGAAAGGGAGCCAGAGGGAAGGAGACTGCAGGAGGAGACAGGAAGGGAAAAGGAGTGGGACAGATGTAGAATAGATAAGTGAAGGAAACAAGAGGAGAGGGGCTGATGATGGAAAGAGGGTTCAGGAAGGGGAACGTGAGGAGGGAATAAGAGAAGACGAGAAGGGAGAAGGAAAAAGTGGGAAAGGACAGGAAAAGAAGAGAAGGGGAAGGATGAAGAGCCTGGAAGGGGGCACGAGAGGAAAGAGATACAATGTGGGGGAGGGGAGGAGAAACGGGGTATGCAGGAGTGAGCGTGACAGTAAAGAGAAACACAAGAAGGACAGGAGGACGGTGGTAGAAAAATAGACGAGACACTGGATAGGGATGGGCTAGTTAGGGGATGGCTGGGGTAAACAGGGACCAGAACAAAGGCAAGGGGACAGTGGAAATGGATAGGGATATGCGGGCGGAACACTGGGGAAGAGGATAGTGGAAGAATGAGCAGGAGTTCAATAAGACGAGGAACTGAGTTATACGCGGACGGAGGCAAGAGGAATGGAACTGGATAGGAGGTTATGTTTTTTTTCCGAGGGGACAATAAATGAGAGAGGCTAATGGAACAGTTAGTGTGAAGGCTGCTGCTAGAAAGGGGGACAAAGTTGTAGATGAACAATGGAATAACAGAGGAGAACAAAAGTAGAAATGGAGTAAAATGTGACAGAAATGAAGCAGGTGGATTAATAAGACGGAACAGTGGAGGAACAATAGACTCGGAGGCGAGATAAGATACAAGATAATATGAAGCAACGGCCAGGAATATACGCGTGGAACAGATAAAAAAAATTAAGTGGTGCAGAAGTGGACTAATGAAACAGAACAGGACCACAGAAGTTGGAATACAACCTGAAAATAATGGAGCAGAAAATGAAACAATTAAAATGAACAAGTGACATGCAACAATTGGAATTGTAGACAAAAATGAAGGGAGGTGGAACTGAAGTGGAACAATAAAACGGAACAGCAGTACCGGAGGTGGAACAATAAACCCGGGGGGGAGTGGGGGCGGGACTGACACTGGACACGGGCACGACTAAAAAAAGGAAGGAAAAAAAAAAAATAGAATGGCATGCTATTTTTTTTTTCATCTTTTATTTCAGCCTGATGGCGTCCACAGGTTCTGAGGTAACACGAAGCTTTTATTTTTCATTGTGTTTTTTGGTCTATTATTGAACGAAATTTCTTCACTATGAGGCCTCTTTTTAGAAAGATGTTGCTGGTACCCTAAGATTTTATTCAGCTTAAGAAAACCCAGTTCATAAGGATGGGTTGAGCCCTTCCCTCAGTATACCAGTATGTTTTTCTTACTATTATTCTTCCTATCCTTAGACAATATCTATCTATCTATCTATCCATCTATCTATCTGCGTTAAATAAGTACGATATAGTGTCTATCTATCTATCTATCAATTATCTTTTACTCTCAGATCGCCTTATTCAGACTAAAACCAATCGATTCTGTTTTGCTGAAAATTATTATGACAATCAGAGGGTAAAACGCTATCCTATTTAATTCTTTTTAACGGACACACAGGTATTTTACTTACGCTGCCACCATGCGATTTCTTTAGGTAAGGGACATATAGGGGTCAAAGGTTACAGGTAGGCAGAGGTAACCCAATATCTCCAGCTAACGGGCGTAAAATCTGCTCAGGTTCCTAGGGGGTTGCACGAAAGGAGTGGGTGAAGAAAAAAAGGTATTAGTAAGGAGGTTGGAAGGGGAGAAGGAAAGAAGGAAGAATGAAATGGCGGTAGTAATAAGCAAAAAAAAAAAAAGGAAATGAAAACACGGGGAAAAGAAAGATGGAGGGAGGACAAAGGGATGGGAGGACGGAATGAACGAAAGGAGCATGCAGAAAAGTTTAATAGTTGAGAGGAAGGAAAGAAGGAAGAAGGGAACGAAGGAATGAAAATGAAAAAAGGACAGGCGCAAACAGAAAAGGTAAAACTGGTGTAGAAAGGAGGGAGGGAAAATGGAAGGAAACGTGGAACGAGGGAAGTAGGGCGACTGAAGAAAGCCAATGAGGAGGACGATACTGATGACGGTGACGATTATGATGAAGAATAATTGAATGAACCATGAAATCAAGGAAGTAAGTAAGTAAGGAAGGAAGGAAAGTGAGAAAGCAAGAGGGGGAAGGTAGAAAAGAAGGACGGCAGGAAGAAAGGAGGAAAATACTGAAGGAAGAAACAGGGAGGGAAGGAGGTAGGTAGAGAAAGAAGAGAAAAGAAGGAAGGATGGGAGAAGACAGTGGCAGTCCTCTTCTCCATGATTCACTTACTTGGACCAACTTCACTAATTGGATTCTCTATGTCCTAATGAACGCACGATGAGTTTTGCTTCTCTCACTCTCTCCCACTCTCTTTTCCTCTCTCCTCCTCCTTTCCTCTCACCTTCCTCATCTCTCTCTCCCAAGTATATTTCTTCCCCTATTTTCCTGTGCTAACTCTTATTTGTTAAAATGCTTCTATATATTTTACCACGTTGCATGGAGCGAGAGTTTTTTGTTTCTATATCACGATAAATTAATCATTTTTTATTCTCTCACCATAAGAGCTCACTCGTACCCTTTTTTTTAAAACATATCCTGTACTAATTTTTTATGGATAATTCAGCTCCACTGTATTTTATTACTGTATTTTGTACTCTGCGTGAATCAACAGTTTTCCACCAGAATTACATTACTTTTTCCTCCTCCTCAGTTCTCGAGTTGCCCTCTCTCTCTCTCTCTCTCGTAGTGTGCTGGCTCTTTGATTTTTTCCCCTGTATTTCAACTCCAGTGTATTCTCGTGCACTGTTTTTTTTTTTTCCCCGAATTTTTTACCTTCTAAAAATCAGCAGTTTTTAGTATGAGAAAATTAGCTCTTCCCTTCTCACCTTACACTGTTCTCGGGTAACTTCCTCCCCTCCCGTCTCCCTCTCTCTCTCTCTCTCTTACTTACATTACCCCTGCTTCCTAATAACTCTTTTATCCTTAATATAGTGTGCCAACTCTATTCTCTCTACATTGCTTTTATGGCAAGAATTTAAGTGTATTTCCTCCCAGGTCACCAGTAAACCTTATTTTTCATCCTAATAAAATGTGCATACTATTTTCTTTTCTTAGGGTATTCCGGTCCTCCATTTTGTATCACTGCTTTCAATATTAAATGAACTCTTTGCTCTTACTTCCTCCATCAAACATTTTTTCTTAATATCTTGTGCTAAATCTTTCGTTTTCCTGTATTCTGCTTCAGCACTTTGTCAAAATCTTCCATGAACCCTCAATCTTTATCGAGGTAAAACTTTAGCTCTAAGATTACTAACTACTTACGGTATACAGTTTTATCAGTGCCGTATATGAAAGATTATGCTATAGAAGTACAGCAAACAATAACTCTATAAACAACAATAACTTTTTGATGCAATGTCAAGCTCTTTGTTATATTCCTGCAACCAACAGTCTAAATACTCAGCTGTGAATAATCCTATAATCCTTTCGCTACAGGACGTCTCGGCTTCAGCTCAATTAAAAACCAAAAATTATCAATAAGATCAGAAAGTGAATCTATGTACCGAAAAAATTAAAAGACTCCTTGTAAGATAATGTCGGAAGATCTCCCCGTTAACTGGAGGCTGTGTGACTGACTGATTGATTGGTATAGTAATTACAGAATCGTTTACACCCAATCAATCCCGTCCTCTTCCCTTTCTTCTTCCCCCCTCCTCCTTCTCCCTCCTCTCTTTCTCCTACCTCCTCTCTCTCTCTCTCTCTCTCTCTCTCTCTCTCTCTCTCTCACAGCTCTTTTCCCGAACCCTTTTTCTCTTCTTCCTCATCTTTCCCTTCCCCCCATTCTTCCATTCTTTCTCTTTCACCTCACCCTACTATTTTTTTTTTCTATTTCCCCTTTTTTACCTTTCCCCTTTCACTCTCACACTTTCTCCCTCGTTCCCCCACATCCCTCTTTCTCCTTTTCCTCCCCATTTTCTTTCTCTTCCTCCCCAGCCCAATCCCCACTTCTTCCCCTGAGACATCTCGACACCCCGCTGACAAGATAGTTTAGAGCTGGGCCACTTTCCTCTCCTCCTCCCTCCCTCTCATTATCTCTCTCTCTCTCTCTCTCTCTCTCTCTCTCTCTCTCTCTCTCTCTCTCTCTCTTTGTGTGTGTGTGTGTGTGTGTGTGTGTGTGTGTGTGTGTGTGTGTGTGTGTTTCTCACCTAATCTGCAGGAAGAATGACAATAAAATCTAGCTGCATTAAGAACATGGTAAACGAAAAGTCATCGTCGAATATATGCATAAAAACAGTTTCTAACTTTCTATGAATCAGGTCTCCCCTAAACTGACTATAATGGCCTTGTCGTATAGGATATAGAATAAGAAAAGGCATAATCATACTAAAGGAATTATTGAAGACTTTTTTTAACCTTTCTCAGACAAGCGACTTCGCCTATGTAGTATTTTCAACTTTTCCTCTAAATGACATCTCTTAGTTAAATAAATTGATTTGTTATATTAAATAACGTAAGTAAAATTCGTTATCGTACTACATAACTTAACATTATTCGGAAATGCTATCGTTATTACACCCTCTTACAGGCATTTACCCTCGCATCACAAGAGGGGAGGCACACAAGAGGTCTTAGTTCTCAGTGTGAGGAAAAAAAAAAAAAACGAGCTGAGAATATCAAGTGACGAGGGGGAGACCAGCTGAGGAGACCATCATCTGAAGGCCACTCACTCGCTACACTGCAATGTGTGTTTGGATTCGTCATTTAGTAGTATCAGTTTATTACTTTTTTTTATCGCCATCGTCATCATCATATCAACATTGTCATCATTCTGCCCCCTTTTATCACTACTGCTACTACCATCATCATCATCATCATCATCGTCATCATCATCATCATCATCATACTTCCCCTTTCTCCACTTAAAGCTGAGGTAAGATGGGATCCAGAAAACTAGAAGAGACCGTAAGAAAATGGAAGAGCTATCAACAGCATGTCCAGTGCAATAGTCTACACAAATACTGATACATCATGAATTTTACTGGTAGGAAAATTTAGGATGAGGATAATGAGCACGATATTACTTTTCTCGTCAGTTTATTAGCCCAGCATCTGCTTCTTCCTTTCCATGTTTCCATCACTCTTAGCCTTTTTGACGGCAGGGTTTTCCTTAGATGAATATAGTCACCTGAAGGCAAACTGAATATAATCGATATATAAATCACCATAATAGTCCAGTGGGTAACAATTATGAAGTTATATTACGACATGGCACTAATGAGGGTAATATATATCGGCAGTGGCCTCAAAATATCACCTTCCATATTTCCATAATTAGTCAAGCCGTTGCTAAACATACCGTAATCAGTAATAATCTGAAACATCGAATGCTTGAAGAATGAGTGAATGAATAAATGGTCTATATTATCTGGTATTTAGTGTTATCTCGGTTCTATAGGATGGTGTGGCTCGGTTTAGGAAGGAACCCTCGTGGGGAAAGAATTATGTATCACTACATGCTGTTACTCCACCATCGAAATATTTATATTAAACAAACAGAGCTCTTCTTTTTTTTGCACACACACACACACACACACACACACACACACACACACACACACACACACACACACACACACACACACACACACACACACACAAAGTACGTCCACGAACTGAAGAGGATTCATCTGAACGCAACCCAGTTCACCTGTTCCCTCCTCCAGCAGCAGCAGCACGTCCACGACCTCCAGCTCACAAGGGGTTCTGTTAATTGTTGGAGGGCTGTGAGTAATTGGATATGTTGCGGGCCGTGGTCACAGTCGGGGAGTTGTCAGGGGGTAGAAAGACGGGCCGAGGGTGAGGGGAGGGGAGTGTGTAAGTAAGCCCGCTCTGCCTGGAAGCAAAGCCGACATAAGAAAATTAGGTATTTGGGGGGAGAGAGCGGATGCCTTCACAAACAAGTCAAGAGCAGATAAACACACTGGGGAGTTTGGGTAAATACAGAGAGATTGACTGAAACACATGATGCGCTCTGTAATGGGTTGAATTCTACATCCCACAGAGCTTATTTCAGTGTCTCAAGCATGTTATGAACAAGTCATGAAAGGCAACACCAGTGCTATCTCAGATGACAGGAAGCTTTCAGATTTTGAATGCATGTAGTCATCCAACATCTGTAACATAATTCGCAACATATGCTGCTAAACAAACAATTTTGCAATGCTGGGAAAAAATACTGATAATGACGGAGATATTTAATTATAAGTAGTTGTGTAATGCAATAACCAACACGACTTCAGTCATATAATTTGCAAACACTCGTTATGTGATTCATAGTAAGCATGTACTGTACGTTTAACTCTAATGGAAGAGTTAACCAGTATCTCAGTCGTTCATTTATGCAGCTGGTCAGCTTTAAAACTGTCATCCTCAATCCGACTTTCACAACATTATAAATGCAAAGCGCCCACGCATCTCGAATGAACTGATCTTGTCTTCCTAACATGTTCAACTTTCTTTAGAAGGGACAAGTTTCGCAGGTTCTCGTCCTTATCTTCTTTCGCTTTTTGCACAGATAAGTCAAACTTCTTGTTACACTGCAATCACGACGCTGCTGGTGATGACAAGTATCCATCAAACAACACTCCACCTGAAATGGTCGGGATATGCAGAACTAATGCAATTTTCTTCCCTTCTCAGACAGCAGTCTTATGATCCCGGACACAGGACCTCTGAGATAACAACTTCAAGTACATAATCCTCTCATCTGATATGCATACTCCCACTGAGAGACAAATTTATTGACGACAGTTTGTCTTGATGCCTCAGATATTAGGCGCGTAATTACACTAATTGCCTCACTTTTACTGGCCAACAAAATTCTCATGGCCATAGTCTGGAGGTTCGAAAGCTAAATTTTCATGTTTATTCTGCGTCCTTGTTAATATATACATGCATATTATATATGGCATATATAGCACAAATACTGTTAATTTTACGTATATATTTATGTAACTTATTACTGATATAACTTGGGCACCCCAGTAAAACCTGGACAACCAGGACACCGTAAAATCTAATTCTAATTTCGAGAGGCTTACCCTGTTTAATGGCATTGTCATTTTTAGAAACAAATAAAAAAATTCAGAACAACACTGAAGTACAGTACGATGATTTCTTCGAAACAGACAAACGAAATTGCAAACATAAAAAGAGCAACAATAAATTTTAAAGGACGTCCTAGGGTAGAAGAGCCTAAAACTGGGTATAATTCAACTGCAAGCAAGGATATATAACCTAACTGCTAGCCAGAATAAAGTATGCAAACGTGTGAGGGCTGAACGCGTTAACCACTTCACTACAAGACGTCATTTATATTCCACAGAGAAGTTTATTCAGCTCAGGAAAATCCTTCAGAAATGCGGTGGATGGATACAGCCTTCAATAATCCTTCGTTATTACAGGTCCTTCACAGAGCTGAATAAATTGTATCTTGTTAGCCAGAATGAATTGAAAAGGCGTCCTCAATCTGAAAGCAAAACCCTCTAACGATTTTATTCAGCTGAGAGCGTGTTAATACTGACACCATTAACCCCCTCACAGTCAGCAACGCCCTAGCACTCTATTCAAGCACTCTATTCACCAAATCGGCTTAAGAGTCAGTACAAGAATATGAGAGCGTTAATATCGGTACCATTAACCTCCTAAAGCTCGGTAGAGCTCTAGCACTCAATTCCAGCTAACAGACGATTTTATCCAGCTAAATATGAACACAAGAACCTAAGAGTGTATGGCCGAGCATAGGAGAGTGTTAGTCCTGTCACCCTCAACCTTCTCATGGTCGGTATAGGTCTAGCATTCTATTCCAGCTAAAGGAAGACAATATTATGAATCTTAGAGAAAACAGAGGAGTGCTAAAACTGAATGACCATGCAGTTACCATCAAGTGTAAACAACTAAGCTGCTCTTGAAATGCAGTCAGACAGGCACTTGGCAGGGGAGTAACAGGGGTGAAGGAGTCCCACCTGCGCCTGAAAGCAACTCTGTAAACATCCACACACACACGCACTCCAGGTTGGTGTGTGTGTGTGTGTGTGTGTGTGTGTGTGTGTGTGTGTGTGTGTGTGTGTGTGTGTGTGTGTGTGTGTGTGTGTGTGTGTGTGTGTGTGTGTGTGTGTGTGTGTGTGTGTGTGTGTGTGTGTGTGTGTGTGTGTGTGTGTGTGTGTGTGTGTGTGTGTGTGTGTGTGTGTGTGTGTGTGTGTGTGTGTGTGTGTGTGTGTGTGTGTGTGTGTGTGTGTGTGTGTGTGTGTGTGTGTGTGTGTGTGTGTGTGTGTGTGTGTGTGTGTGTGTGTGTGTGTGTGTGTGTGTGTGTGTGTGTGTGTGTGTGTGTGTGTGTGTGTGTGTGTGTGTGTGTGTGTGTGTGTGTGTGTGTGTGTGTGTGTGTGTGTGTGTGTGTGTGTGTGTGTGTGTGTGTGTGTGTGTGTGTGTGTGTGTGTGTGTGTGTGTGTGTGTGTGTGTGTGTGTGTGTGTGTGTGTGTGTGTGTGTGTGTGTGTGTGTGTGTGTGTGTGTGTGTGTGTGTGTGTGTGTGTGTGTGTGTGTGTGTGTGTGTGTGTGTGTGTGTGTGTGTGTGTGTGTGTGTGTGTGTGTGTGTGTGTGTGTGTGTGTGTGTGTGTGTGTGTGCTGCGCGAATGAGACTTTTTAATGTGCCAGTGTGTGCTTGTGTTCGACTAATAAATATGTCAGTGAGAGAGATAATATGTGTATGTGAAAAACGTGTGTGTAAACGTCTGTCTTGAGGGACGGTAGGTTGAAAGGACGGTGGGGAAAGGGTTGGGGAATGAGAGAAGGGATGGGAAACGGGGGAACAGAGTGAGCAGCAAGGGGAGAGGGAAGTGGAGTAAGGGGAAGGGTGGAGAGACAGGAAGGGGAGTAGGGAGAATGGGGTAAGAGAGAGGATGAGGAAGTGGGATGGTGGTGACAGAAGGAGGGGATGGGAGAAAACGTGTGTGTGTGTGTGTGTGTGTGTGTGTGTGTGTGTGTGTGTGTGTGTTTATTTTTCCGACTCTGGACACAGGACTAGCAGCCGTTCCCTGAGGCATATAAATTCTGCAACGTCTGACACTCATACAGATGTCGCCACTTCAGCACCAACACCCACCGTCCATACTGAATACATGCTAGAACCGTCACATTCAGGATTGGCGCATTGGTATGTGGAAAGTCAGTGAATTCAGTTTTAATCTCCTCACTCAGGACACCTATTTCTTTCTTATTCTCTCTGCTTTGGAGGCTTTTCTTCAGCACAGGAGAGATTTTACGAAGGAGGAGGTTACATATAAACTTTAATCAACAACTTCACTACTAGACTTGAACAGAATCGTTGGATAAGATCGTCTGGTCGATATATGATGAAAATGGATGAATCGTCACAGAACTGAAATGGTTAATGAAATTCAGTACATTAAACTGAATTGGCAGCGCGTTTCTACACACAACAATTGACCTCTCTATCCACTGGACCACCACCTATCCACTGAGGAGGGTGATGGGGGTGAGGGTTGGGGTGGGGTGGGGACAGTTAGCATGCAGTCAGCCTTTGACCTTAGCGGCCAGACTGTCGTGCTCAAGGGTCTCACGAGGGCTCAGACACTCACCCTTGTCCTCTCACTCTCATATGTTCACACTCACACAATTTACACACTCCACGCTCATAACAGCAATCATTTATTATCTATTCCTTGGCAGACCTATATTGCTAGAAGACATTTAATTTACGTCTACATTATTAAAATCATACCTAAGGGATATACTTAATTTACACATACACAAACAGATGGCCACTAAACCAGTCCAAATAATATAATCAAACAGTGTCCTTCATAAGCTCCCTCCAGATGCAAGTTACTTCGTCCCTCCTATAAAAATGAACAAAAAGAGAGCTAAAATCACCATCCCTTTGCGATTCCATGACACTGCAACCCTTCAGCCAGCGAACGAATATTTTTTTATTCTTGCTACCTCCAGGCAAATTTATGAAGCTGAGGAGTTAGGTTCTGATGGGAGGGATCGGATACAGCCTTCGTTACCCCATTCACTTCAAAGGTGGTCTTCTACTCTGAGTAAAATCGTCTGACGGAATTATCGTACTAAAGATGATAAGATTCTGACGTACGTAAAAAAAAAAAAAAAATCTGCTTAAGGGAACGCATAACCTCAGATACTGCTTAGCTGAAATAGAAGCGTGTGGTCATTATTCTCAGAGACGAAATAAATCTTCCCCGCAACTGCTTACTTTCTTCTCATCAATATTACTTCCATAACTTTGCTTCTGGCTGCTCATTATTTGTTCTCTCTCTCTCTCTCTCTCTCTCTCTCTCTCTCTCTCTCTCTCTCTCTCTCTCTCTCTCTCTCTCTCTCTCTCTCTCTCTCTCTCTCTCTCACGTCATTACCTTATCTTCCTCATCTCACCGCCGTAAGGTTGTCAGGTTTAGTCGGGCCTCTTGTGATCGGGCCCTCCCATCGCGTCCCCTCTTAACCCTTTCGCTACCAAAGGTCTCAGAAGGTAAAAATGATGGTAGCATAAGTAAAATAAATAAATAAGTAAATAAACCACCGTAAATATGGTGTTAGCGGATATTTTTCCTTATCCATCACCTTCAGTGGGAGTTTCATCCAAGCTAAATAATCTAGTTTGTCGATAGCAAAGACAAAATCGTGTGGAGGTACCGATAATACTCTTAAAACAGTCTGTTGGCAGCGAGGACCAAATTGTAAGAAAGTACTGAGAAAAAAAGTGTTTGACGGTGGGAAGAGTAAACTTTTCGTGCACCAATAAAACAAAATCGTAAAGGGCTAGCAAGAATTTAGTAAAAGAAATGACAAGCTGTACTGACGAGGTTCTACTTATTTTATCACTCTCTTGCAAACACATGTGGCTACTGGCTTACCCACAGTTAGAGTTCTTTTTACTAATTAACATGGGCTACTGGATTTCTCGATACGCTCCCCTTGCTCTTTTCAGCTCAGTAAAGCGAAGGTTATCCCGCCCTTCATATGCATAACCGGCCACCCTACAGCTCCATCCACCCAACTACGAGATGGGTGGGAGGCTGAGAGAGAGAAATGAATGGGGGCAGAATAGCAAGGGGGATGGATGGATGACTAGGTTTGAGGAATAGAGTTATTTATCCATCCAGCCACGAGATGGATGGGACGCTGGAAAGGAAAAATGGATGGGGACTGAAGAGCAAAGGGAGTGGATGGATGGCTGTGTTTGAGGGATAGAGCTATGAGATGCTCGAGGATAGGGAGGTGGGATGGATGAGGTCAGAGAGCAAAATGTCCCGGGGCGAAGAATAGGAATGAAAGGATTGATGTGGGTTTGGGAAAGAAATGGATGGGGAGGGAGAACAGGAAAAAAGGATGAATAATTAGTTTGAGGGATAGTTATGTTCGAGGATAGGAGGGGGGGAATGAGTGTAGGAGGACGGGGGAGGGGGAGGGAGTGTGAGATGGGGAGGGAGGCATAAGGACATGTGGGAGGCGGGAAGAAAAGAGGGGGAGGAGAAGGACTAGGTAAGAAGCACGGCATGTGGGAGAAGGGAGAGATGGAGCAGGGGATGACTGTTGGGATGGGAGGAGAGGCAGGTCAAAGATGGAAGGAAGAAAGGAGGGACAATAGGAGGGGAAGCTAGAGAGGGGATTTATATCATCATCATCATCATCATCATCATCTCTCTCTCTCTCTCTCTCTCTCTCTCTCTCCAGATGCTATCAGGAATTCCTTGCCCCTTCTCTTGGCGCGGTATGAATGAGCTGGAGGCAAGATACCTTTCCCAGATACAGGCTTAGCATTTAGGAGGAGGAGGAGGAAAAGATGTAAATGGTAATGAAGATGACAAAGGAGAAAGAGCAGCAGAAGCAGAGGGAGAGAAGAGGGAGCTAATAACGATGGGAGGTTCCTGCTACGGCTGTTGTTGCTGCTGCTGCTAATGATGATAATGATGATGATGATGATGATGATGACGATGATAATGATGATGAGACAAAAAACAGCAATGTAGAAAAAAATGAATGCGAAAAAAATTGCTGACGATATTATAAAACGGTAGAAAAAAAAAAGAGCAGTTAAAAAGAGATAGGCGTTCTTTTAAGAGCCATTTTTTTTCACCTTTTACGCTTATTTTTTCACCGTTCCCTCACCACGCGACATCACCCCCTGCGGTCAAGATGCGGTCACAGATTTGGCCGTGTGGTTAAGTAATGTTTCCGCCTAGTTAACCCTTTCGCTGCCAGGGAAGCCCATAGATGGCTACTTCAATTCAGTTAACCACAGACGTCTTTTTTTTTTTTTTTCGAATGTGGTTAAATACGGTTCCATGTCAATTAACAATTTTGGTTCTACGGACGGGTCTGGGAATTGTCTTCAGGCTAACATAAAAATTATCTGTTAACCATGGTAATTTCTTGTAAGGAAAGTGTTAGCACTCCCTCAACTACGCACAGTTTCTCGAAATTAAGTACGTAAGAGAATGATTAGTGATGTTTTTCGTGATTAAATGCAATATTTAGTAGGGTTGTCTGTGATCAGTTCCATCGCACTTTATATTATACCTACTGCAATACCAGACGATTTTTCTTTACCGAAGTGAACTTCAAGAAATTAACAACGATCTCGATTAAGCATGTTTCCGTGTGGCTAAGTACGGCTACGTGGGGTTAAATAAGGCTACGTGCGGTATGTGAAGGCTCCTACACAATTAGAATTTCACGGGTGGCCTCTTCATTGTGCATACGTGTGAGAGCCACGGGGACACTGCCTTGATTCCTATCGCTCTCTGGGCTACCTTATCTCGGCTCTCACGTGGAGGAATTTGTTTGGTTTCATTGTTATTGTGTGTTTTCCAATGGGTATTTTTATATGAAGTTCAGGCTGTGTGTGTGTGTGTGTGTGTGTGTGTGTGTGTGTGTGTGTGTGTGTGTGTGTGTGTGTGTGTGTGTGTGTGTGTGTGTGTGTGTGTGTGTGTGTGTGTGTGTTGCCACGTATGTCTGCACCTCATACTATGGCTCATCTCTAGCTATAATAAAGGAGAGAGACAGCTGTCATAAGAAGAGGGACTGTCAGAAATGAAGAGGGACTGTCAGTTGTCGTAAGAGAAGAGACACTCATAAGAACTGCTGTCAGCTCTTATTTGACTGATGGCCGACTATGAAACGATTCACATTCCTCTCAGTGTGTCATATATATTGTCCCTCTCCTACCTCCTCATCCCTTAATCTGTTTTGTTTCTTATCTGTGCCATGCTAATATATCATCATCATCATCATCATCATCATCATCATCATCCACATTAAAGATCTGTTACTCTCTCTGTGTTTGTTTTTTGTCCTTTGAATCAGATGACATTTTCTGACGCCAAGGGATATAACTTTAATTAAATACTACCTTGGTGTAGGCGTTTTATTCAACTTAATGGGCATACTGCGAACTGGAGGGGTCAAAGATCGCCTTCATTAACCCACTGTGCCCGTGCCTGTCGTTTTCATTTTATTCTTGCCATCTCCAAACGGTTTTATTCAACTAAGTATGGACTCTTTGACCCTGAGAGATTAGATATATCTTTAAAAAATCTTATGCTACGAGAGGCCTTTAATAAGCTGAATAAAATCCTCTGGTAGCAGCAAGACCAAACTACAAACATCATCATAGTGAAGAGAATGGGTAAACTATATAGGAAGACTGCTAGAAAAGAGAATGGCGTAAGGAGAGAAGCTGATGTATCGAGGTCGTGTGAGGTAGGTGCTATTTTTTGGCCTCACCTTGCGTTCTAAAATACCAGTGAACACAGGGCCCAGGGAGCCAACAGCAGTGACGCCATGGTTTCTTTTAGTTTACTTGGCCTAACTAGTTTGATTTAGGACAGCTTGTTTTATGCTCCTTCTGTGTGTGTGTGTGTGTGTGTGTGTGTGTGTGTGTGTGTGTGTGTGTGCAGGTATGTATTTTTGAAATTATATATGTATGTCTATACAGTTCGTGGGTGTACTTATGTGTATGTTAGTGTACAGATATATATATATATATATATATATATATATATATATATATATATATATATATATATATATATATATATATATATATATATATATATATTGCATGTATGTGCGCTTGTGTCCAGTTGTGTTGTGAGCGGGTATCAGCCAAACAATGAATACATACATGAAAAGGCTAATCTGAAATACCACTTACATATTCAGAGAGGAGAACAAACAGTTACTCTCATTTACATATACATATGCCGATTAACGATTCATATGCACTACATACTGCCGCACCTCATACACATACACACACACACACACACACACACACACACACACACACACACACTACCATTCTGCCACACAACACACGGCCACACCTATTGTCTCTTACTAAACACAGCATCACATATGCCAACTACAAAGCACTCAGAGATCACATACCTCCGTCAACTCCATTGCCATTAAAAAGGATCCAGATCCGGATCTACCCCCATATTTACTTATTTTTTCTTGGCCCATGGCCACTTGAGCAGATAAACACCCAGCTGAGCAGAGTATATGTCCAGATGAGCAGAAAAACACCCAGTCAAGTAGACAGGCATTCATTCGAGCAGAAAGACAACCACTCCAGCAGACATACACACAGCCGTTCAACGCAAATTAACCCATTTTATTGCAACCTAAAGTAACCTAATCTAACCACTCATCTGAGCAGATAGATGCACAGCCAAGCAGACAGACACCGAAGCAGACACCCACTCACTCGTGCACATACACACCTAGCCGAGCAATCAAAGAATCTTCCAACCAACCAACCTTTTCATCAGCCAACTACTGTAGTCAGTCACAGGGGCAGTGAGGTTGCGGACCAGGTTAGAGCCAGTGACACTCTCTCCCTTCCCGTCTTTCCCCCACTTCCCCTCTCCCCCTCCCTTCAACTACCGCCCTCGCTTCACCTCACATCCCCTCCCCCTCCCATCACCATTCCTCCCTTCCTCTCCCCTCCCCTTATCACTCCTCATCTCACCTCCCCTCCCTGTACCTCTCCTCCATCCTCCTCTTCATCTACCCCCTCTCCCGCACCATGCCCCCTCTTTGCCACGTGCGGGAGGGGGAGGGGAGGCAGACTGGGGCACTGCCAGGCTGCCTACTCCTCGTGGTACAGTCATGGCACCAGAATACCCGTGGACTCAGCCATGGCTCACATACTTATCTCATGCCGCTCACTCTTGATCACATTCTGATTCACAAAACCCCACATTTACCCCATGCCACTACTGTATCTCCCTCATACATGCATTAACAGGCAAGCACACTCTTCCCTCGCCAATGACACTGTTTGTCGTTCTCTCACACTCATCACCATCTTGCTCCACTCACTCCCACACCAATTCCACAACACGCCACTCACATACACTCACCTCATCTCACACCACTCACTCATACACTCACCCCAACCCAATCCACCCCACGCCTCTTTCTGCGCCTCACCTCTCTCCTTGAATCACTCGCTCCTTGCTCCGATTTTCCTTCGCTGTCAGGTCACTCACCTGAAAGGAGAAAAATTATTTAGTGTACAGTTTTGTGACTGTACATTGGCAAAACTGATAACAGTTATTTTGCTTTTGTCTATTTACCCCATGTATAACAGTGGGAAAAATGGTTAGGATGATAATGACTGTGACATATGTCACTCAAATAATTTAATTTAGTGAGGGAAAATGGCAATGCTAATGCTGACTAATGTTATAAGCAGGCCAGTGTGTCCTTGAGCAGCAGTACGCTGTGTCACGACTCACGCCCAACACCACTCCCGGGCTGCCTGTCACGTCAACCACGACTCTTAAGGAACAGATCATCTTGTTAAAGTGAAGCTGGGTTACAGATTCAACAGATTTATTTACCTCCAAAAACAGTACAGTTAATGTCTTTATAATGGATATTGAAAAAAAAAAAAGTCTTAAAATTATAATGAATACTGTCATGTCACTTACGAAGTACTATGCCACAGAACAATGTACATAGCTTGATTTTTGCTGCTGGTTTTGGTCGTCCTTACAAGTAGTTATACATAATATCTATACATTTGCAAAGTTAGTAAGCGTAATATTTCATGCAGACTAGTGTGTGGGCAAAATATTTTCAGGATGGTGATGTATGCTACTCTCACTGGGTCATGCTCCACACATTTATATTAGTCATGTTCTCAAGTTAACCCAAGGTCCACCTCCTCATGACTGTCAGTGGCACATCATCCGTCACAGTTGTCCCCTTCTGCCTCAACCTGTGTGAGATGCTGGCCTTGGGGGACGCCCTTGCTTGTCCATCACAGCAAAACTTATCAAATCTAACGAAACAGCTCTATTTTCTTGATTTAAGCGTGGTCACTCTCTTTGATGTTATGGCGCCTGTTCAATCTTTATACAAAAAGTACGACATAGCTGCCGTACTATTCCGCAGATTCATAAACAACATAAAAATTAATAAATGTCGACTTCAGAAAGGTCACATACTGCCCTTCTTTATTCATATGTAAATAATAATCATTGTAGATGAAGATAGATGATACGCCTCTTGCTCTTCTACATTAAATTCGTTACTCCTGGAGCACAATTTATCATCATCATTCCCATCCAGTTTTTCAGTACTATAAATGGGGTGGGCAGGATCTACAAGCAGGAACAGAACAAATCATAAGCTATTATCAGCGTGTCCGTTGAAATAACCCAATTAAAGTCCATTCACTCATCACTAAACTTTTGGAATTCCGTACATCCGTTATTAAAATCTCAGCCATACCAACTACATCACCTGCTTAATATGCACACAGTATATAAAAGGAAATTAAAGTAGTGGTTAGTATCTGCACAACCTAATTCATGTACGATTTATAGCAAAAAAGGTAATCCGTAACGATGCTCAGTCTTCGGGAGGACAAGCGAGGTAATCTGATAACCACAGCTGCTTACCCAAGGACCGTTATAATTTCTACCAGCTGGGCAAAATGGTCTGGCTTTAGCCTGAGCATATTGCTTTAGTTCGTTTATACCAGCACACGTACTTATGGAGATATTCTTTGAGTGTCTAACTTCTTGGTCTTTTCTTAGCTAAACATAAAGATCTGGTTTTAGCCTGAATATATTTATAAAATGTGTTCACTCAGCGAGAGCATTAACTCTGATACAAAAAGTCAGTAATAAAAAATCAATGTGGAGTTGCCACAGAAATTTTGTGTGATAATCTCATTTGTTCCGTAAAACATATTACGTATTTGTACACATAGCCCATTACAAAATTTAACCTATCAGAGTGGAAATTCTAATGCAGAAAGCTTGCCTCAAAGACGATAATGATCTGTTATCATCATCACCAAACTCATTAAGCAGCTATAGAATAATGGTGTCTCCCGAAATTACTGTTTATCTATTCCCTCCACCCGGATAAGCTATGTATGTCGTCCCCTATCTCGTCGTCCAACCCGCCCTCTAGACATTAAACAGACAACACGTAAACATTAATCACCTTTAAGCTTTGGACTATGGCGGTTTGTATTAGACGAAAAAAATCTTTAGGTTTCAGCTAAAAAAAAAAAAAAGAAAAAAAAAAGTTTTTTTTTTTTTTTTTTTTTTGGGGGGGGCCTAAATGTCACTCTGCAGTCTTCAGTCCTTTCACCCCGAAGGACTTCATATTTTTCATTCATGCTATACCCTAATAATTTTACTCAGCTCCAGCGAGACTTTTCGAACTAGAACGGTAAGATCCACACTTCAAAAACGCCTTCACTACTAGGGGCTCTATTAAGGTGAACAAAATCGTCCTTGGATATCAAAAATAAAATAAAATAACACGTCACTGGACTGTCGTGGTTAATATTTTTGCTGCGGTTGGTTTCTCTGGGCTGAGGGAAATCGCCTGACAGTAACATGACAAACTGCAGCGTTCCTTTTCCCCAGCCAAGAGGTTAAAATTTACAGACATGAATCAGACAGTAAATCATAACAGGTAACGCAATCCCAGACACTTGCTCCCTTTCGCCTTCAGCTGAATTTCGCCCTGGCCTTGTTGCGCGAGTGCCAGCTAGCCTTTCAGAGCTTATTTCCCTTTGTGACCTGATATGCTGCCTACACTGACCTATTCATAAAGGATCTTGGCCAAATTCAGCGATAAACAAGTCGTCATTTCAGTTCCTTACTATCGGGAATATTTTTTGCTCAGTAGTATTTCTCACCCTAACCCTCTAATGGTGGGAACAGCTCTAGTATTCTATTTCAGCCAACGCCAGACGGTGATATTCAGCTAACAGTGAGTCGTAGGAGTCTGGAACCTGAGTATTTTTATTATAGGCAATTTTTCTGCTTAGTCGTATTTTTCACATCAATTTCCACTTTCCATGTCTCCTTTTTTTTTTTTTTTTCAACTGTTTACCCAAGTTACGAGGGAAAAAACTACCGTACCTATATTTTGCTTAGGAGGAGGGACGTGGGAGGGAAAGAGTAGAGACCTCCCATGCCTCTTGTTCTTCCTGAAAATCAGAATCTGGGTTGTGAGTTCATTTTAAGATTGTTTATGAATACGTCTTTATTTTATCTAGAGGAAAATCACAGATAAAAGAGAGCAGAAATTTGCCATGTTTCCTGCACTTCCCCAAAATCAAAATCACAGACGCTAGTGGGTGAGGGTCTTGGGTCTGTTTATGAATACTGGTCCGCTGGTCTCCTCCTCTGGCCCCGCCTCCGCCTCGCCCCCACTTCACCCGCCACGCCGAGATCGCTATTTATCCTGACAACTGAATCGAATTGGATCCTCTTCGCTCATCTCTGGCCTTGCACTTGAGCACAATTGAGCAGAGTTGCAAGAGAAGGAGGAGGAGAAGGAGGTCGGATGAGATTTAGGAGGAATATTGCAGTGATCAGCAGCGTCTGTGTTGTTATCTTGCAGCCATGGACTAGTCTAGTTCCTGGTTGGGGTAATTTAATCCTCTCATGGCCCAGCTCTGGTATTGTAGTCCGGGTAACACCAGCCGAATTTATTCACCGGAGTCTGAGAGTGTTAAGTTCCTGGTTGAGGAGAAAACACGTTGCAAGGCTGGAATAGAGTCGTAGGTTTGGATGTTGAAGTATAACAATAAATTAAGAACTACCACGATAAGTTGTGGGATGAAATATAAATCTAGGTGAATGATACAAAACGTAAAGGAGAACAAGTTCAAAGCTGAGGAAGTAGAAATATAAACCCTTCTGAGGTACGGCATCACTTGTCTAGTTTGGCTTCCACTAAATGATCTTATTCAGCTTATGAAAATTCCTGCCCTGTAAAGGGTAAGAATAAATTAGGAGACAGAAATATAAACATTCGAAGAGTAATAACAGACAAAGTAGGACCGTAGAACTATAACACGTCTAAGAACAAAATCATATAGTAAAGGAGCGTGAACAGTTTGTTTAATTAGGGGAGGTGAAAAAGAAATACTATTGCAGAAGTACTGAAGAACTATACGAAGGTGGGATCGCAAGTCTATCTTTAATAAATCTACCAACACCAAACCGCCGAGCCTGCATAATGGAGACGCGGGGAAAGTTCAGAATGTCACATGGATTAAACTTGTACAGGCTGCTCTTGAGAAACGTTAGCAAGTGTCAGAACAGATGCTCGCTGGAAAAGTAAATTAAATACATAACTTACGCAAGAATGTTTCATGCCAGTTAAAGTGACATGCACTCTCCACACCTGCTTAGAGTATTAACAGCGTCTGTAATATGAAAAGAATGAGACACAAAACTGATTAGATACTGGTCGTTAGTCTAGTGTATTCGGTGTCCAGTAACTTAGCAGATTTTTTTAAATTCATGTGATCATAAGGGTTCCGCATATCTTTCCCTGCCACGGACGAACTGGGAAAACATGACGAAGCAAGAAGGTGAGGTATCAGTTTAAAAGAGTGTAAAAAAAAATTCTAACAAGTAGTTTCTATTGAGACTGTTGTATTCCTCAAGCATTAGCCAGATACCTCTACCATCCTGGAAAAGACACCGTGGGAGAATTTGGGTGAGTGTGCACAGTGCAGAAACAGCAGTGACAGACATTTGTAATATGGATACGCAGGAACTGAGAACAATTGACAAAAAGAACATGCATGGTGAGAGTAAAAGACAAGAGGCCACACTTTCTTGGGGTTGGTTCCTCAGAGATCTGTTCTGCATATTACTGTCTAATACTTTTTTAGCATGTTATTAATGTCTTCTACATAGCGATGAAGTTTCAACAACTAACACAGAGGAGAGCATTATCATCCCTTCGCCGAAATAAACATGTAAGCCAGAGGTGTTTGGAAGCTTCCTTAGCTGACTGAAATTAAAATACTGAGGCAGGACTTAACAAGATCATATTTGACCTAACAAGTTCTGAGATGGTATTGAGAACCCTTGCCCTCGACTGTAGGCGGATGTGCAAATGTACAGTATCGCCACCAACAGCAAGTCCCTTCCGCTTCAGGGTACGGTATTAAGACGTCATGGATTCGACGATAACCAGAATTAAGGTCTCCCCGTTGCCCCTTTTAATGTGGTGGGTAATGGAGAGAGACGATGGGTGCAGAGGAAGAGGCGACATTTATTCTGACCCGTCATTACACACGGGAGACCCCGTTACACACACACACACACACACACACACACACACACACACACACACACACACACACACACACACACACACACACACACACACACACACACACACACACACACACACACACACACACACACACACACATACACATAACCCTTTCACTTTAATGGCTTTGTTTCGATCAAGTTACAGACAGACGATATTAAGTTTAGGAAAGACCATAAGTGGTGAAGGGGATAATGAAGGCTATATCTAATCCAAGCAATTAAAAAAAAATGTCTCCTAAGCAAAATGAAATGGAAAAAGCGTAACCAGACTGAAGGGTTGAATGGAATACGAGTTCTGAGAGCCCTTCCCTTTTCAAACAAGTCTGTTTTTCGAGTTCTCACCAGTCATCTCCCCACCATTATGATTCTTTGCCTTCATCGTGCGTGTGAGAGTCGTATACACTCAATACTGCAATTTGGTCGAGTTTGCTCTGCTTGTTGATTACCATTTTCTCGTTGCAAGGACAGTCGGGTTGAAGGTTTGTCTATTATTTCACCTTTGCTATTCTATTTTCTATATACTTAGGCTGCTTCCCCCAAGGAAAGGGAGGTAGCCGAGACAGGACAACACACTCCCCATTTACTCATCCATTCAAACACATTCATTCGCATCTTAGCCCCAAGGGAAGAACGGACAGATCCTCACCGCACCACACCGCACAAGGGTCAACTGCGTAATGCAATCAGTAACATCCGCAGCAGGGCCCGACAGCAGAGCTGGTTTACCCCTGCCACATCATAACAGACCTATCCCCTTACCCGCACCTGACCTGACTAGCTGATCAGACCAAATACGGGAGAATATCCCCTCAGGGCTGCGTCATCACTTATTCATTCACAATTTCTCTCCATTTATTTCTGTCACGCACAGCCACTCTTCCTTGCTCAACAGACATCTCTCTCGCATCCAGTGCTCTCTTCACACTGTCCATCCATCCTATTCGTGGTCTTCCTCTCAGCCTTACACCTCTCACATCAGATCTAGTTATCTTTTTCACCAATCGCTCATTATCCATTCTCTCCATATGCCCAAACCATCGCAACACCCTCTGCTCAACTCTACCTTTGTTGGCTGATATTCCTAAGATGAGAGATGCCTGATGTTTCTTTGCCCCTAGATTATTCTGTCAGTGGGGCAAGCGTCGAACATGACCTAAGCATGAAGTAAACGCAGTGAAAGAGTAGGCGAATTTCCAACTGAACATTTTGAAAGTGCGTCAGGTACAAAGAAAGTACTGTGGCGTAAAGTGGATTATTTATTCTTAAAGAGGCACTTCAGTACCGCGTGTTATACTCAGGGATAAAGAATTAATGCGAGTTTGTGGGCCCAGAGAGAGAAAGAAACGCATTACTGAAGAGGAAGTCTGCAGTGTGGTTATAATAAAAAACACATCGACGCCTCACCTCTGGGGGAGATAAAGACACCGGGGAAAGGCCAAATACGACTTTTAGGAGAGATGTGTTGAGCTGGGGGGTAGGGGTGGCTGAAAGAAGAGGAGAGAGAGAGACAGGAGGGAAGGAAAGGGGAGGGGTTGTGAAGGGAAGTGAGAGAAGGGAAGGAAGAAGGAATTGGGTGAAGAAAAGAAGGACAGACACTAGGGAAGAAAACTGATACAGTGACTAAGGTGAGGGAATGGTAAGCGGAAAGAGAGAAGGGAAGGGAGAGAGAAGATGAAAACAGGGGAATGGGGAGGATGGGGTGGCGAAAAAAAGGGAAAGAGAAAAATAGGAGTTCGGGGAAGAAGGTGAAGTGAAAAGAGGGAAGGAGATATGAGAAGGAGAGAGGGAGTAAGGCAAGAGGATGAAGAAAGAGGTGAGGAAAAGGAGACAGGGAAGGAGGTTAGTGTAGGGGAGGATAAACTCATAGCTATAAGAGGGGGTGGATGCAAGAATAACCTGTTAGCCAGAATATAACAAGAAAAATATATATATATATATATATATATATATATATATATATATATATATATATATATATATATATATATATATATATATATATATATATATATATATATATATGCCACCAAGAATATAAAATCATGTCATTGAGTGGAAGGGATTATTCCATTCAACACACTGACGGCTGTTACATTTTCAATCTTGGTCCAACCTGATGATTTTATTCAGCTTAAAGGAGAGATCTCTTGTTGTGGAGGGATTACGGGCAGAATATAAAAGATTTAGTGGGATGTGAAGCGAAGTGGATAAGACTGAGCTACAAGGTTAAAGTGGAGGTGGTGGAGGGCAGAGAGCCTTCCGCATTGTGACGTGTAGTGTGGCGGTATTTGTAAGGTATTTCGCCCCAACAACTGTCCTTCCCGCTTCCCTTCTCTTCTCTTCCTTTATCTTTCTTACCAAGGTTTTTATACATCACTCTACCACAGTAAGAGAACACAATTTCTAAGGGTCAGTAGCTCAATTTAGTTAACTATTACTGTTGTCACTGTCTGACGTGTACTGAGGTATGTGTATGACTGGAATCTCCCCAGATTAATATGGAAATGTGTAAGAGGTACATTTTTTCCGTCCCTTCTCTCTTACTTCTCTGTCATCTTTTTTTTCTCATTCTATTTCTTCATTCCTGCTACCCTCTCGCACCTCATCCCTCGCCCCTTTGCTGTACTACTTTTCTTCTTCGTTATCCCATCTCTTCCTCTCATCCTCCTTTATCTCTTCTATCTCTTCTTACTCTCCATTGTCTCTGTCCTTCCCATTATATTCGTCTTTGCCACTCTTCCATCCCCATTCATTCTCACCTCAACCTCCTCCCCATCTCCTCATATTCCTGTTTTCCTCATTATCAACTGTGTGCATCTCACCTGCGCTACCTGCTTCTCTGGATCCTTTCACCATCACCTCAGTATGCTAACTCTTATTTACATGCACTTAGCTATAAGTTCTGCTTCCTTTGCTTCACTGTTTTTCTTCTTCATTATCCAGTTTTCCCTGTTCTACTTCATCTTCGTCCTTCCCTTCGCAATTTATTCAAACCTTTTTCCTCTCCTCTCCCTATGTCTTATTTCTATATTCACCTCATCATCCTCCCCACCCGCCCCATTTCCTCCCAGTCCTGTTTACCTCATTATCACCTTTGCATCTCACCTTCCCTATCTGCTCCTCTTACCTCATCACCAGTGCCTCGATAATGTAACCTTTCTGTATACACGTGGCCCAAAATCCTGCTTAATTAACGCCTTGTAAATGGGAGGAGGGGTGACTATTATAAGCAAGAAATAATCACTCGTAAACAGAAAGAGGACACTGTAAAATACGTCATGGTACGGAAAAGGTAAACGGATAATTTATAGTTATTTCATTACATGAGGTGTCTTTTAACATGCAAGTAGTTACCCATCAGAAGCAGGACTATGTATGACGCCATTTACCTCTCCTTTAAAAGCCCAGCCATCAGCCCAGCAGGCATGATAAGAAGGTATAAACTAGTATGCGGACAGACTGTAGTGGGGGTTTTTTAATTAGAACTTTTGGGAGATGTGCATAAAGGACATTTTTGATATCTAGCAAAATCACCACCACCCTCGCCACTCCTGTCATCATAGTTCACTCACCTTAGCTTGGTGAATACATAATTTCGCAGCTTATTTACTGTAGCTCAGAGGCAGAAGATGACACTACCATGGCTCTCTATTTTTTAAGTATCACTTTCTCGTGACCAGTATCACATTATAGTCCAAATCTCTTTTTAGAACTCAACATCCAAAATCGAGAGATGGCAATTTTAGGCAAAATTCAAGTGGACAGACTGTCAGCCTAACTTAGTTTTTGTTGACGCCATCAGAAACTTCTTTTTTGACATGCACGGGAGACAGTAATACCACCTGCCAACCTTTATTTCCACAACCACCCATATCACACCCCAAGCATCATCGTAGCATCACGTCTCGTAGAAGTGGATTTTTTTATTGGATCAGCTTAGCCACCTCGTTGCCTTATCATTAAGACTCTTAGCACCACCACGAAGTACCGTACTTATATTCACAGAGGTGCGTTCTATTAATCAGGTCTACTTAACAAACCTGTCTTGGCCATCACCACCACTCAACCTTACACCATTATCACCGCTCTTATAAACATCACCATCATCAGCACCCTTTACGTCACCACAGCAGCGCCTCGTCTGCCAGCAGCCATCTTTCTGGCCATTAAACAGCAGAGGGCGGCGTGTGGTGCGGGGACACTTTATCGTGGCCGCCTTGCCCCTCAGGTGGCCGTGAAAATTCCATAAAAGTCTCATAAAGAAAGTGTTTGTGTGTGTGTCCCCTGTGAGACGGAGGTTCGGCTGGGGCGGCCTTTGGTCCCTTAGCTCACACTCACTCCTTCTGTTTCTCGTGTTAAGACCTAGACTAAACAGAGCTATTGACACTACACACATTCGTATCCACCTACACTTTTATGGTTTTAGATCTTTTTTCTTATTTGTCCGACTCTGTGCATAGACCTGATAGCCATTTCTCTGAGGCCCGGTAGTTCTCCTACTTAACACACACCTTCCCGTTTTACCTCTTCGGGACTAACACCCACCGTCCATACTAAACATGGATTAGGGATATCTCACTCAGTACAGGTGTGGGGATATTAGAGGGGTGTTCCTTTGACGCGCATCTGCATGACTATTACACGGCGAGAAAAGATTTTACTACTTTACTCTGACTAAAGCACGATGATTTTACTCACCAGTGGGAAAACGCATGAGAGCTACGGATTAACACACACACACACACACACACACACACACACACACACACACACACACACACACACACACACACACACACACACACACACACACACACACACACACACACACACAAAATCTCTCTCTCTCTCTCTTTTTCTTTCTCTCTCTCTCTCTCTCTCTAACCCCACCAACTTATCAGCCAGCTACGACCCCTCTCCCTGCTGTCCAAAGATCAAAGTCCCCTCGGCAAACAGTTTAATATTTCGTCTCGAGTCCCCCGGTACAGGGAACGCCGCCCCCCTTCCCGATCGCCCACTGCAAATACATAAAGCGGGTCGAGTATACGGAAGTTGGGGGACAGCGGGGGAGGGGAGAGATGAGGGGGTGCGTGACTGGTAGAAGAAGGGAGAGGAGGGAGGAGGAAGGTGGGGATGGAGAGACAGAAAAAAAGCTAAGAAGGGGGAAGATAGAAAGGGCGGAGGAGGAAAACAGGGAATAGGAGAGGGAGACAGGATGACATGGAGGAGAAAAAGAGTGGGAGAGGGAAAAGAGAGGGGCACGGTCGAATGGTAAGAAAGAAAAACGGAGTAGAAGGGAAAGAAAAAAAGGTGGGAAGAAGAAGTAGAAAAGAAGAGAGCTGGAGGGAGGGGGCGGGAAAGGGGTGGTGGGGGACAGGATAAGGGACGAAAAAAGGTGGCAGTAGCGGAAAAGAAAGGAGGGGAGAGGGGGAGCCAGAAAGTAGAGAAAAGCAGAGAAGGTGGGGATGAAAAGGGGGACAGGGGACAAGAAGGAGTAGGGGAAGGGAGGGGGGGGGCAGATGGGATTGTAGAGCGGGGGCAAGGGGCTAGGAATGGAAGGAAGGAGACGCAGGGGCGGGGGGTGCGAGGGAGAGAGAAAGGGGGGGGGCAGGAAGCGGGAAGGGGGGAAGGGGCAAAAGAGTTCAAGAATATATGCCAGGGAGACTCTTCTGAAGTAGAGGATATGAAAATATTCAAGCGACGGTAGTTTTATAAATAGCAGAGTTATGCCTGAATGAACGATGGTTATCCACCAAATATTTTGTGACTAATCCTGAATAAAATTACGCAACAGACCATTTAAAATATTCAAAATAGATTCTTGTATACGAATAGATTCCACAAGCTCAAGATTATAACTACACTCTTTTTACTTTAACTCGACGCAATACTGACATCTCTCCATCCTGAATGCTCAGTTGTAACAATGCATTAACACCAGAATATGAGGCTAGTCACGAAGAAGTGCTATGGGAAGGGTGTAGAGGTATAACACTGCCCCCTTCTGCCACTGAATTATGTGAAATGAGCTGCAAAAGGATAAAAATCTAAACAAAGAGTAAAAGTAGTACATTACTTTAGACCAGTTGCCTTGTCATATGCGTCCTCAAATTAACTGAACTAACTCTACTTTCTAGGGTAAGGAGTGGCCATTCACCTACAACCTTAAAATACACTTGAAGGTAAATACAACATACAACAGGGAGGGAGAACATTTTCATAATCAGACGTCTATATATACCTACATTCTCGCTGGCATACTTGACTTTGTGGGGCTTCTTTCTTAGCGACTTATGCTCCACTTTACACACGAGTCATCTTTTCTATAATACTGATACTCTTTTCACCCTTTCAGTACGATGTTTTTATGTTATTCTTGCTACCAACAGACTCTGCTTCGGTAAGTCCCCTTAAACTGTACGAATTAATGAAGTCTGTGTCTAACCTATTCACTTAGACGTATGTTCTAAGCTAAATAAAATCATCTAAGGGTACCAAGAGTAAAAAAAAAAAAAAAAAAAAAACATAATACGTCTACAGGAGGAAGGAGTTAACTTAATAAGCCTACCACTAATGCCCAACTCCAAGCCACTTAAACTCTATTCTCTTTTCGGTCATGACTAAGCCCCTCTTGCTCTTCCTCCTCCTCCTCCCTGCATCTCCACTCCTTGATCACTCCCATTCACCCTCTCATCATCGATCCCTTCACCCCCTTTGAAATGCACCTCCCTCCCTCCCTCCACCTCCATCCTTAGCCCCCTCCCCCCTCCTCCATTTCCATCCTTCCCTCCTCTCCCCCCCCAACCCTCTATTCAGTCGCCATTCACCTCTTGATTCTTCCACTTTTGTTGCCTCCGACTCGGCTCACTCTCAAGGTGTCGGTGAGATAGGAGTATTCGGCCCCTCAATATAGTTCGGTCATGGTGGCATAATTTCATCATTAAGTAGCGTGCGGACTAAAGAGATCATCATCTTTACATTGTTAATGGAGTATTCGGTGTCACTCAGATCCAGCTTTGGTTCCGTGACTTCATCATTAAACTCTTCAGGCCAAGGGCTTACTTTTAATTCTCCTGAAGTTATCTGAAGAAAGTCTCTTCGCGCTAAAGGGTTTAAAAACAATTTCGATTAATGCCATCAGGCCCAGGAAACCCTGTATTTTATCTGACGAACGCCAGACGATTATATTTGCCTTAGGAGAGATCGCCCAAGGTGAAGGGGTTAACAAGCATGCAAATTAGGTCAACAATTATGGCAATTTAAAGTATAATTTTAGAAAAGTATTCGGTTCTTCGTAAATTCAGCCCTATAGTGCATACTGGGTTAGAAGTTATTCCTAACAAAATAAAAAAGGTAGGGAAGAAAGTCAACGGCTGAGAGCCCGCAAAATTTTTCTCTTTGAGTACAAGGTGATTCTACCTTAGATTTATGAATGAAAATTTGCAAGTGACCCTTCTTCACTTTAATACCCCGTTCCAGGGCAGGATATCGTAGCCGTACAAAGTCGTCTTCCGTTATCATGAATACAATATCTAGTGCGCTCATGGCAGCCAAGGGGTTAATCCATATAATTTCTAACCTTCAGACAACAAAGATTTCTCCAGCCAGCAAAAAATTATCTAGTGTTAGCTTGGATATAACACCTAAGAACAACCACAGCCATACCCCCTTACAGTATCCCTGAGTACCCTTGCATTCCAGCCTCCCCTTCCCCTTCATCCCTCTTGCCCTAAATATAACCGAAGTCATCCCCCTTTTCTCCCTGGCCAGCGATTCGTGACCGTCTCGTGACCCTTAACCCCAAGCCTCTTGTGCAGGTAAGGATGAAAGGATAACCAAGGGCGTGCTTAGAATGTCTTTCCACCTGCCTACGACCTCCATTATTTCAAGTGTAATTGATTTTGGCATGTCATCATGAACTGATCCTGATTCTCTCTCTCTCTCTCTCTCTCTCTCTCTCTCTCTCTCTCTCTCTCTCTCTCTCTCTACCTATCTATCTATCTATCTATCTATCTATCTCAGAATGCAGAATCTTCCATTTATGACCACTTCATTATCGTAACTATCATTATCACTAAAATTATTATTATTATTATTATTATTATTATTATTATCATTATTATTATGCAGTAAGGACACGGAAATATGAGCACAGAATCCTCCCACGTCCCTGGCTTTTAATGTGGAATATAATCTCAGTTACGACATGGTTTTGATCGTATTTTTGTGAACGCAGTGCACGTAGACGGCCCAGCTCTTCCTGTTATGTAAGACTTATATTATGAAGGTAATACTGTACGTGAGCTCGCCTCTCCCTTTCTCTCTCTCTCCCCCTCCGTTTAATATATGAGGGTAATATCATACGTGCGCTCTTTTTCCTTTTCTGTGTGTGTGTGTGTGTGTGTGTGTGTGTGTGTGTGTGTGTGTGTGTGTGTGTGTGTGTGTGTGTGTGTGTGTGTGTGTGTGTGTGTGTGTGTGTGTGTGTGTGTGTGTGTGTGTGTGTGTGTGTGTGTGTGTGTGTGTGTGTGTGTGTGTGTGTGTGTGTGTGTGTGTGTGTGTGTGTGTGTGTGTGTGTGTGTGTGTGTGTGTGTGTGTGTGTGTGTGTGTGTGTGTGTGTGTGTGTGTGTGTGTGTGTGTTTCTTCTCCCCAACCGTGCAAGAACGCGTATGTTTCTCTCTTACACTGACCACGTATGTATACTGTCTGTATCTACTGTCCAACCTTAGCGACAGACGCAACAGGTGCCACTGAGTGAGAGAGTATCAACACAGCTCCAACCTACCACCCACCCCACGCCACACCACCCACCCCACGCCACACCACCCACCCTACGCCACACCACCCACCCACACACCTGTTGCTCCACAATCTCATATTCTCGTCGGCTTGTGAGGCTTTCCAGTATCTCTTCCTTACCAGTTTATCTCCGTATATAAAGTGTTAAAAGTATCTTGAATATTATTAACATTATCTATCCTGGTACTGCAAAGGAATAAAATGAGCTGAAAAAAAGTCATAAGCATTAGTATTCATAACTGATCGTGGAGGAAGAGGTGCGACCAAGTTTCCTGTACCACCTAGAGTACAGTCGCTCAGTCTCGTACTCTCGTGGGTTATAGGAGGCTTTCTAGCAACTCTTCCCTAACTCTTTATCAGGCTCCTCAGTGGGTGGCGGACACTGCAGGGGAATCAGGGGTTGACAGGGGAGTGGTTAGTGATGAGGGTCCAGGGGAGGCGGAGTAGGACGAAAGGGAGCGGTAAACTACTTAGATGGGGCGATATAAATCGAGTTCTTTATCTTCCTTATATTTTCCAATACAATAAACGGTAGAAGTTCAGGATAAAAACTGAGGGTGCACATCAAAAAGATTACTTATTGTCGTATGCAATGAGGGTAACTAGGGATGCTTGATTAGAAAGAAGTGGGACACAGTACCGGTACACTGTTAGGCTGACGACATATAAACGATTTTTTTTCTTATCATAATTTTTGTGTGGAATGACGACGCCAGACGATAGCTATACTTGGAGAGCGAAAAGGATGCATCAGTCCGACAGGGGACGATTTGTGAACGACTTTCTGTACATATATCCCTGCACAGGATGACAACGAATGGACGATATCCAGGATGGACGACGACAGATGAACGACTCCTCACCTCCAACTTTTTTCGTTCTTAGTGTATGTCCTCCGCTGGAATGGAAACGACCCACAGCATGACAAGGGTACGACAGATTCCCCCCCCCCCTCCTTTTCCCCGTATATCCTCCAACGGAATGAAAACGACGATGCTTAGATCTGGGGACGAGAGACAGACGACTTTTTAAGAGCAGGTCCTCGTCTGAAATGCATCAGTACACATTTTACGCTCACAGCAAACCGGTTCGAGACAGTGAAAATACCTTGATGCTGAGGTCAAAGGTCAAATGTACAGCACTAAAAAGGGGAGGAGTGGGGAGGTATCGTCAGCTTTCCCGTCGGTATATTTTGAAACGATGGACGAAATGTTTTGATACAATTCTTGGTGCATCGTCTTAGATGGTATGCCAGTTGACCACATCAGCAAGAAAGAGAGATTAGTTAAGATTGTGCGCGGGGACTGGTCTTTTGTGGAATATTATTTACTTCAGCAAGCCACGAATCTCAAGTGAGTTATATTAATCGCTGTCTCGTACCAAGTAAAAGCTACGGTGTTACATGCACAAGTATACGGTAGCAGCTTAATCGAGGCTGACTCATGGCTACAAAGATACCTAAAATATATACTAAAAGGAAAAGGATATACTATTACCGGATAATACAACCGGAGCAACTACACCAGTCTACATAACAGTATATTTAGCCTATTAATGACATCAAACTCTCATCGATTTGACATACTTTGTAATATATGATCCAAAGCTACGGATATTCACACCAATCAAAGCTCTCATTCTCTCATGCTACAAGTTCGCGTCTGTGGAAGACCAACCTCTCCATGACTTGGGGGAAAAGCATTGGCAATAAACCGACCAACCTTACCATCTTGCAGACGATACTTTTTTGGCGGTACTGTGCAGCATGTAAAGTGTGGGGGGTTAAAGCGGGGCCATGCAGGGATAGAGGAGTGAAGAAGAGGCGTCAGGTGGCCAGCCGGCTTATATAATGGCTATACATCTTCTTCATTAAGATGTATGGTCTATATTTTCACCTTACCCCTGCCCGTCGAGCCACCCACCTTCCCTACACCTATGTTGACTCTCCCGCCTCTCAGTATCCGTCAGCTGGACCAAATGTTAAAGCATACTTGAAAACGACTTATGCAAAAAGGAAGGACACAAATGCTGAAAACCTGCAGAAGTTTTCGTTTCCAAATCGAAGATACTAATGGCAAAATCAAGGTAACTTCAGATGGAAATACGTCGACACATTATGCTTGAACAAAGATTACAGGAAAAACAAGGGAAGAGTGCTTAAGGCTAACCATGCAGATATATAATGTAGCATGAAGGACTGGGAGACTGAGAAAAAGGCTAACTCTACCACAGTACTTAACCCTTTAACCTCGGAAGACGAGTTATTTATTTTACTCTAAGGAGAAGGCTAACTATTTTACTCATAGTTACGAAAACCCCTCGAGGTCATGGTTAAGATCATTACTGATGGCGTATACACTTCATGAAAGGGAGGAGTTAAGAGAAAAACGTGAAAAACATGAAGTGGAGAGAAAAAATAAAAAAGCAGGATACTGGATTACTGACCTGTAAACTTTCAGATTACTGGAGGGTGTGGCGTGGAAGGGATATGAGAATAATAGAAAGTAAAGAAAAAAATGAGAGAGAGAGAGAGAGAGAGAGAGAGAGAGAGAGAGAAGGGGAAGTGAAGGGGCATAAACACAGGATATATTTAGAAAAGAATGCGAGTGTAAAGCAGAAACAAAGATGATGAAATGAGGCAAAAAGATGAAAGACGTGAAAGTGAGGGGGAAATGAAAATTACGATAAAGAATGGAGTAATAAAGAATACTAAAACAGAGAAAAATAAAGCCAAAACAGTATACATAACTATCACGCTTTCATTACATTGTGCTAACGCACACTGACATTCCCAACACTCCACTTTCGGGAAATATTAACAGTATTTTTCTGTATCTCCAGGATGTAGTACAGAAAATTAAATGCATGTACGATTTCTGCTTTAAATAGTGCATATATGTGTATAGTTTTTTTCCTTCCCTTCATACTCAGTGCATAAACGATTACTGATTTTATACAGTGCGCTAATATTTCACCCACTCATTTCCGGTCTTCGTCATTCCTTCTGCTTCCATAGTTTCTATACTTTACTTATATTTGTTTACCACAGCCATCCACTTTCTCCTTGGCCTTCCACGCGTCTCCTAAACCTCAACACATAGCGTACTTCAATTGTTTAGTTCCGTGTATTAGTTCTTTTTCTTCAACTTCTATGCCTCCCTTATTCTCACATTCACTTACCGTATTCATGCACCGTTTTTTTGGCCGTCCATGTCGCCTCCTACACACAAACTCACTCGTACATAAGCCCTTTTCACCGCCCTATCATTAGCTGGTATTAAGTTCGTACCATACTATTACCTTGACTAAAACGCCCTGGTGCATCTATAGCAGCGGGATGGTTAACTGGGATTGTTATTAACCTGCTGACTTGTAAGATTTCTCAGCGGGGTAATTCTTCAGCTGCTGACCTCAAGAAATAGAGCCAGGGGTATAACTCCCCCCCCCCTCCTCCCAAAAAATAATCTTTAACCCCGATGACTGCTGTTTGTTCCTCTCTAATTGGAATAAATAATAAATACTTAAATAAAATGTAGTTTCACGAATCGAAACATTTAATGTGTTATTATCTTCACTACACGGTGGCTAAATTTAAAAAATCGAAGTCAATGGGCTAATGAAGACTAACTACTCGTACTGAAGAAGTTAAATAGAGGACGATAATGATGATGATGCTCCATGTAAACAAGAATGATACTGACAATAATTGTGATGCTCGGAGTGCTGGGGATCTTGGGGATGATGCGATGATAATGACAGAGATGGACAACAATGACAATGAAAATAACGATAACAATTTCAGTGACAATGATAACGGTGATAACGATTAAAATGACGCTATTATTCCGAGTGTACGCAGTGTGTTGGTAATTTTCCTCTCTTCCCGTCGTCACCCCGGCGTCGTCTCCTCCCGCAGTTAATGTGGCGGCGGGAGAGGCGATTGTGTGCTCTTAGCCCGGGTTGTGGGTGACAGGCAGGAGGAGGGGGACGTGAAGGAGCAAGGCAGGGGGCTGGAAGAGGCTGGAATAGGCTGAAAGGGGGCTGGAATGGGAAGGACAAGGGCGTGAAAGGACCTGGAATGGGCGGGAGAGAATAAAAATGGACAGATTGTAGCCGACAGACAGTAGGAGGTAGACTGGAGAGGGCTGGAGAGAGCTTGAGGGGGCTGGCGGGAACTGGAATTGGTTGGAAGGGACTAGAAGGGGCTGGAGTGGGCTGGTGAGGGCTGGAAGGGGCTGGAGGGGAATGAAAGGGGCTGGCGGGGATGGAATGAAATGGGCAGACATTACTAAGGGATCTGGAATGAGAGAGTGGGGCTGGAATGGTAAAGAGAAGGTTCCAATGTTCAGTAAGGGGTCATAATAGAAGAGGGAGGTTGCTATAGGGGGCATTAGCAGTCTGGATGGGGGATGAAAGGTAAGTGAAGTGGGAGATAAGTGGTACTATTAGAAAGATATGGGGTATTGATGAGAATGGATGGTGCTGGACTGGTTGATGGGGAGTTATAATGGGAGGGAAGGAAGGATTGGTTAGAGGTCTTCAATTCTTCAACTCAGAGGGAATGACCGATATGGATGACTGGGAGGTGATGTAGGTGATATGCGGTACCATTACAAATGTATGAGTTGCTGAAGTGCCTATTAAGGGACTGGAGAAGACAGCATGGGATTATAATAGGAGTGGGAGAGTGCTAAATGGGCTTCAATAGGCTTAAGGAATTGGTGATTGGGAAGAGAGGAGGTGAAGTGGGTGATATGTGGTACTATGAGAAACTTACGCGTTGTGAAGGGATTGGAACGGACATAATGGGAGGGAGAGATTGCTAAGGAGGCTTCAATAGGCAGAGGGAAAGGGTTATAAGGAGAACAGAGGGGGGTGAAGTAGGTGATATGTGGTACTACTGGAATGGGGAGGAGAGCTGCTAGTGTGACTAAGAAGGAGCTGCAGTAAACGATAGGGGTTCATGATGGGAGGGAGAGATTGCTAAATTAGGTTTTATAACCCTGATGAGATGCGCTGTGGGTGAAAGGGTGATGTGCGTGATATGAAGCATCAAGAAGGGTGAAGAACTTTTAGAGTGCGTACGAGGGAGAATGAAGGAAAGAAGGAACTGTTGAGGGCGCTGAATTTCAAGAAGGGAAGGGGACTAATTAGGAGAGGGAATACAAGAAAGTGGCAGAGATTAGATGGCTGAAAATTGACAGGGCAGTTAGGGAACTGGGGACAGTTTGAGTCTAGCGGGGCTGAAGTGACAGAGAAATGGCGCAAGAAAGGCATTACACTGTGGGACTGATCAGAAACGAACAAAGTGACAAAGGACAGGAGACAATGATAGGAGAAAAAAATAATAATAAAACGAGAAATTGGCATGGAGAAAACGAGTCAGGGGACACTGGAGTCCAGCAGAGTAGAAGTGACAAGGATAAACAGGAAAAAGAAACGAGGACTATACTCTTTTCACTTTAACTTGGCTTCAAACTGCCATTCCTCCATCCTGAATACTGAGCCGTAACAAAATATTAACAATAAAATATGATTCAGATCACGAAGATGTGCTATGGAAAGAATATAACGCTGTAGCATTGTCTTTTTGATACAGTGCTACATGAAATAAGCAGCAAAAGGACGAAAATCTCAGTCAAGTCAAAGTAAAAGGTGTACAGAGTGAAGTGGATAAAGCGACAGGAGATGGGAACCATTGACAGGGAGTGTACTGGGCTTAAAATACTAACAGGGGAGATAGCAAGGCGATGGGAGTTTGGGTCTGGCAGGGTAGGAGTGGCAAGGGCGAGGAGCAAGAAGAGGGGACCGGGGGGATGGAGGGGCGGCAGCTGCAGATAATGTTTACAGCTTGACTCTGGTCGGAGGGGAGAAGAGGGAGGGGCGAGGAGCCAAGAGGAAGGAAGGAAGTGGATGATGTAAAGACGGAAGGCTGGAGGATAGAAGAATGAGATCAGAGCTGAAGATGGAGGGCGGGAGGGATAAGGAATGGGGAAAGAAATGAGTAACTCGCAGTCAGATACAAGCAAATGAAGAAAGACAGGTGCTAGAAAACGAGAATGAATGTAAGTCAAGAGTTCGCCACAAAAAATAAAGATGAAGAGAGAGAGAGAGAGAGAGATAATATACATATGAGCAGTAGGTCATATGCAAATCTCTGTTCCCTGACAAAGACCCTCACAAAATGCGCTGCCAGATGCACACATGAGATACTCGTTCTTTTCCTCCTTTTTTTTTCTTTTTCTCATTTCGTCTTACTTGGCACAGGACAAAGAGTGTGATGTGTTTCTGTTACCATTGCTTTATTGTGAATCTATAACTCCATCCATCTAGATATGATTTCAAGAAAGACTCCTAAAGGGAAAGGTAATCTAAGTTCCATATTCGTCCTCATTCATCCACCTCTTCCATTCTCCTAGGAATTTCGAATCCTGACTCATGCATTGTAAAACGGTGCTAGGACGTACGTGGGTGGACTCCCACGGCTTGATATCTGGCTACAGAAACCCAAATTTGCGCTCCTCCACGCTTTTGGCCCTAGAGAACCCTTAAACTGGAAATAAAAGATTGGCTGTTACTGTTTTTATTAGCTCATTCAAGCGACGACACAAACAATTGCATGTCCAAACTTCGGTCATTGTACATAGATCACTCTGTTACATGAAAATTGTCCTTAGATACAAAAAACATACTGCAAGCATAATTATTCAGAAGATATAACACCTTCATAACTGTTTGGGCTCTCGTCAGTACAATAGTTTGAACTCGACTAAGATCCTGTTCTACATTTTGAATAAACAGCTTTTTTTGTCACGAGGATATTTTTTTCCCATTAGAAAACATTAAGGAACTGTTAAATCAAGGCACATCTCTCGTTTGTGGCACAGTGAAGCATGATGTGGCTATTTTAATGTCCGTCCGAAATTTGTTGCGATGTTTAAAATTGCATGATGTGACAGACCTGGGCTTCTGTAGTTGTCACAGTAACTACAGAGTGATGTTGGTGTAGCAGGAGTGGCTGGAGGGTGCCAGGCACTGCAGGGGACACACACACACACACACACACATACACACACACACACACACACACACACACACACACACACACACACACACACACACACACACACACACACACACACACACACACACAGACGCGAGACCACAAGCTCTTCAGTACAGGGGTCTTTTTTATTTTTATATATTCTACTCTCCACAAAATATGATATAAATCTGTAATATTTTTTTTTACAAGGATATGTGGCACTGAGAGTTATCGGAAGAGTTGTCAGTGTCATTCCATTAATCTTCACAGACTCCTTCAAGACTTCAATAAAAAAAAAAAATGTGAATTCTCTTTAAGAAAATGTGTGCAAGACCTGAAGACGGAGGTAGAGGAGGGGGGAGGGAGGTGGAGAGTGGGCGTGTATGAACTTTTAATGGGACGAGATGAGTGTGGAAGAGGTTTGCCGAAAGAGAGGAGGAGGGTAAGGTCCAACTTTTTCCTTTTTTCCTACTGAACTCATAATTAACGACAAAAGAGTGAAAGAAAAGTAAAGAAATAAATTAAAGAAAGAAAGAAAAGACAGAAGATGGTACAGTAAGAATCGCTACTCAGAAACAGCTGGGAGGCAGGGTGTATGTATCACCACTGGCAAGAGAATTGTAAGAATCAGCAGTAGGTAAGAGTCAGGAGGAAATCTTGTCCAACTCCGCATACTGTCCTTTGATCCGAGAGTAAAGAAAGAGGGAAAGAAAGAAAAGGAAGAAAAAAAGAAAAGTTAGAAGAGGAGATAGTATTATAAGAATCGCTACAGAAGAAGAGCGGGGAAGTAAGGTGTAAGAATCAGCAGTGGGTAAGAGTCGCGGAAGGAAGGGTAAGTCTTGTCGAACCTGGCACACCTTCCTTTGATCCGAGAGACACCGTGACCGCTCGTTAGTCAGGGAGGCAGCCACCGTGCAGGATCCCTTCCTCGCTATGCTGGGTTTTCTTGGAGGCGGTGGGTGTGGTTGGCGAGGAAAGGGTAGGGGATGAAGGGGTGGGGTGGGGTGGGGGAGGGAGAAATGGGTGGGGGTGGAGGATGGAAGACATATAGTTACTACGCAATAGGAGGGGAAGGAGGAAGGGGTGTGGGACGTAGGATGGGAGACGTATGGTCACTATGCAATGCAGTACATTTTTTCCCTAAAGTAGCCTACAGGCAATCAATTTGGTTGACAGGCAATCATTTGATTTTTCATCGTGAGTCAGTCTCCTGAAACAAGCACTATAACAAACGAAAGGAAGGCTAGAGTTCCTACATACCACTAACTCCTGTTCCAATGTGTGAAGAGTAATGTTGCGCTCATCAATATTTATCCTACTCTCCCTTTTCTTCAATTAACGTTCCATTATCCTAGTCCTGTTCACAGCAACACACTGAAGTTCTGAAACCCAAACATTTCCTACACCGCCCTCTGTTGCAGTGTCAGGAAGCCTCAGGAATTCCCTTCCACCACGACCACAACCACCCTCCTGACATGCGCCCCGGTTAATGTTATTGCCCCGTAAGAGCGTATCTCATCGAATTAGGCCGTGGAACACAATCGCTTTAGAGGCGCACTCCGCTAAGGTTTTGTGGTATGTCTTGTCTCCTATGACCGTGGTTTGGGTAGTGGGTAATTTAAGACCTGAACTGTGTTTCTGAAGTGACAGTGAGGAGAAAATTTGAAAGTTTTTGAAGGTGCAGGTGTGTGTTATGTTGGTGAGTTGTTGTGTTGTGTGTGTGTGTGTGTGTGTGTGTGTGTGTGTGTGTGTGTGTGTGTGTGTGTGTGTGTGTGTGTGTGTGTGTGTGTGTGTGTGTGTGTGTGTTTATAGCCTCAATAACATCCAAAAGAGTGACCACACACTCCTTAAACTTGAATCATGGTGCGTGTGTTTTCTTTGGCCATGAAGGATGAGATGACAAGGCGAAAGTACAATTCTCCACGACTCCCTCTCTTTGTTGGAGCGAGTGTGTGCTATTGTGTTTCGTTGTAAGCTAAGAGACGGATCACCTCTACATCTCCACCTACAAGTAAGCAGATTAGGAATAACAACAGAACCCTTTTGGACTTTTAAAACTATACATTAAAGCTCATATTGTGTCGTGGTGATTCTTTGGACGGCTACTTTGAATGTGACGATTACATAAGCAACCATTTTCTTCCATCTTTATCCATCATCATTCATCCAACACCGCCTTCCCCATCCTTTACATCCATACTTTAGCTTGAGTGTGAATTAGTTATGGAAACTAAACAGGCTAAAGAACTGTCTAGGGGTATATATGAATGGAGGAGATCTGTATAGAGATGCACGAGTTTTCCATTTCTTCCCAATTATATATATTTTTTTTAACACACTTCCTTTTTTTCCTGGATCTTGTTGCCCAATCTTCCTCTCAGAAGCCCCTTACTTTGTCCACATCTTTTTGTTCTTGCCAAAACAACGCTCTTTTTTCTTTTAAATCCCCTCCCTCTTTCTCCTCTTCAACTTATTTCTCGCTTCCCCCACCCCTCTCTCCCAACTCAGTCCCTCTTTTTCCCACACTCCCTGACTCTCCCTCTCTCCTTCCTTTCCTCAACTCCCCTCCAGCTACTGTCTCCCTTGCCGTTTCTCAACCCATCACGTCCCCTGCCAATCTCTCCTGGCCCCTATCACATACTCTTACCCTTCCCATTCATCACAAGTCCCCATGTCTTTACCCTGCTTTGCTTCTTGTCCTTGCCTCTTCCACCCTGCTAGATACCAACTCTTTCCCTCAGTATCAATCGTAAGTAAAAAGCAAGTGCATTATGGAACTGCAACAAGGAGCTATAGACACTGGGCAGTAACAGTGAGTGGGAAAATGGAGAGTGGTGTGGTGTGGTGTGGTGTGGTGTGCAATAGGTGTTAATCACAGTAACGCCCTAGGACTGAGAGGACAAGGGCTGTAGCGAGGCCATCATTCACATTACTTGATACATTAATCTCTCTCTCTCTCTCTCTCTCTCTCTCACACACACACACACACACACACACACACACACACACACACACAAAGAGAGAGAGAGAGAGAGAGAGAGAGGGTATAGGAGTGGAAGGGATATGAAAAGAGACGAGAATGGAGTGGAGGAGGTAGAAGTGGGGGTGATGGTGGTTGTGGTGGGGAATGAGGGAGAGGGAAAGCGAATGGGAGGCGCACAAACAGCAGAAGCCGAGGTAGTGATAAAGACTGTGGTGGTGATGATGGTGGTGAAGATGACAGTGATGGTGCGCGTGTGATGACTGGTGATGGTGAGGTGTGGTGGTTGTGGTTGCGATGATGGTGCGAGAATGATGGTGGTGGTGGTGGTGGTGGTGGTGGTGGGGTTGGCCACTTGCTCAGTTATTGATGGTGTTATTTGTGACGGTGCCAGCAAATGATAAAGCGCTTTATTTATTGACGGAAACAGAAAGGAAGATAGATATTTATTGAGGGAAGTTAAAGGGAAGTGAACGAAGCACAGAAAAAGAGATTTATGAAGCGAGCGAAGGAAAGAGAGAGAGAGAGAGAGAGAGAGAGAGAGAGAGAGAGAAAGAAAGAGATATTAATCTCTCCATTGACAGACGACACTATTTAGCTTAGGGGAAGATCTCTCACATTAAAGGGGTTAATTTCAGAGCCTCTGTAACCTGGAATATCCAAAAACCACTGGAGTTTGTGATTCCAGAGCTTGATTTCCAGGGATACGATTGACAAAACATTTTACAATTTTCCTCCGGTACGCAATATCTCTTTTTGAGGGAAGAAGTAATATTGTAAAATCTCACTGTTCTTTCCCAGTTCCTCCTCCAAAATATGCAAGTCTTAGTAAAGGCTTAGTTTTGTTTCAGCAGTACAAGTAAGATATGTGGGATTATTCTGCATATTCTTCTCCACTATGCATCCTATTTTCATTGCCATCCTGGAAAAAGAACTCTCCGTGTGTTTGCGTCTCAACATTCCAATAACGTTGGTATGGACACCGCTTGGGACACTTTGGAATTATAGTGACTGCCTCCGAGGTTTTCTGAATGTGGTTATCAAAATTATCCGGCTGCTGCTGCGACACATACATTCAAGCATATTCGTTCTCCGTGAAACCAAACCTACCAAATACCGATACCACACGAACAAATACGTGAGGTACATATAAACTCAATTTCCATGTAAATAAAGTACGGAATCGACTAACTACTAGACACCAAGTTAACGAATCTCTCCAAACGAATGATTTACTCTGCTGGACAAAATTAGCGATCATTTAGATATTCTGTTCCGGCTAAAGACAGACAATTTTACTTACGCTGAGGGGGAACTACAATATATCTTCCACGGGTAAACCACCGCAAGAACCCGGTAAAAGATTTCATTCCGGCGATAGTAATGTCTTAGAGGAAATGGCTTCATCGACGTGCATTTCAAACCCCCTGATATACCGCCCAGGAAACCCAATTTTCATTCCTATCCCGCCCTTTACAGTTCCAATATGAAAAAAAAAAAAAAAAAAGTCGGGTCGTATTGGCAGTAGCGCTAGTACTTACCTCAATTTCGGAGAGACTCGAGTTAGTGTGATGGGATTTTTGTTTAATGATTTGAAACATGGGGAATTTGGTATGGAGAGCTGTCCGATAATGTATAGTGATCGCAGTGCAGAAAAGAACAGGAGTAATTTGAACATGAACACTCTAACTTTCTATCCTTATTAATTTTTCTATTTTACTTTTGCTGGCTTCAGACGATACTAGGAAACTTCTCAACAGACTATATCCAAATTCTACAGTTCGATTAACCTCTCACAAGAGGAATAACATCGTGTAAAAATAGCCAAAAAAAAGTCCACAAGACATCCTCGGACTGACAGACTTAATCCGAAACACGGAACGTTTGGTATAGAGAGTTACCCGATAATCGCAATGCAGAAAATAACTGGAGTAATCTAAGCATGAAAACCCTTACCCCCCCCCCCTTCCCTCCTGGTGTAGTCAACACAAATGTATCGCTCCTTTCGTTGCCAACTGCTTCAACCATAAGCCATTAACTACAGCAGTCTCTATTAACAGTAAAGCACATGATAACACATGCAGAACAACCGAGAGAGAAGCTCATGAGCACGGTAAACAAAGCAGCACCATAAGTAAGAGGTAGAGAACCTCCAAATTACAATAGTAAATCTCTTGAAATCTATAAAGGAAGTTTGCTGAGACATTATCTGAAAAAGCGACAGAATTTAATATATAACCTAGGAAAAAAATATATGAAGGGTACCTGAAAGTGTAATATGAAGAGAAGTGCAGACGCTATTAGGGACTGAAAAAATAGGAAAATAACTGAGGATTTAGCACAGGTATTTGCGGACGACTGTTCCGAAACTCAAACAGAGAAGTAACGATCAACAGAAATGAGGCGATCAGAACAGCAGAAAACTCTGATGAAAGGCAGTCAAGTAGAAACATTACTGTGGAAAAAGGTGAACACAGTGCAGCATAACATTACATTATATATGAAGTAATTAAAGTTTCGAAAAGAAGGAAAGGATGACGAAGATGAAGATGAAGAAGACGATGACAATAGAGTTGAAGACAAAGAAGCTGCAGATTAACACGACTATAAAAATGAAATTAAATGAGATGAACCAAGCGCAAACACACGAACACAAGCTACATCTATAAACTTAAATTCCGTGGGACATTTCCTTGAGATTTATGAAGCCTGGGTGAAGATGCGACAATGAGCCTTATTTTCTCAGGCAATAGGGAGGCTTATACCGCTGAACCTTAAGAGATATATATCCTCTAAAACCAAGATGGCGTCTAAAGGATTTGGGCAGTGGGACGGGCAGACTGAGGGACGCGCACACATACATACATATATACATACATGCATGCACACATACACACCAAACACACAAACACATCAATCAATCAATTCAATCAATCATTTCCTGTGGCACCCCACGGGATGCATAGGGTCTCAATGAACTCTCTCCACCAATATCTGTCTCTTGCCATCTCCTTCAGGTCCCACCAACACTCCTCTCCTGCTTCTTTTTTCATTGTCCTCAACCAGGTTTCCCTCGGCCTACCTCTACCTCTTCTTCCTCTAGCAATCCACTCTGGCACATCCTGTATTAAACAACCTTCTTTTCTGTATATGTGCCCCAGCCACTTCCAGCTAGACAGTCTCACATATTCATTAACTGGTTCCACTCTCGTAATATCCCTTACTCTTTCATTTGTAACTCTGTCTTGCCACTTTACCCCAAGAATCCTTCTCAGTATTTTATTCTCAAATCCTAATACTTTCTGATCTGTTGCAACTGTACTGTACCATGACTCATGCCCGTAAATTAAAATGGGTCTAACCATGGACTTGTAAATTTTCACTTTAGTATGTACCGAAAGCATATTATTATTCCAAACAGATTTCAATATTCCAACAGCTCGCCAAGCTTGTCTAATCCTCTCCTCAATTTCATTGTTTAATGATCCATTAGATGATACAATCGTTCCCAGATATTTAAAGTTTTCTACATTCTTCACCACATTATTCCCAATTACACAATCGATTTGGTTCTCCACGTTCATATTAATAATTTCAGTCTTTCCACAATTTATTACCAATCCCACTTTTTCTCCTTCCTCCACCAGACAATCGAGCACCCTCTGCATCTCGTAAATACTTCCGCAAATCAGTACAATATCATCAACATACACATAAATATATATACATACATACATACATGCATACATACATTCATTCAATCAAACACACACCTACCTACACAGAGGGAGACAGATATACAGAAAAACCGACAGACACATACAGTACAAAGCAGGCAGACAAACCGAAAAGACAGACAGACAGATGGGCACACAGACGGACACAGGCGCATGGACATAGACAACTACTGAGACAAACATACAGACAGATACATAAACACATACACAAGCACAGAGACAGACGGGCACCAGCACACAGGTAAGTAGGAGTCTCGCTTACTTAGTTCGTAACCCCAGGTGCGTGGAGGACCTATCAACCTGGACTGTACATTGTTTACCATCACCACTACGTAAGCCTGCATAATGGGGCCACTGTAATCATGAGGCGACAACTTGATTCCTACTCATAATCTCCGTAGTTCAAAGGTGTGTCTTCTCCATTATATATATATATATATCTATCTATATATATATATATATATATATATATATATATATATATATATATATATATATGTGTGTGTGTGTGTGAGTGTGTGTGTGTGTGTGTGTGTGTGTGTGTGTGTGTGTGTGTGTGTGTGTGTGTGTGTGTGTGTGTGTGTGTGTGTGTGTGTGTGTGTGTGTGTGTGTGTGTGTGTGTGTGTGTGTGTGTGTGTGTGTGTGTGTGTGTGTGTATTCATGTTCGTAATAGTCACCCTTATTTGCACAACTGTTCGACTCTAATGACAAGGTGATATATCAGGTAGACAAATGCTTATGTTGTGTATCGTGTGGGATTCACACTGGGATTTATGGCCACGCAAGAAATAAAACTGACAGTGGCGCAAATGAAAGAAGTCTGTGTATTAGCCAAGGAAGGAGGCGAGGAAGGACCACACAACCAGTCACCGTCGCACCCTAATCTTCACAGGATCAGGTGATGGAAGAGGGAGCACTTTTCACTGTCTCCCAGAATATGGCACTGCACTCTTCACTGTCACTGCCAAGCACATTACGTACCGAAATATAAACCACAGACACGAATCCTTACTCAAACAGTTTCTGACACTTATTACCTGCACGAAAGGAGGTGTGAGGGTACATTTAGGATCTCACGCCTACACAACACTCTTCACCATTTACCTTACGCAAAGACATATAAGACATATAACACCTGTGCAAATGCTGACACTGGCATTCTTGACGCTTGAACAGTTCCCGACACTTGGAAAATTTCTGGCGTTTATAGCTTCTGATACTTAAAGAAGGGAGTATGCGACTACTCCTCTGCGGCTCTGTGATCATAATGCTTCCCACTGTTACTACCATGCAATACTCAAATCAAGATGTTTCTGACTCTCAAAAGTTGAATGAGAAAAAGAAATGTATGGTCGCTCTCATTATTAAAAAAAAAAAAAAAGAAAAAAAGATACAAAACAATTTTTCATCCTCACTATTACCATGGACATTACCAAGAAATGTATGGTCGCTCTCTAATAAAAATAAATATGACCAGCACAACATTTCACCGTCAGTAGTACCATGCACATTACGTGAATCATGACATTATACTCTGATTCCGGCACACACAAGCTGCATGACTGGGAAGGAGAATGTCGTAGCTCTTCCCATGCACATTACGCAGATGAAAAGTACGAAGCTAAAAATACAGCACAACCACGCACTTTTACAGTTTCTGACATACTGCTCCTGACACTTTAACACTCACAAGCTGCATGACAAGAGGGTGTATGTGGGTGCTTTGTTACCATCATGAACACCGACATGTGACCATAACAAAGTCGTTGCCGTAATGCTGGGGGTCATACCTGGCACTGTTATTACCCCACTCTTACTGCCCTTCACTTCCCCCACTCAGAGGTCATTTGCCCTAAATATAGTCTCCCTCTAAGGCCCTGGACCCACTTGGTGAAATGGGGTCTGGATGGTGTTTTTATGTTCTCTTCCAGCGCCACAGATTTAAATGGCCGTAGGGAATTATATGGATCCACGGCAGTCCTAACTTGCTCTGGAGATTTAGTAACACTTCTTCATACGCGATTTATTCTTCACAGTACTCCTTAATATCCTTTTGTATGACACTGATGCAAACTAGGTCGGTTGCAAAAGAATACAGCTTAACAGACAAGAGAATGCTAAGGTATAATTATGAAAAAAGAAATCGCTAAAGGAAAGATGTTACGAATCCGCCTATAAAACCTACAATACGGATCCTTGTGCGATTTCCAGCTGCCATGTTGTACACGTCTAGCGTACAGGTGAGGCAAAATTAATTCAGTTCTTCCTTCATGGACTTACTTTTGCTGATACTGTAGATTAACACCGACACCTACAAATAACTTAGATTAGCTTCTCCCATTTCTGTTTCAGGTTCTTCATGTATTATATTTGGTTTCTTGCTGTATATATCTCCTCCTCCTCTTCTTCTTTCTTCTTCTTCTTTTTCTTTTTCTTATTCCCAGCTGATTTGCATGTTTTCTCTTTCCCACGACTCCTCCCTACTCTCATCTGTTTCATTCTCTCTGTCTCTGTCTGTCTGTATGTACGTCTCTCTCTCTCTCTCTCTCTCTCTCTCTCTCTCTCTCTCTCTCTCTCTCTCTCAATATCTTACCCCGTTCTCCTTTCTTCTCTCTCGTTCTTCATCTCCTCCTCCTCCCACCCCACTCATCCTCTGCATCTCATTTCCCTTCCCCTCCTTCTCCCGACTCTTTCCCGTTACTCAGCATTCTCTCTCTCTCTCTCTCTCTCAACTACGCCTCACCTCTGACCTTCCCGTACACCTCTTTCTCTCTCTCCCATTTTTTTTTTTTTCACTTCCATCACTTACGCTTCTTCCTTACTCCATCTCAACCTCTTCAGTTCGATGACACCTTTTTTATATTTAATTCCTGCTACTGTCAAACCAATTATTCTGATTTGGGGAGAAGCAGGTCGATGAGAGAGATTTATTTCTGTAATTGCAATCAGTAAGATAACCATTCTGTTGATGTTCCTTTACTGAGCCATCTTTTAAATATACCTTTCCTCATCATTAACACGTATTCTCTCTCTCTCTGTCTCTCTCTCTGTCTCTCTCTCTGTCTCTCTCTCTCTCTCTCTCACATGGGTAGTCTGCTCGGGATAAATGCTGCTTTTAGTACTTACGGACATCCCCATAAGTCTTTCCTGACGCATCCAGTTTGGCTAAAATAACAACCCAAGAGAAAACGAGACAGAGATAGATAGGCAGATAGATATACAGAAAGACGAATGGATAGACTGACAGAGAGAGAGGCAGAGAGATCCAGAAAAAATGGGATAGGCAGGGAAATTGACAGATACACACTGCAAGACATACGAAGACCGACCGAGATGGAGGGAGAAAGTAAGAGGTCGAAGGCGAGACGAGCAGACGGACCATCAGACCTATAAACAATCAGAATCAGACAGAGAAAGAGAGAGATAGAGACAGATTAGCAGAGAATCGGACAGACAGAGACGAAGAGATAGATGAGAGAAAATATAGGAAGAAGTACACATCGCAAGAAACAAAGATAAAAGATGAAATTAAAGGGAAGAGGAGATATATGAAATAAATGAGCATAATTTAATAACGGTAAGTAAAGGGAGGAAGAGAAAATGGAGGCAGAATAAGGGGGTTTAACAAGATGGTCAGAAAAGGTGTAAAAGGAGAATACGGAACAAAGGGAAAAAATTGAGAGAGGGAAGGTAAAGGGGAGGAGGAAAAGGGGAGAGGGACGAAGGGAGAAAAAAGGGTGACAGGAAGAGGGGGAGCAGAGTAGAAGACAGCAAAGTGGCAAGGAAAGAGAAACAAAGACAAAAAGAATACAAAGAAAAGGGGAACAGAAAAGGACGACTCTAATATAAAAAGATTCTTAAGACAAACGATAAACAACCCCGCCAGGGAGAGAGAAAAAATAAACAAATTATGATGCCGGAAAAGAAAGTCGGATAAATATCTGCGGAATATTTTAAAGACCAACTAAGCAAACCGATCCTTACTTATTTCTTATGCGTCTGTGTTTTTATGGCAAGGAGTTTTAATGTGCCGAGAATTATGGCCTTGCTTTTGCTGCTGCTTAGAATTTGTGTAGTATGCTATCACAATATACAAAATTTTACACTTTTTTCATAGACACACCATCGCAGTGGATCAAAAATATACATACCTTCATTAAGTGAGCTTCAGTATACATACAGTTAGGCAGACTCTCTCTCCCTCCCTCCCTCTCTCTCTCTCTCTCTCTCTCTCTCTCTCTCTCACCACATTTTCATTAATTCTAACTACCACCAAACAGTTATATTCGTCTTAGGTGACACCCATCTTAGTGACAACAGTAAATATTTGTCTCCGATAATTTCTTTGAGTGTGATTTTTTTTTTGTCAATCTTCTTCTTCCTTCTTTTTTTTCTTATTACTTTTGTTGTTGTTGCTAAATCCATACGTTTCTATGCTGCATATGAGGGACTTGTGTTGTGAAAAATTGTATTATTACTTGCTTTTTCAATTTTTCATTCATTCATTCTTTTTTTCTTTTCTTTCTTGCTCCTCATCGTCTCCCTTATCCCCTCTTTCCATTACCACCTCCCACGTAAAAGATTCTTTACCTCCCACGTTCTCTCTCTCTCTCTCTCTCTCTCTCTCTCTCCTTCCAAGCCTCTGATCCCCTTTTTCGTGTTTATCATCTCTTTACTGCTTTTCCTATCTCCGTATGTCATCTTGAGGCATTAACCGCTTTCTTCTTTTCTTTTACTCTTTTTCTTCCTTATTTTTATTTTCTGCTTTCCTCTCCTCGTTACTACCATCTCACATCGTTAATTTTCTTGTCCATGGTTTTTCCTCCTATCATATTTTTCTCCTCTCTCTCTCTCTCTCTCTCTCTCTCTCTCTCTCTCTCTCTCTCTCTCTCTCTCTCTCTCTCTCTCTCTCTCTCTCTCTCTTCTCCACCCTCCTACGCACCTGTTTCCGTTTTTCTTTTCTTTTCTGCTTCTTTTCTCCCCTAGCGTTCTGCTGTAGCCTATCTATCTTTCTTTTGCATCCTTAACTTTCTTGCTATTTTTTGCTCTTTTTTCTCTCGTCTCTCTTTTGTCTTCAAGTTCTCTCTTTATTCTCTACCCTCCTACCTAACAACTTTCTCCATTTTTCTTCTCCATTTTGCTTCGTGTGCTTCTCTTCTCTTACTCGAGGACACAAGAAAATAAACAGCAACAAATGCACTTTCTCTTTTTTAGGTTGTTATGACAAGAAAAGTAATGCAAGAATGCAGTCCAAACAATTTTTTTTTTCTATTCTAGCTTTTACCATGTAGAATACACTTTTTTTTTTTTTCCATTCTTTTGACATTTCCTTGCTTTCCTCCCCTCCCCCTCCATTTTTTTTTTTTTTTTAACTGCATGGCATTTCTTCTCACTACCTTCTGTCAGTTTCGTTTGAGGAGTTTGGTGGGCAGGAAACATTGATTTCATTGGCTGTCTTTCTCTTATTCTCGTATTCTGCTCATACTCTTTAGCAGGAACTGCCTGGTATGGGTCAACAGGTCTAATGCTCTTATTTTCCTTTTTTTTTTCCTCCACTATGCCAGATCACCCTCTCTCTCCACCTCTACCCTCTCTCTCCACCTCATTTCTCTCCTATACAGTGTCCTTTCTTTTTATTTCCCATTACTCCCTCACACTTTCATCCCCTTTTTCCATCTTTCCTCACCCGTTCCACCTCCTTATTCTTGACCTCTCTTCCCCCATATCTCTTCTTTCTCCCTCCCTCTCTCCCTCACATTCCTTTAATCTTATTCGTTTCTCCCCTTCCCACCCCAAGTCTCCCACACTCTTTCCATCCCACTCCCCTCATCTCTATCCCCCCACTCAGGTCTCACTTTCCCCTCTCCTTCACCACCTCTTCTTGTCTCCCAATCTATCACTCATCCTGACCATGTTTTCTCCCTGTTTTTGACTTACCTACCTTAATGGTTGCTTCCCTCTTCCCAATTTCTCGCTTCCCCTGTCATTTTCTATCTCCTCCCCATTCCATTTCCTTTTAACTCTCTCCAAATCTCTTCCATCTCCCCATTCCCCTTTTATCCACAACACCCCCTGTCATCCCGTTACTTCCCCCACTCCTTTCATCCCCTTCTTCTCATCTTCCTCCCCAGTTCAGTCTCTTTCATTTTCATCTTCTCTTTTTCTTCCATTTCCCTATTCCTTTCATTCCATTCCCGATTCTTCTACCCTCATCTCCCTCCCACCTTCATCCCTCTTCCTCACGTCACTCCATCCCATCCCTTCCCTTCTCTATCCTCATCTTTCTCCCCCATTCCGTCTTTCTCCACTTTATCCTCTCATGCCTTCCTTTTCCCCATCCCTTTCTTTCCTTCATTCTCTCCCTCTCTCCCCCCCCTCATCTCTCCTACCTCTCATCCCCCCCTTTTCTCTCCCGTCTCTACCCGACCTCTTTCATTCTCTTACCCCATCTTTCTCCCCATTCTGTCTTTTCTCCACTTTATCTTCTCACTGCCTTCCATTTCCCCATTCCTTTCATTCCTCCATTCTCACTCTTCCCTCATATCTCTTACCTTTCATTCCCCTCTCCTCCCTTTTCCCCCCATCTCTCCCCCACTTCTTTCATCCCCCTCCCTCCATCTTTCTTCCCCCATCCCGCCTCTTTCAGCCCGTCCCGCGCCTCTGAATGGCCGTGAATAACATAATTATCTCATATGAGGATTCGCGGCGGAGGGTGTGAATGGCCGATACCTTGTGGCTCATCAGGGGGACGTCTCACATATGCCGTCTGGGGAGGAGGAGGAGGAGGAGGAGGAGGAGGAGGAGAAGGAGGAGGAGGAGGAGATGGAGGGAGGAGGAGGAGGAGGAGATGGAGGGAGAAGGAGGAGGAGGAGATGGAGGGAGGAGGAGGAGGAGGAGGAGGAGGAATTATGTAAGGGAAAAGGAGGGCGTGAAATATAAGGGCTGAGTGACACTTGGGAATCTGATGTATGAAATTATGGATGGGATTAGCCTTCTCATACCTGTTGTCAAAGGAGGAGGAGGAGGGATTGTGGAATGGAGAAGGGGGGATTGTGGGATGGAGCAAAGGGGATTCAGGATGGAAAAGGAGGAAATGAAGGAGGAGAGGAAGGATTGTGTGATAGGGAAGGTGATATTCGCAGATGAAGATGTGGATGGACGATATCTTGTTTCTTATCGTAGGGACGTGTTACATTATGTCACTTGGGGAGAAGGAGATGGAAGGACTGAAGGAGGGGATGAAGGGGGAGAAGAGGGAGGGGATGAAGGAGGAGAAGAGGGAGGAGCGATGGAATAAGGGATGGAAAATGACGGGAAAATGAAAGCAAAGAAATGACAGACGCTTAAGCTGTAAGAAAGGAAAGATAGGGACAGCTTCCTGACATCTGTATTACTGAAGAGTGAGGTTTGGGAAAAAGAAATTGGAACTGTAGGATGGAAAAGGATGAGGGACTGTAGGGAGGAGGAATAGGAGGGATTCAAGGAAGAGGAGGGAGGAGGGATTGTAGGAAGGAGGAACAGTAGGGATCAGGGAAGAGGAGGAAGAAGGGACTGTTGGAGGGAAGAACAGGAGGGATTCAAGAAAGAGGAGGGAGGAAGGATTGCAGGAAAAAGGAACAGGAGGGATTCAAGGAAGAGTACGGATTGTGGGATGGGGAATGAAGGAGGCTTGGAATCCGGGGAGACATATGGGATACTTTAAGGCTGTCTGGTAATAATAAACATAGGATCTCAATGGCGCCCTCGAATTGCAAGGGTTAAAAGAAAAAAAAAGTAACACTATTTTACATACGTTTTTGGTACACCTGTGATTATTTATGCATTAAGCTGCACTCCTCGCAACCGATCCTTCGTCACACTCATAAAAATCGTGTGGTTGCCAAATATAAACTAAAAAAACACGTCATCATTATAAGAGAGTACCGGAAAGGGAATGTCTTAAGTAAAATGGCATGAAGGCTCGACAGATGCATATCATCCCAGGAATTTAATATAATATCGGGCGGGTAATCCCAGAGGTAATATAGGGTAATACTTATCCGGCCACCTCATTATCAACCGCTCTCCTTTATCCTTGTTTTCATCCTCATTCTCATCATCATCATCATCACCATCCTTATCAGCATCCTTGTTTTCCCTATTCACAAAAGGTGGCATTCTCTGCACTCCTTACCCATCCATCAGTCAGTATATCTATCCATCTATCTATATCTACATATATCAATCACTCTCTCTATAACCTACCTATCTATCTCTCTATAAATATATATAGACAGATATAGACAGACACGTAAATAGATAGGTAGATAACACTGAGAGTTAGACAGACAGATATCATGCCTGGGAAGAAGGGATCGGGGTAGGGTTTAGTGAGCTGAGGCGACAGGATGGGGTAAGGTGGAGACTAGGGGGGTGGGGAAGCTGGTGGAAGTGAAGCGAGGTGACAAAAACCATACCGACCACCCACAAAGTCTTAGCCAACTCCCTCCCACAGGTAAAACACTTCCCCACAACTTCCCCACTGCCAGCACCAACTCCAGGCCAAGCTGGCGGGGTCGCTGGGCGTAAGGGAGGGGAAAGCTTGACTGAATTTGATTTTCATGTTCGTGTTTTTAGATTCGTGATGTTGAAGGGATTATGATAGTGGATGAAGAGAGAGAGAGAGAGAGACATGGATAGAAATGGAGAGAGGCAGGGACGAGATAAGGACCGAGAGAACGAGGGGAAGAACTGAAAGAGGAGACGAATGGAGGATGCAAAGGAAGAAGAGTGGGGAAGAAACAAAAAGAGGCCAGGAGGAAGGAGCAGTAATAGGGAGGATGAGGATAAGATGGCAAGGGATGAAGAGATACAGGGAGCGGGAAGGAAGACGTGGATCTGAAGGAGCAAAATATGATGCAAGGATGGAAGGCTGGGATGCTGGAAGGGGGGGGGGAAGAAAAGTCGATGGTTGAATAGATGATGAAGGAAGTATGGGTAGAGAATAAGGAAGGACGGAGATGGGGAGAGGAGGACGCAAGGATGAAGAGGAATAAAGATAAAAGGATAGGAAGAAAAGATGAAAGGGAATAGGTAGAGGAAAGAAGGTAAGAGAAGAAGTAAGAGAAGGAAGAAGAGAAGGGAAGAATAAACAGTACGGAGATCGGAAGGAGAATAAAGAAATGACCAAAGACAAGGGAGGATTTACAGAAACTGATTTAAAACTAAAAATATATTGAAGATGAGCTAAGAGAGAGGGGGAAAATGGACACGAGGAATGGAAGGGATAAAGAGGATGGACAGAAAAAACGAGGGGGACTTAAGGAGAACGCAATAATCATTAAAAACTAAAAACAATGGGGACAGGAAGATGAAAATGAAGGTTGAAAGACAAATTGTGAGAACGGGTGAAAGAATAGAGAAGAATTGAGAAAATGATGACGAGAAGTTGAAGGAAAGAGGTGGACTTGGGGAAAATAGGAGACACACACGGAAAAAAGAAAAATAAATAAATAAATAAATGAAAAATAAAGCAAGAGAGACTTCACGGAAATATAGTATGAAGGAGAGAAAGAGAGAGAATAAAAAAGAGTCTTGTAGGAAAGAAACCGAGGACGGAGAGGTCAACTTCGAGAGCTACAGAGAGGAAAAAAATAATGCAGTAAACAAGGAAGTAAAGTTTTGTGAAGAAACGCGAGAAGCTTTAGGTAAGAAGTGAATTTACGATAAGAGAAAAAGCAAAAACTGAGAGAGAGAGAGAGAGAGAGAGAGAGAGAGAGAGAGAGACACACACACACACACACACACACACACACACACACACACACACGAAAAAACACGAAAAACAAGAAAATATTAAGTTACAAGTGGCTACCGATAGAGAAAACGAGACAAAACAAGAACAAATAAAAGAGGAAGGATGAAATCATAACCACAAAAAGAGCAACGTCGAAAAATGCCAAAGGATTAAGCAATTGATTTACAGAGGGAAGGGGACGCGAAGGAGAATAGGCAAAAATGGACGCGAACTAAATTAAACGATAAAGAAAACGAGGATAAAGGAGAAGACGCTGAGGGGGGGACTTAGAAGGAACGCAGGTGCACTGGAGAATAATTGGGCAAAGCGTGGATTATCAGGAGGCGATTGATAAGAAGAAAGACGGAGGAAAAAGAGGTGAGGGTGAGGAGAGAAGTCTGAAAAACAAACAGGCGGAATAACGACGAGGGCAGAAGAAAAGAATGAATAGAGAAGTGGAGGAAAGAAAAATGCGAGAGAAAAGAGGAAGGAAGAATATGGAAAGAAAGGAGGAGAAAGGAGAAGAAAGCAGAAAAGAGGAGGCAAGTAAGAAAGAGGCGATTTATAATAATGAGATTGAGGTAAGAAGGAGGGAAAAAGAGAATGGAGGAAATAAGAGGAGGGTGGAGGAGAAATGAAGAGAGAAAGAAAGAGGCAAAAGGTAGGAGCAGGCGGAGGAGAATAAGAAATATTTGAAGCAGAGGGTGGAGGATAGAGGATGATGAAGAGAAAGGGATGAGAAGAAGAGGAGTATGGAAAAGAGAAAGGGGGTAGGAAAAGAGAGGACGAGGGTGAAAGTGAAGGAGGAGGGAAAAAGAGAAGGTTAAAAGGAAGAAGAGAATGCTGGGAGGGATAGAACACAGTGGAAAATGCTGACGAGAAAAGAGGAAGCGGAAAGAGAGAGAACGAGGGGGGAGACGAGAAAAGACAGACACGGAAGGGGCAATTTATATGAGCGACAAGTAGAGATAAAATTTGGAAAAGAAGAGAATAAGAGAAGGTGGATGGTAGAAGAGGAGCAGAAAAAGGCAGAAAGGGGAAGAATGACAGGGAATAGCAGGAGAGTGGAAAAGAATAGAAGATGATGGAAACAACAACTCATAAAAGGATTGGGTCTAAGAATATGAAGGAGGAAAAGAAGAGTGAGAGTGACAACAGGAGAGTGTAGGGGAGAAGAGGAAGACGGAAGACAAAAGAGGAGAGAGACAGAAAGCAGGAGGGTGTAGGGGAGAAAGGAAGGAGGAAAAGAAAAGAGGAGGGAACGAAAACAGGCGGGCTTATCAAACAAGAAGAGGAAGGGGAAGGAGGAAGAGGAATAAAAATGTGAGAATGAATAAGAAAAACGGCGAACAAGAGAAAAGGGGGACATAAGCCAAGAGTCGCCCGCTCCCCTGTGTATTGTTAAAGGGATATAAAATTAAGTTTGCCCCAGCAGTGTCGGTTTATGCTCGTTGTGAAATGGTCGCGAGAGCCTTTTGTCGCGGAATGTTAAAGCAGGGGACACGAGGAGACATGGAGGCAAGGGGGGATGGAGAGGTGGAGAGAGATAGGTGGGGGAGGCTGGAAAGGAGAAAAGGGGTGAAAGATAGGAGAGAGATGGAGGAAGGAAGAAACGAGGAGTAGATGTGGTGTGTGTGTGTGTGTGTGTGTGTGTGTGTGTGTGTGTGTGTGTGTGTGTGTGTGTGTGTGTGTGTGTGTGTGTGTGTGTGTGTGTGTGTGTGTGTGTGTGTGTGTTTGAGAGATAGAGAGAGAGAGAGAGAGAGAGAGAGAGGACAAGACCATCCGCACTAACATTTGTCTTAAACTCGTGGTTGCTATGCAAGAGGACGAGTAAAACCTCAATGGCTCCATTACTTATTAATGTTTTTCACCTCCAACTTAAACTCTGTGTGTGTGTGTGTGTGTGTGTGTGTGTGTGTGTGTGTGTGTGTGTGTGTGTGTGTGTGTGTGTGTGTGTGTGTGTGTGTGTGTGTGTGTGTGTGTGTGTGTGTGTGTGTGTGTGTATCAAAAATCTACACAACAACTAAAAGTACGAGTGACTGATCCTTCTGTCACTTGAGAATGAATTGATGACCGAGAAAAGATTGGGGAGACAACGTGCGAGAGTATAAAATGAGGTCTAGAAAAGGGGGTTGTTAGTGCGTAAAGACAAATGTGTCGTCGAAGCCACCCTGCAAAAGATGCGACGTCAATCAAACTACTTCTTCGTTTGCTCCTCTTTCTTCTATTCCTTTTCTCTTAATTCCACTTATCCTCACCGTCTCTATCTTGTATTAATCTTCTCTTCTTCTATCTCTTCCACTTCGTCCTTCTCTTTTTCCTCCTCCTTTTCCTCTTCCTCCTTCCCTTACCCCTCGTTCTCCTGCCGTTCCCAAGCTAATCCTCCTTCTATTTGTCCCCCACCTTCCATTCTCCTACTATATTTCTTCTGTACCTCTTTCGCCTCCATTGCAAGACGTCGCTCCTACTCTTCCTGCCACAGTCTTATCTAACTACCACCACCATCATTATCAAAATCATCATCATCATCATTCTCCGTCTCCTGTCATCGTCATCATCATTAACAAATCATTTTCATCTATCATATTATCATCGCCACCATCTTGTTCCACCTCCGACCCATCCTGATCTTCTTCTTCCTCACACTGCTACTCCTTCTCTTCTTCTTCCTCTACCTCCTCCTGCGTCCCGGTCTCCCCCTGCTGCTTCTCCTGTCGCCTCGCCCTAGCTAATCAACAGACCCTATATGAGCGTGATCGCAGCCATACATTAAGGGGGCCAGAAGCAGACTCAGCAGACAGCCCTACCCTCTCACTTACTCACGCATCTCATTCACTTCCACTCACCTCATTCACCTCCTCAGCCCCTTACTCACTTGCTAAAACCCTCCTTCGCTAAACCATCTGATCACCAGTGTGTCTCTCAGATGGGTTTAATTGTCTGCTGTTACTCTGCATTAGATATACCATAGGGTTTAGGAACAGAGTCAGTTGCCAACTCTTTACAATACATATAAATTCAGTGTGCGTACATAATAACTGGTAAGGTAAAGTGCTAGTCAGTCTCCCAAGTACATGAACATATGGTACAAGAGAAAGACATTAAAGGAGGAAAAATAAAGAAAAGGATAACAAGAAACACTTTGACGCTAATAAGAGAAAACTGTTGACAGAAAAAAATGAAAGAACAGACAGAAGTACGCTAGAGAAAATAAAATGAAAAGAAAAGCCGACCGCATGAGAGGAAAGGAAATAAAAAGAACACCCAACACACCAGTACCCACCCCACACCTTCCTTCCCTCACACCAGAAACTTGGCCGACCGCAGACAGAGCCATTAGCCCCATCAGCACGCTTGTTAGCCTCCTCCTGATAGGCGCTAGGGTAATCACACGGCAAAATCCGGTGTTCTGTGTTCTCCTGGGAGCCATGGAGGTTAGACGTGGTGCTCGAAGTTCTAATGTAATGGTTCTTGCCGTGTGATAGTGAGAAAATGCTGACAACTTCTACTGCTCCGTGTGATTCAATTCAAGTCTGAATTTATTACTTCTGTACTCACGTGGGGTAAGAAGGTTTCCTAATACCCTTTACTTGCTGTTCATTTTTGCATATTGTTTGTACATACTCTTTTGTATGCAATTTATGCGAACTATATCAGTATGTCAGTACTGCTAAACATGCCATTAACACTTTCATTACAGTGTTCACCTTATTCTTTCCAAGAGAAGGGTGGTAAAGGCGGACGCTTTCAAATTTGTGGCACAGTTATAAAGGGATGGTGAAAATGCCCGATTCTACAAATGTCCCTCAATTCCCTCCCTTTCCCTAGAAAGGAGGATGGTGGACAGTAGAACAGCAATATCAGCCTGCAGTCAACCAGGTTCAAGTTCAAATGAGCCTGGGCCAACTAGAACAATAACACAGTTCCAGGAGAAGCTGTGTACCTCTACATTTCGCTCCTTGCACTACGACGGACATATGGCAGTGAAGGAGCTAAAAGTATGTTGAGGCCAAAGGTCATGTGGCCCCAGTACACTGTGGCGTGACTGGTGCCTTGTGTTTCTGGCGAAGCTACACAGAGTTCTCAACCCATGACGGTGTACCTCTTAACACCTTACATCTCCGTGGAATTCAGCACAGATTAGATTTTAGGTGTTGCACTTGAATTCGAGAAGAGGTGGAGTATATTCTGAAGAGGTGTGAACGGCAGATGAAAATGGTAGGTAGTGGCTGAGTATAAATACTTGCATTTATATTTCAGTCAGCTATCAAATAATAATCCTGTCAATATTTTATCAGTAGTTATTACCAGCCTCTTAACTGCTACTATCGCAAGTAAGTACAGTATTCAAATATGACTTCTCCTAGACGTTGGTGTTCTACTGGGGATAATCACTAGCACCCAAAAGGTTAGTCCAGTACTGAAATTTCGAAAAAAAATTTAAGACAAACACTGTGGCAAAAACAATGTATCTAAACCAAAATTAAGTTGCAACCATCCACGCAATACCTGACGTGAGGACCTTGTTACTGAGGGCCTTATAAGCGAGCACAAGCATCCCAACAACCACGATACGCTTTGGTTGGCCAGAAAAACGCTAAGTGAAGCAAAAACGTGTTGACTTGTTTACGCACCGCCATGAGGAAGGAAGGGCGAGGGGTACAGGGAAAAGGGGGGTGAAGGGAAGGCGTAGAGGGGAAGAGGGATGAGGGGGTAGGGTTGGAGAGGTAAGAAGGAGGGAGTGGGGACGAGAGGAAGGAAGGAAGGAAGACGGGAAGGACTGCGGATGTGGTAGGGTAGGAGGGGGCTTTCGAATTCCTTGTTCCTGAGTCTCAGTTTTTCGACTCAGTTTTAAATGCATGCATTTGCATATAGGCCTTACACATGAAATATATATAAAACGCATATAAACATTCGATCCTGCTTAAATGACAAAAACTTTTTGTATGTAGGCACTGAATCACAAATACATTTACACATACTCATCCACGTCACATCTATATCCACACAGACATGCATGATTTACATCAATATATACTCAGCATCAATACACATACGATTTTGAAAACACTTGTATTTTCAGTCTGTGAGATCAAGAGGGCTAACATGAGGAAGTCCGTCTGGTTGGAGCCAAAGTAAACATTTTAGTTTCAACTGGCCCTGATGGGTCAATGGAGATAGCTTTTTGAGCGAATCTGGTAACACAAACACAGGGCTAAATTAAATACGTAACAGAAACGAGAAGAGAAGTGTGTGTGTGTGTGTGTGTGTGTGTGTGTGTGTGTGTGTGTGTGTGTGTGTGTGTGTGTGTGTGTGTGTGTGTGTGTGTGTGTGTGTGTGTGTGTGTGTGTGTGTGTGTGTGTGTGTGTGTGTGTGTGTGTGTGTGTGTGTGTGTGTGTGTGTGTGTGTGTGTGTGTGTGTGTGTGTGTGTGTGTGGCAAAACCAAGTGACTGACGACCTTAAGGGTGAGTGAATATATGTTTGAACCATCCTGACATGTACTTTCTTTCATCGTCCTCCAGCTTTTGCATATTCCTGTTCTTGTTCCTGTTTTCGGATCCCACCCACCCTACGTGTTAGTGGAGGGGAGAATTAGGATGCAGCTGTTTATGGTGATATATACCTCATCTCGACAACATCCTTTACTCTGGACTATTTTTTTCAAAGGTTGTACTGTGTGGTAAGGTATGGTGTGGTGTGGTGTAAGGTTATGGTGTCGTGTGGTGTAAGGTGTGGTTAGATGTGGTGCAATGTAGTGCAGAATAGTATAGTGCAGTGTGTAGTGTACGAGGAGTGTAGAAGATGTGTAGTGTGTAGGGTGTAGCATGTAAACGCGGTGTGAAGGAAGTGTACAGTGGTGTGGCTTGTATTTCCTAACACCTTCTCTAGTGGCGGCCGTCTGGTGCATCAGCTGAGATAAACAATTCCTGTACGTACACTGTTTTGGGGTGTTTCTGGTTGGGTGGGTACGTACACACACACACACACACACACACACACACACACACACACACCATCTTCATAATGTTTGTTGGATAAAGACCATTCCTTCGACTTACCAAAAAAGAAAAAGAATAAAGAAAAAAATATAACCAAAAATAAATTTCCCACACACTTCCTGGATTTTCGGACACAATTTTTCCTGGCTCTGAAGGACAAATCAGGTGGTGGTGTTGTGGAGTGGTTAGTGTGTGTGGTGACGTTGATCTGCTGGCCAGACACAAACCATGTTGCCTCCTTACAAGTAGTCTGCTGCTTGTACTGATAACACGTTCACTGCCACCCTGTTAGCCTCTTGACCTGTGTGTGTGTGTGTGTGTGTGTGTGTGTGTGTGTGTGTGTGTGTGTGTGTGTGTGTGTGTGTGTGTGTGTGTGTGTGTGTGTGTGTGTGTGTGTGTGTGTGTGTGTGTGTGTGTGTGTGTGTGTGTGTGTGTGTGTGTGTGTGTGTGTGTGTGTGTGTGTGTGTGTGTGTGTGTGTGTGTGTGTGTGTGTGTGTGTGTGTGTGTGTGTGTGTGTGTGTGTGTGTGTTTCACAATACATCCTGCAGTACGAGTAGATTCCTGAAAAAAAGTACCATTAGATGAATTGTTGCCATAAATGCATTCACTAGAAATTCACACACACCACAAAGCCAACCAGGAGACAGGGCGTGTGTGCAATCCCCAGGCCATATCTTCCCCCTTTACTGTTTTTTTTAATCAGCCCATACCCCACTGACCGGGCTAATGTATGGCCCGGCCTGCACTATAGGTGCAGGGAATCTTCAAACGAACGAACGAACGAACTAGAAATTAAAACCTCTTCGCACAAAAACAAACATATCACCGGCAGTGATTTGCAACTAATCACAGCCTTCGGAGAGTTACCTGACTTAATGAAATGACACGAACTAACATAACCTTCCCTGACCTAACTTAAATTTATAATGACAAAAGCTGATATAAGTTTCCAGCCTTTACCATCCAGTCAGAGGGCCAAACGACTTATAATGGATAATTTGAGGATAAACAATGACCCTATAAAACAGAAGTTTGTGTCGAGATTAAGACATCACACAGAAAACATCAAGGAAAGATGAAATTTTAAATACCAAAGAAAAAGTAGAAAAGAAGAATATATATATATATATATATATATATATATATATATATATATATATATATATATATATATATATATATATATATATATATATATATATATAAAAGAATCTTGCCTCAGAGCTCATGAAACTACGGAGGCAATCATGCGTTTGCGAGTGAGAGGATTCTTTCATCACACACAGATGCATTAAAAATTACTTACGCTGTTAAATAAAGCATCATCAGACACTGAGAGAAATAAAAATGCTCACAATATCAAACATGTCGTCAGATTAGAGAAACATCATTATCATCATCATCATGAAATGGAAACGAAAAGAAAACAAGCTTGTGGAATTAACCAAATCATCACATGACAACAAAAGGGGAAGAAACATAAGTAATCACACAGGGGTCACAAGAGCGTCCCGAAAACTCTCATCTCTCACACACAACCATCAACGCGGATGTCTGGCCACAAATTCATTCCTGCCTTGACAAATCTCCCGCCCCCGTCCTCACATTGCATTTTACGCCGGGAATCAGAGAGGCGAAACTAATAGCCGTGTTTGCGCTGCACAATGTCGGCCATTTCACGCGGGCGAGATCATAATTTAATGTAATTGCCTGAGCGTTGCATCCGAGAGAGAGAGAACAAAGGCAAAGAGGAGCCCGCATGTCTTGTGAGGAAAGTGGGGGGAAAGTGGGAGTATGTGGGGGAAGGGAAGGTGGCAGTGGGGGCGGAAGAAAAGTGGAGAGGAGGAAGGTGATGAAAATGGGAGGCAGAGGGGATTACGGCTGGAAGATGAGGAACAGAGGGAGAGAAGGGGGGACGTGGACTGAAGTGCAAAACAAAATGGAAAGGAGGAAGTGATGAAGGTGGTAGAAAGGAGTAAAAGAAGGAAGATGAGGATATTGGGAGGAGGAAGAGGGGTGAAAGTAGTAAGGAGGGAAGCAGGACGAATAAATCTAAAAAGAGAGGAGGGAAAAGGAAGAAAAGGCAGAGAAGAGCAAGTCGCTGAAGATGGGAGGAAGTACGGATAATGAATGGAAGACAAGGAAATTGAAAGGAGGAGGAAGGGCGTAAAAAGTAGTGAAGGAAGTAGGAAGGAAAAATTTGGAAGGAGAAGAGGGGAAAGGGATTATGGGACAGAAGAAGATGGGAGAAGAGGAGGGGAAGAAGGATGTGAGGAAGGACAGGAGAAAAGGTTAAAGATGGGAGTAGGAAATAGAATGGGGAAACTGACAAAAAACGGAAGAGGCAAGACGGGGAGAGGTAGAATGGGAAAGAGAAAGGCGAAGATTGGAGAGAGGGAAGAAAATGGCGATATGGGATGGAGATGGAAAAAATGGATAAAAGAATAGAGAGAGGAAATCGATGAAAGGGAAGGGGAAGGGACAAGATGAGGGTAAGAAAAAAATAGAGGAGCGAAGGAACGCTAAGAAGGTGGGAGAGGGAGAGGGGAGACAGCAAGGGAGAAGTGTTTGTAGGGAAAAAACAAGGAGGAAGTGGTGAGGGGGAAGAACGGTGTGAATGGCATCAAGGAGCTGGAAATATGGAAGAGAAAAATACAGACTAAAAGGAAGGTGAGGAGAAGACAGCTTGAGAAGTGGAGGGGAAGACAGGAACGGTATAAGAGGCGTCAAGAAGTGATGAGGAACAGGACGGCGGGTTGCAGAAGGGGTGGGGGTAGTATGAGAAGAAGAGGGAAAGGTGTGGAAGGGAGAAAAAAGAGCGGTGGAGGGGAGGAGAGAAATGAGAGTAGGGGCGAGGAAGGAAGGGAAGAGAAGAAGGGAGAGAAGGACGGTGGAAGGAGAAGAGGAACGGTGTGAAAGGCGTCAAGAGGGTGGCAGGGCGGAAACATGTTGCAAAAAGCCTAGTCTTGTTTGTGTTTTTGGTTCCTCGTGGCGTAAGAGTTGGTCTGTGTGTGTGTGTGTGTGTGTGTGTGTGTGTGTGTGTGTGTGTGTGTGTGTGTGTGTGTGTGTGTGTGTGTGTGTGTGTGTGTGTGTGTGTGTGTGTGTGTGTGTGTGTGTGTGTGTGTGTGTGTGTGTGTGTGTGTGTGTGTGTGTGTGTGTGTGTGTGTGTGTGTGTGTGTGTGTGTGTGTGTGTGTGTGTGTGTGTGTGTGTGTGTGTGTGTGTGTGTGTGTGTGTGTGTGTGTGTGTGTGTGTGTGTGTGTGTGTGTGTGTGTGTGTGTGTGTGTGTGAACTTTCCTTCCTCCTTAATTCACGTCTATGGAAAAATGTGTGTCTATGAGATTCAGAAACACGTAACAAATGAACTACCTGACCTCTTCATTATCTCTGTCAGGACTGAAAAGTTCTTCGCCATGATGATGATGATGATGATGATGATAATGACAGCAGAATATTTTGTTCAGCTGCGAGACATGACGACGATGACGATGACAATGATGGTTATAACAAAGTACGATTGTATTCAGCTAAGAGAAATGATGACGAGATCACGGTAACAGTGTTGATGATGATGATGATAATATTAAAGATAACAATGCCGCTCTTCTGATAATTACGATGATGGAAATAAAAAATAATAGTTACCCTCGTTGTAGTCGGTGAAAATGATGCCATAGTGTTCTCATTACAAACTGAATTTACTACACTTTCAGTCCTAGCAGTATATTCCACCAAGTAAAGCTGATTATTATCCGTGGTATTTATTTGGGTAATGGTAATATCTTTTTATGGTCAATGGTATTTATTAACGTAAGCAAGCAAGTAAGTATACACGCACGTACCCACGCATATACATACATACATATTAAAAAACATACATAATCAAGTACTGTATCCGCACACATACATACATACATACATGCATACATTCATGTCATAGAGTTGGAAAAATACTTTGGGGCAATATGATGTACACACACACACACACACACACACACACACACACACACACGAGAGAAAAACACAAGTCTGATTAAGCACGCACATACACTGCCCACACATTGAACACTAAAAAACCCATGGCTGCTTTGATGGTGTGCAGTACGTGTTTCTGTGGTCAGTTTATAATGGACGAAAATTTACCTACGGTGCAAAAGTACGTAAGGAAGGGTAGTGAGTCGTGGGAAAAGGGGTCGTTACTGAGTAGTGACAGAACGCATGAAGGTATTCTGGTCGGTCAGCACTCACAGGATGCGGCGTTTGGCGACAGAGATGCAGGTTAATTGATAATTATCACTGTTGTACTAATACAACAAATCTAACCATCATCTTGTATCATAAATATTCGATCAACTGACATTACGATCAGTCTCACCTAACCTCATCTTGAATAACCTTACCTCACCTTACTTCACTGATTACCTATCCTCACATCATTTTATCTGACCTCACCTTACTTCACCTAACCTCATTTCACCTCACCTCGTCTCACCTAACCTCACCCCATCTAACCTCACCTCACCCCACCTAACCTCACCTCACCCCAGCTTCCCCTCGTAACACCACCACCACCGCTGACCAGAATAACACACGGGAATCACGTCCATAAATATGAGGCAAATATACAAGTCTCTGATCCTGGCTTATGCACAAAAAAACAGTTAATGACCAATTACGATATTTACGACTGGCGAATAATTACAGGCAAGTCTGCAATCCAATCAGAGTAATGGAGTTTGAGTTTAATACCAGAAATGATATTCAATTTTCTCGTATCAATATTCAGGGTTGGCCACCTAATCAGGCTTTGAACAGGGCTTTCTCAGGAGACAAGTGTAAGGGATGGGCAGTTATTCATGGCTATTTACCATGTCTCAAGGTTGGCATACCCAATCAGTCGTAGTATTTAATGTGTGTGTGACAAGTATGAAGGATGGGCATTTACTCAAGGGCATTTACTCTGTCTCATGGCTGCCATCACTTAATCAGGTGTAATTTTTTACGTGTGTGAGACAAGCGTGAGGGATGGGCCTTTACTCCTCGGTGTTTACTCCGTCTCAAGGCTGACATTACTCAGTCAAGCGTAATTTTTAACGTGTGTGAGACATGTGTGAGAGATGGGAATTTACTCACGGGTATCTACTGTCTCCAGGCTGTCATTACTCAGACAAGCGTAATTTTTAACGTGTGTGAAACAAGTGAGAGATGGGAATTTACTTACGGGGGTCTACTGTCTCAAGGCTGTCATTAGTCACTCAGACGTAGATTTTAATGTGTGTGAGATGGTAGCGTGTCTTAGAAGTCTGTGTGTCTGTATTTTTAATGGATGATTATCAACTTAATCTCAAGCCTATCATTACTCAGTCAGGCGTAGGTTTTAATGTGCGTAATTTTGTCCTGTGTCTGTGAAACTTGCGTATTTGTATTCTTATTTTAGTGGGTATGATTAAACATCTTGTACCTGAAGTGTTTTTCCATAATCCTTGATGCTTAGTCAGACTATCATATAAGTTTTTAACATGGTAATCTCAGGCAATGTCAAGTGTGATGAATGATTATTTACACAGCCTCAAGACTATCAAATATCTTGACACCCTGATAGGAGGTCAAGGATACAGTTTATCATGGCAGTGACTTGGAACTATGTTGGGATACGTACAGTTAAGCTTAGATGTTCCTGGTACAGAGGTTTGAACTATAATCCTTCGCAGATTCCGAAGGGATGCTTAAATAATACTATAATCTGACCGCTATTAACAGCTTGCCTCAGGGCGTTCATTTAGGTTTACTGCGACTTACAAAAACCCATCACTGCTGTCAGGAGTACGTATTCTGCATTTTTTCTAACTACCTTCAGACGTTATATCCAGCATCATCCTTCTGCTCGATATAATGTAATTTTTAAAGTTAAGTGACGGACGAGACATACTGGTACACCGAGATGATCCTGCTGGTATTCTTACACACACACACACACACACACACACACACACACACACACACAAAATACATCGTCACTTATACATTAATATTTTCCCGATATCATACTCGTTCAGACTCCACAATTCCATAACTGAGCAAAGGCAAACAATCGAAGGGCAGACCAATACACACCAAATACCAGCACATAAAAATTTCCCGCGCCACCCCACCCACTTTGGATGAGGGTAACAAACAGCCTGTGATCAGCCACACGTCAGCGCTGTGTAGGGCAGGTGTTCCGGTCACCCTATTTAATTAATGAGGTATAATACACTAATCACGGGGAGCCGACGGGGGACGTAAGGAAACGCTTTATCCGGAGCGACAAAGGGGGCTCACATTAATTGGACGCCTGGAATCGGTAAATCACTCACTGGACGCAATCACTTTTCCCCCCCATGAGCAAATCACAGCCAGATCCTTTGATGATAATGATATTTTTAACCTGTCCGCTGCTAATGACTTGCCCCGCGGCAGGACGGGACAGGACAGAGAGTTGGAGAGTTAAAAGGGAACACAGGCCAACTTCGACTGGATTGGTTATCGAGAATATTACCGACCTCAACTCACCCTAACCTAACCTAACCAACCTAATCTAACCTGACCTAACCTAAAGGTCTGTTAGAGTGGAAAAATATTTGATACAGTGGGGAAGGAAGAAAGAAATGTAACGTGAAAAAGTCATAAGAGAGAAAAGAAAAAGAAAAAAAAAAAGGAAGGGAGGGGACATGATTGAATATGGAGGGATGTGTCAGCTGAAGAAGAGTAAGAGAGGAGGAGAGATGGTAAGCAGGAGGGAAGGAGTGGAGGATGGAAAAAGGGGGAAGGAGAGGAAAGAAAACAAGGAGGCAAGAAAAGGAAGGAGGAGCAGAGGTGGGAACAGAAGGAAGGAAAGACCATTAAGAGAAGAAAAGAAGAGAGGAAGAAGGGGAAAGGAAAAAAGATAACACAGTGTTGAGGAAGGGTAGAGACAAATAAAGTAAGAGGACAGCGGGGGAGAAAAAGAAGAATGAAGGTAACGGAGGAGAAGAGGAGTTTAAGAAGGAGAAGAAACGGAGCGACAAAGACAGGGAAGGAGAGAAAAAAACAAGAAGAGACGGGAAAGAGACAGGGAAAAGGGAAACCAGTGCGGGAAAGTCTGAAGCAATGTAGTGGAAAACAATGTAAACCGTCCAAGCTTCAGAAATTAGAAAAAATAAAGAGGATAGAAGAGACAAAGAAAAAGAGTAGAGTAGGAGGAGTGGGAAGAAAGGAGGAGAGAAAAGACGAAGAAGAGGGAGGGAAACTGAGGAGAAAAGAGCAAGGAAAAAGAAAGGGAGGGAGGGAGAGAGTGTAAAGGAGTAGTGTAGGAAAACTCTGTAAATTGCCAAAGATTCAGGAGTTACAAGAAAAGAAGAAGAGAAAAGAGGCGAACAAAAAGAGGAGGGAAGAGAGAGGAAAAGGGGGACGAAGAGGAGGGAAAGGGGACAGAAAGAGGAGGGAAAGGGGGAAGAAAGAGGGGAGAAAGGGGGGAAAAACAAGGAGGAATGGAAGGGCAGGAAAGGGAAAGAAGGGAGGAGAAGTGTGATGTATTGTAGGAAAACTCCGTAAATTGTCCAAGATTCACGAGTTTGAAGAAAAGAAGATGAAGAGGGAAAATACGAGGAAGAAGAGAGGGAAGAAATGGGGAGAGGGAGAAGGAGATGAAGGAAGGAAGGAGGAAAAGAAGGGTTGGAATAAAAAGACGATGAGAGGAAGACAGGAGGGAAGGTGGAAGATATCTAAGGTAATGAGAGAAGGCAAAAATAGGAGTGAAACCAGGTGAAAACAGACTTCAACAACAACGTAAATAAGAGAGGAGAAAAGAGACGAACTAGAAGAAAGGAAGAGGAGAGAAGGAGAGAAGGGGGAGGAAGGAGGAAAGAGGAAGAGAGGTCAGAGAGAACACAGAAGAAAGGGAGAGAAGGGAGGAGAGAAGAAAGGAAGAGGAGGGAAGAAGGAAAGAAAGGGAGCGGGAGGAGGGAGTGTGAAGCAGTAGTGTGGGAAAACTCCCTAAATTGTCCAAGATTCAGGAGTTACCAAGATGCTGACTCGACTGCCACCCAGATAGAGAGTGAGAGGGGACAGAGAGGGGAGGGGAGGGTAAAGAAAGGAAGAGGAGGGAGGGGGTAGAGGGGGAGACGGAGAGGAGCGGAGTAGGGTAAAGAAAGGAGGAGAAAGGAAGGGAGAAAGAGGAGATGGAGAGGGAACGAGAAAGCGAAAGAGGTGGAAGGCAGAGAAGGAGAGAGATAGAGCAATAAAGGTGGAGTATGAGTAACTAGGGTAAAGAATGAAAACAGAGACAACGGGAGAGAGAGAGAGAGAGAGAGAGAGAGAGAGAGAGAGAAAGAGAGAGAATAAAGAGCAATAGACTATAGAGTGGGAGGTGTATTGAAAGGAAAAAGAAATAAAATGAAATGATAATGAAGAGGGGAGAAGAATGAAGGGAAAACTTAGGAGACCGAAAAAGAATCAACAGAATAAGAAAAAGAAAAGTGTAGGAGAGAGCTTGCAAAGGGCGAGAGAAAGAGAGACAGGGTGGAAGATTCAGTAAAAAGAGAAACGAGAAAGGAAGAGAAATGAGGTGACAAGGGGAGAGGGAGGGAAAGGGGGGGATAAGAGAGGACAGAGCACGAGAGACAGAGAGGAAAGAAGAAAGGAATGCGAAGAGGATAGTATGAGGAAGGATGAGATGCAAGCAAAGGAGATGAAGAAAGGGAAGGAGAAAAACAAGAAGCGGGTAGAAGGGGTACTAAATTTAGGATAAAAGAAAAAATTACTGGGAAAATGAGGGGAGGAAAAGTAAATAAACGAAAAAGTAAGAGGATAAAAAAAATAATAGCCAGTTATAAGAAGAAGAGTTAAAAACAGAACAGAAATCCAAAGGCAGCAGATCGGGGGTAAAAAAGAGCAAAAAGGTGAAGATGTAAGGGACTAAGCAGAAGTGGAGAAAAATGGGGAACAATTAAAAGGAAAGAAAATGCGGAAAAAAACAAAGGAAAAGAGGGACACTAAATTATAAAAATAAAAGGAGGAAAATAAAATACTAATTAAAACAGTGAAAAGAAAAAAAAATAAAGGGAAATATCAAGAAGCTAATTTACAAAAATGACACGAAACAAAAGGGTAAATTTTAATGAATGAGAAGAAAAGAAAGAAAACCAAATATGGGAGAATCGGGGGATCAGAAATAAGAAAGAGAACGAAATGGTAAGACAATACTATTAAAGAAAATCAAAGAAAAAAGGGAGAAAAAGATTATGGACTAAGTAATCGGAATAAACATCAAAATAAACATTCAGGTTCCTATGACTCCCTCAAAACTTAAAAAAATATCATGGCTTTGGCTTGAATTACAAAGGAGAGTTGTCCCGACCGTGTGAGGGGGTTAAATTAGAAAAAAGAGAGAGAGAGAGAGAGAGAGAGAGAGAGAGAGAGACAGACAGACAGACAGACAGACAGACAGACAGACAGAAAGAGAGACAGAGAGAGAGAGAGAGAGAGATGGAAGAATGAAAATATGAACGCGAGCAAAATTTAATGGAAAATACACAAAGCTGGAAGGAAGTGAAGGGAAGTGAATAATGTGTACGATGTGAGAGAGAGAGAGAGAGAGAGAGAGAGAGAGAGAGAGAGAGAGAGAGCAAGGCATACTGAAACGAAAGAGAGAAATAGAGAAAGAGAGAGGAACCCGTTCTTATCACGCCTCACTTTTTATAACAACACTGATATCTTCCCCTCCCTCCCTCTCTCTCCCTCCTCCCTTTCATTCCTCCCTCCTGATTTCTCTCACTCTTATTTCTTCTCCATCCTTTGCCTCCGTTCCAAGAATTTCGAGTTCCTTCATCAATTCTTATTTTATTTCGCACTGCTTTTCTGAGGAACGAGATTAAATTAATGTGTCTTTGGTATTATCTTCTTGTAATCTATGTATTTTTATTCCTTTCCGCTACATTTAACCCTCTCACGGTTGAGACAATTCTAGTATTCCTTACCAGCTTATTTTTGCATCTGAATTAATCTATTGTATGGTGTCTTTGCAATTTTCACAAGCTATAATTATCAGGTTAAAGAACACTATGATAATAAATCGCTTAGGAGGACGTGCTACGGAGCCTCCTACGCCCTGGAGAGTACCATTAATGAGGATTACCAACGAACGTGCGACAAATGTGGCTATATTAGTTTAGGTTTGTCTGTCACGAACTGCGACTAAACACTGTCTACCGGTACTCTGCCTTGGCCAAAAATTTACATCACCCAACTCAGAATGCTATGATGTAACTAGAGATTAACACAACAGTAAAGTATGGCGCTAGTCACGGAAAAGGAATGGATGCTGAGCCATAGTAGTATCTTAATCTGGCCCTGGGAAGTGGGATATATGCTGAAAAGAAAAAATGTCCATTAAGTTAGGGCAGGTGAACTATAACCCTCTTAAAATGTATTCAAATATAGTTCATTAAGATTAGCATCTCATTCTTTAAACAGCAGTCGTAAATCTTTTACCCATTCACAACGCAAGGGCTCTGCAAACTTGAATAATATCGTGTGTTTGGAGCAAGAGTATAAGTAAAAAAAAAAAATCGTGCTGATGGGCTGTTTTCATGAAATAAATTCTTAATAATGTTATAACTTCAAGACGCAAAAACAACTTGACTCAAATGAAGCAGAAAAATTATGTTCGTTAACCTTGGCCCCAAACAAATCTTAGTGACAGGAAAGACAAGATACTTAAGCTTAAGCCGATTAAAGTCATCACGTAGCTGCAGATACATCAGGATTATCGCTAATATGTGGCTGGTAAACGAATGTGGTCTCTCCTCCCTTGTCACCCAGCTCTCGCCTTACACTCGGGGGCGGCCCTGGGTCCTCCTTGTAGCCTTAATTCACATAGCACCAGACACACACTTGAGGCCGGTGAGGAAGCCCCCTGCACTTGAACACTCAGGGGATCTCTTGAGGAGGAGTCTCTCGTTAAGATCCCATGATATGGTAAGAGGCAACAAGCACTCTAGATCCTGATGGTTGGTCAACAAAGAAAGCATCGTTCTTCATAATATCGATGACACTAGACCTAAAATATGTTTCCCCATCAAATTATTTATATCCAAGCCATATCATTTTGACCTGAATTGAGACATGATCTAATCCTCTTGATGACAGGGTTTCTTTCAAATGAATTAAATAGTCTGACGGTAGCCAACAGGTATAAATGAACAGTGTATCTGAAAATGCTCTCTCTCTCTCTCTCTCTCTCTCTCTCTCTCTCTCTCTCTCTCTCTATGTATATATATATATATATATATAAAATATATATATATATATATATATATATATATATATATATATATATTTAAGTAGGATACACAGTACTAAATCCTTTCTTGTTTACCGTACACTCATCACTATCAGTCAACCACCCATGGTTCAACATTCTAATGAAAAGGTTAATTGATGGTCTCAGTCTTTCATATCCACAAGTGGTTAATACTGAAACTGTCTTCCTCAGCCTGTCTTTCCCACTTCCTACACTGCCCTAAACGCTTTTACGTCCTGGCACATCGAAATAAACTGACACTGATTTGGGTTTTCATTTATTCAGCCTTCTTAAGATGAAAATTTTAATGCAAACTCTCAACTCTTGATTTTTTTCTTTACTCTGTTTTTGCGTAAATAATAACACTCGAATCTGTGACCTAGCTATGGGTACGTCTTCTGTCGCCCACTTAATAGCGAAAAAACTAAATACCCGACAACATGGCACCTGCATCCGATTTTCAAGAGGTCCATTTGTAAGAGGAGAATGCTGAATGGCCCGTCTCTTGATGCTGGTGGCGGGGGTCTATTCAACAATCAACAGCCAGCGTGGACCTCGCCAAATATGAAACCCCTGCGACTTAGCTAACACAAAAAAAAGGGTGAAGCGGATTGCCTGGTATTAGTGCATTTGAAGCCAAGATCCCCGAAGCTGTTTTGGGCGTATTAGCGTAACAATAGACGAGGAACAAAAGCCCGCCGTCCCCTTGGGTTGGTACGTAGTGGGGCGTGATTGGTGGATGCCCATTTAAGCCCAAGCCATATGAAACCTAATATAACTTAGAGTAACCAAATCCAACCAAATCAAACTAAAGCTAACAGAGCCTTGCTTAGCCAAACTTCACTCAACCCAACCCATTCCATGCGAACCAATCCAAACCTAACCTAACGAAACAAAACCTAATCGAAAAAGAACGCAGTGTTGCAACCTTGACTATGCTAAACAACCCAAATCAAACCAAAACCTAACCCAACCAGCCTGTCCTAACTACAACAAGGCAAGCCAACTTAACCTATCCCAACCCATCCTAACCCAGCCTAACCTAGCCCTGGCATCAAATCCCTCCTGCCTATCTCTCTTCGGCATCTTTCTCACCGTCACACCTCATAGCACAGAACACAGGGGCGTTGGCGGGAGTTGACGATGTGTGTGTGTGTGTGTGTGTGTGTGTGTGTGTGTGTGTGTGTGTGTGTGTGTGTGTGTGTGTGTGTGTGTGTGTGTGTGTGTGTGTGTGTGTGTGTGTGTGTGTGTGTGTGTGTGTGTGTGTGTGTGTGTGTGTGTGTGTGTGTGTGTGTGTGTGTGTGTGTGTGTGTGTGTGTGTGTGTGTGTGTGTGTGTGTGTGTGTGTGTGTGTGTGTGTGTGTGTGTGTGTGTGTGTGTGTGTGTGTGTGTGTGTGTGTGTGTGTGTGTGTGTGTGTGTGTGTGTGTGTGTGTGTGTGTGTGTGTGTGTGTGTGTGTGTGTGTGTGTGTGTGTGTGTGTGTGTGTGTGTGTGTGTGTGTGTGTGTGTGTGTGTGTGTGTGTGTGTGTGTGTGTGTGTGTGTGTGTGTGTGTGTGTGTGTGTGTGTGTGTGTGTGTGTGTGTGTGTGTGTGTGTGTGTGTGTGTGTGTGTGTGTGTGTGTGTGTGTGTGTGTGTGTGTGTGTGTGTGTGTGTGTGTGTGTGTGTGTGTGTGTGTGTGTGTGTGTTTGTGTTGGTGTGTGTGTGTGTGTGTGTGTGTGTGTGTGTGTGTGTGTGTGTGTGTGTGTGTGTGTGTGTGTGTGTGTGTGTGTGTGTGTGTAAGAATGCAATCAGGATCATTTAAAAGTGTACTAGAATAGAAAAAATATCAACGTACTGAAGTGGTCAAGCGAGTCTCCCCCCCCTCCTTCTCTTTCCCTTGATACTCTTACTTGGAATGCCGTCAGAGAGGCGAAAATCTACTTGACTTTGGCGCACTTGTCGCCCACGCACCTCATACAGCTGTGGTCCCTGATTTCCAAGGAAGCATAATATCAGTTTCTGGTTGTAACTAAGATTTACCTTTTGTGGGAAAGATAAAGAAAAGTGTAGGCCTAGTCTTCCCATCTCATATTACTTCCTACAAATATAAAGCTTAATTACTCAAGGAAATATACTGTATGTTGTTTATGAAAATCAGATCTGAATGCCACCTTTATCAGAGCACTTCAGAGTCTGCTCCCCCCCCTTTCTCTCTCTCTCTCTCTCTCTCTCTCTCTCTCTCTCTCTCTCTCTCTCTCTCTCACACACACACACACACACACACACACACACACACACACACACACACACACACACACACACACACACACACACACACACTGGTGCAGTGGTAACGCTCTCGCTTGCCAACTGGTGGACGGGAGTTCGCGCCTCGCTCAGGTTGCGAAAAGTTTCACTGACGAAGTGGGTGGTTACTGTCCCCCTTAGCAAGGGGACGGGTGTGTGCGTGTGTGAAGGTCACAGCCTTGCCCTTAGATCGGACTATATGAGCTCTCAGCTCCCTTCCGGGAGGGTAAAAGCTGACGATCACGACCATCAAAGTGATCCTGACCGACCCGGTGAATTACACACACACACACACACACACACACACACACACATCAGGGATTACATTCAGAGGATCCTAATCTATCTTTGTGATAAACAAGTCTCCAAAGCAACTAACAATTATCAAGAGATATTGTGTGATAGTGTGTCATTCACGTTATTATTCACCTGAGTCTGGCTATATGAAGTGTCTGGTCTTTCATAGGTACAGAAAAAAAAAATTATACGCAATCTCATACACAACTTAGTTTCAAGAAAGTGTATGAATACGACGCCAGTAGCCCCTTATACTCAGTCCTCTATTCTCAATCAAGAAGACATCACCTGACCTCGACCTCTATTCTCATTTGTTTACTCTGTCACTGTCCCCACGTCCTCCCTCCTTAATGTACAGTATTTCTCTCTGGCCGCTGTTACTTTATCTCTACCGCTTTTGTATTTGCCTATTAAAGTGCATACTCACTTCTGTCATATTTCAAACGGTGTGGATCTGTATACTTGTGTAGTTATCCTTTCCTTTCAATTTTCAAATGACATCTGGGACTCGACGAATTTATTCTGCCTGCAGCCTGAAAAGTTGCTTAACCGAAAATTTGCACGCTGCCCTTAAAAATTTTAAATTAAACGATTAGAGAAAGAAATCTGCCACTGTCAAACAAGGCTTTTTGGCTAGCAAAGGGATCTCTACAGGTAAGGATACTATTGGCTGTGTCCAATAATTCCTTCGTATACAAGGATGATTTTCGTTTTAATGTGAGTTCAGTTTTCACTTGACTCCGGGAACTACATGGCACTGACATTCAGTTTAAGAGGGACTCAACGGACAAAAAGGGTTAACCAACCTTGAGGTCTCAGGGTGACAAAAGTGCGGCGCTGGGAGCTTCCACAAACCCCCAAGGCCAACACCTACACAGTCAAAGCAGAGGCTGAAGCACGTCCCAGGGTGGGGCCAGATCCCGCCATTAAGATAAGCCTCTGGAGCAAGGAGTCCCACCACATGCAGGCAGGTCCCAAAGATGACCCACCCTCGCCATAGGTCACCACCGGTCTCAAGGCCTCTCACCCCTCACCAGTACTCGGTTCCAAGCACTTAATTGCCACTGTTTCAAAGTTAGGAGGTTTTTATAAAAATTATGGGTTTTTGCAGATAATAAGAGAAGAAAATGTAGGAGGGCAAAGGAGTAAAGGGAGGAAAAAAAAAAAGCCAGAGGGTGAAATACCAACAGAGAGAGAGAGGGGAGAAGAAGTAAACGAAAGGGCAGAGGTAAAGGTGGGAGATAAAAGATGGTGAGACGATATGGAAATGAGAGTACGAGAAGAAATACGGATGGATCGTTGACAGCGTGAAAAGGAAACATACCAGTAAAATGCTTAATAAAATTAGAAGGAAAAAGGGAAGACAAATACTGATGTTTAAGGAAATAATGAGAAAAGGAGGACAAAAAAGATGTTTACGAAATTATAAAAGAAAGCTAGGAGGGGAAAAATGCTTTAAAATTCATGAAAAAAGAAAAAAAAAACAGGAAATTTATTTGAAAAAGGGAAGACAAAGGAAGGAGGCTTAAAGAAAATGAGAAAGTGAGACAAAGGAATGGAGCTTACAAGTGGCGTCTCCTCCCCTCCCTTCAGCTTGGGGATCAGTGAGTGAAGAGCACAATCGAACTCGTGACGCTCTTATAAATCAGTAAGAAGACGCCCTTCACGCTGGCACTGACTATGTAAGGTCAACCCCCTAAAAATCTTTACTCTTGCTATACACTGCTTACTAAAAACACTATAGTTCTTTTACCTAAACCTGGTGTAGATTTTCTTCCCTTTAGTAACTTTTTATTTCACGTAGTTTAATGATCGACAGATATAATACAGTACTACAGTTCAATATCCTTCCTACAGTAATTATATGTGACTATCATCATACTCTGGTATTCGCTTTATTTTTAATCAGGTGGGCATACTAAACAACAAACAGAGGTGAAAGCATCCTCCCTCCATGTTCGGTTGGGAAAGTAATAGAGATTTGGAAGACTATACTGTACACTCTTCTTCAATAGCTGTATATTCCATTCTATCACTCCTTACAAAAAAAAATTACATCAGTCCAAATATTTTAGTTCTTCAAAGATAAAAATAATGAAGTTAGAGACAGGGCAGCCCACATGGAAGTGATTCGTTTGTGGACATCCTTTCCGAGCTATAGAAAGATTTAAACATTTATCAGGTTTAGCTTCAACCAAATTAAAAGCAGCCACACTTTATTTTGTAGACCATACGGTACATCACATAGATAATGACCAAAATCCACACCTCAGAGGGAAGCGAAAAAAGAGCATCCCTTTAAATTAACGTGGAAAACAAAATAAGGAACACAAGAAGCGTCAGAACTGCTCCTTAAAGACAAAGAATAATTACGGTAATCTGGCGTTCAAACAAAAGCCCCCCATGCGTGGTTCACACATCAGGAGCCGCCTTAATGACAACGTTCCACACAAATTATTTTCTTACCACCCGCCGTCAACAGAATTATACAGAGGTTAAGGAGGTCTTCTATGCACGTCAAAAACAGTGACCCAGTTCTGTATCCATCCACACGATCTTCAGAGAAAAAATATAATCTCTCTCTCTCTCTCTCTCTCTCTCTCTCTCTCTCTCTCTCTCTCTCTCTCTCTCTCTCTCTCTCTCTCTCTCTCTCTCTCTCTCTCTCTCTCTCTCTCTCTCTCTCTCTCTCTCTCTCTCTCTCTCTCTCTCTCTCTCTCTCTCAAGGAATGTCACATCTGCACATTAAAAGAACTGCAACCTCAGAAAAAATCACTGATATTGAAAGCGTTAATGAAGCAAATATCTCCTATGCTGAATAAAGTTGTCCACACCTCGCAACAATAAAATAAATTAAAAATACAAGAAATCGTACAGAAGAAAAGTATTTGTTATGCCACTGTAATGATAAACATAACGAAGCCCCCATCCCAGCCTCTCATATATACGTCCCCCTTGCTTATCTCCTGTAAATTATTAAACCAGAGCAACTTTTTCTCCCACACAGCCACGACAAAGGCCCAGATTACGTTCAAGTTGGGACCAAAGAAGTCTGGTAAATTATACGGTTAGAGGGAGCTTTGTCTTGGTCGGAGGAGGGTGAGTGGGTACAGCCAAGGTCTTGTTATACTGAGTCGTGTGGATACGGTTGAGAATACGTCTGTGGTGATCTGAGTAATTTTCTTTGGAACTGGATGATTAGGAACTGTATATTTTCCCCACGTGTTAAGAAAATTTATAGTCACTTGTAGATGGCATGATCATACCACCACCACCACCACCATCCAGACCTGCTTTCTCATTTATGGACGGGGTTAGACTGGGAGCATAAAAAATAATGAATGAACTAGGTAGAGACTGTCCTATTAAAAGATCCATGCTCCCATTTACTCTCATACCAACCCTTGGCAAAAACATACCTAAAGATATCTTACCCGAATTTTTCAAGACTGATGCAGAACTGAGAGCTTGTATGAAAGTAAAACAGCGAATGATTTGGTGTGGATGGAGAAGGCATGGTGGTTTGAAGAGGAAGTATCGATGAAGCCGACCCTACCTGAGATGGTTAGTGACCGTCGTAGTTACACCCACCTGGAAAGATACGCAGCAATTAAAACACGGTCAGGAAATCTCAGCATCATGGTCATTATAATCATCACTGACATTTGCCCCAGTCTACGCTCAGGGGACACTCACATCTTCCGTAATCAAAGACGCCAGACTACAAAAGTGCGAGGGGAGATGGCATGCCTCTGTGGGACTATTTCAGTACAGTACAATACTCCCTAATGTACGGTTATACAGAGAATCGCCAGCCATCCCTGAACCCTGGAAAAGTAGTCACACCTAAAATAAAGGAATCTAGGCCACAAGAATGAGAGATGAGGTAGGGGGTAAAGGGTAGAATTTCAAGGGGTACTTAAAGGGCATCCTCCTGAGTACAGGGCTATGCAACAGTCGTAACTTCCAAGAAAATGTATAGCTCACAGGAATGAAAGGTGGTGTGTGTGTGTGTGTGTGTGTGTGTGTGTGTGTGTGTGTGTGTGTGTGTGTGTGTGTGTGTGTGTGTGTGTGTGTGTGTGTGTGTGTGTGTGTGTGTGTGTGTGTGTGTGTGTGTGTGTGTGTGTGTGTGTGTGTGTGTGTGTGTGTGTGTGTGTGTGTGTGTGTGTGTGTGTGTGTGTGTGTGTGTGTGTGTGTGTGTGTGTTTTTTGAGGAGGGGGGAGTCCTTCAAGGAGTTATTTTCGTTCCTCCATTTTTCACGGCGCCACGATAAACCATGGAAGCACAACGGGACGGGAGGCAGTGGGGTCGATAGGCATTACCCACAAACGCCAGATATATGGAGCAGGAGCGTAATTAAAGAGGTAACCGCAATTATAATTATCAGGTCTTTTTCTCGGGGCGGGGGGAGGTTGGGGAGAGGGAGTGATTATTCATGGTGGGAGAGAGTGGGAGACACGAATAGGAGGGAGAGAGAAAGGAATGGGATGATGAGAGAAATGAGTGGAATGAAGAGAGAAAGGAGTGGGAGAGAGTGAGATGGAGAGAGATACAGTGGGAGTGGGAGTGGGTAGGGGAGTGGGTGTGGAGTCGGTGTGGGAGTGAGAATGAGAGACAAAATTGAAGATGAAAATGAGGACAAAGATGAGTAAACTTATACGTATGACTAAAACTAAGATTTGTGCCGAGAGAGAGAGAGAGAGAGAGAGAGAGAGAGAGAGAGAGAGAGAGAGAGAGAGAGGCGTGGCTGGAAAGGAAAGGAGGTGGTAGGGGGGGCAGGGTCAGGTGGAGCTCATTACTCAGCACTGACAGGGCGGGTAAGGCAGGGTGAAAGGTAGGGTGAGTAAAGGTTGGACAAGGGGGAAAGGTGAGGCAGAGTTGGCTAAGGGTTAAGGGGGCGTGGTAGGATGAGAGTGGGTGTCAAACAGGATGAGGTGTGAGGCAGAGTGAGTTAGGTGTTACAGGGTGAAAGAGGAAGTGTGAGGCAGGGTGTGCAAAGAAAACCACAGGAATATATCCACTTCTCCATATGAGGCAGTTTGAAATGGAGGAGGCTATAGCTCAGGCGTTTAATCGCTACTGTGGTCAGTATAAATACAGAAAACCAAGAATATTGAGGCGTGAGGCAGGGTAAGCCGAGGTGAGGCAGGGTGAGACAGGATGAGGCAAAGAAACGTAAAGTGAGACGAAATTAGGTAGGGTAAGGCAGACGGATTGACATAAGGCAAGACGACGAAGGGTGTAAGGCAGTTCCATCCTTCTCATCCCCCAGAAAGGAGGATAATGAATGCCTGACTCTAAGCCTCCCTCTCCTCGACGTCCAGTTCCCCTCATCCATCCCCACCTAAAATATCACCCCACCCCAAAGGCTCAATAGACAATGACCTATCTGTCTCTCCAATGCATAAGCTCCCTTTTAACTCACCCAGTGCAACAAGGCTTTTATTTTTGCCACTTCCAGATTTTTTTTTTAAGACAGACTCTTCGAAATGGACTGATAATATTGAGTTCTCACTGACATCTTCAATAAGAGAGGTTTTCCAGGGTTGACTTTAAAGTGTAGAGGTAGTTTGGGCAAATCAAAATACATCCTCGTCCCAATGCAAGGGTAAAAAAAAAAAATATGTGCCTAGACTATTCATAATTTTTCACACTCATCGCCATAGGATGAGACTGAGATGATGATGATGATGATGATGATGATGATGATGATGATGATGATGATGATGATGATGATAATGGCCTCATATTTAAAGACGGGATGATGATGATGTATGATGATGATGATGATGTGGTGAAGGTGTAATGCTTCAAATCTTCACGTCAGCCCAAATTACAGCTTGAACAAATGTTTCCAGCCTTTATCCTGTAATTTTCCGAACTTGCAATTTATCATTCTCTCTCTCTCTCTCTCTCTCTCTCTCTCTCCTTTCACACAATCTCCTTTAAAATTGGAGCACCTCTAAGCTCAACTTCCCGTCTCCGTCAACACCCAACCTTGTCCCCCTCCTCCACCCCCACACCTCTCCATTTACCCCCCTCCCCACCCCACACCCCTCCACTTACTCCCTCCCCACCCTTCCGCCTCCTCTCCGACCCTAACTCTAGCTCTCCCCCCACTATAGCCATCCTTCCTCCTCCCATCCCCACCTCTACAATTTCTCATACTAATCTAACTGACTTTCTCCCTATTCACCCCCATTTTTTTTTCCCCTCCTCGCTTATTAACATTTCGTTACCTACAGCCTACCCATGTCCCCCTCCATATCGTCCGCATCATTCCCCTACCACACCCTCTTCGCCTCCTACCCCTCTTTTTCTTCCCCTCTAATCACCATCCTCTCCCAAGTCTCCCCTCTTCTAACCTCTCCCCTCACTACTCCGACCCCTAGCGCCCACTGCCCCTCCTCTTCTTGGTCTCCCCTTTCCTCCTCTCCCCTCACACTCCCTTTCCTCCCCTGGCTCTCCCCCTTCCCTCTCTCCCCCATCTCCCCTCACCACTCCAGCTGTTTTTCTTCCGCTCTGGTTAAACGTTCACCTTATTGGTTTCTCCTTCCCGTCTCTGCTAAACCTATGCCCTCACCCTCTTACCTCCACCTTCCCCTCACCTACCTCCTCTTCTGTGTTTTTCTTCTCTTTTCTGTAACTTTTTATTCGTTTAATTTTCGTTTCCTTCTTTCTCCTCAACCTCCTCCTCCTCTTACTCTCCCCTCCCCCCCTCTCTCTGTCTCTGTCTCACCTGACTTATTTCACTCTTCCTTTCACGAAGATTATTTTCTCTTCTGTTCTCCATTTCCTGCTCACCGATGGCATTCTTCAAAAATTAGTTATAATAATTAATAAATTCATAAATACGTATATAAGAAATAAATTAGTATTAATGAAATAACCAATACACCAAAAAACATACACAAACAAAAATAAAGAAATAAATACACAATGGTACAGTCGGTGAATTGCTACATTAGCCCATTACAGTGGAAGCAGGAACCAGACAGAAAAAGTTTACGTGCAGACGAAAATAATATCAAAACTAAATGAAACTTCTGAAGACTGATGAGAAAATGATGTCATGCTGTCTATAAAAAACTTGAAACAGTCAGTATTAACACACACA